>NW_027204492.1:105578317-105733317 GCF_024711535.1 Dipodomys merriami
ACAGAAGCCTACAAAGCTGTTGGTTTTATAAATTCTAAAGATTAAAAGGAGAAGCAAAGCCTTCTTAAGGCAGAGGACTTAACACACTTGCTGAAAATACATGTAATGAGACCCTAGGCCTTGAAAGTATCAGAACCATCCCCAGAGTGTCTGTGTGTACATCACGGTTTCAAAGGGCTCCCATAATGCATTTGCATGCTCTGCATTCTGACTGGTAAAATGATACTATTCAAAAGGAGTAAAATTAATATGTCTACAAAAGAGCATCCACTGTAAAATTCCACAGATGCTTTCTCTGAAACATATTAACCTATTTGACCCACAGACCAGTAATCCTTTGGACCCCTCACTGTACAGCATGTGTTTCTCAAACTACACACACACACACACACACACACACACACACAGAGAGAGAGAGAGAGAGAGAGAGAGAGAGAGAGAGAGAGAGAGAGAGAGAGAGAGAGAGAGAGAGAGAGAGAGAGAGAGAGAGTGGGGGGGGAGATCAACAGGAAAATGCAGTAATGCCAGGAATTCTTCACTTCAACCACAAGTTGCAAAATTAGGAACAAGTGAAAACATTAAAAACATAGAGAATTGAATTTTTTCAGAGATTTGATTCCCAATTTTTCCCCCAAGGCATTCCCTAATAATGGGTTTCATATAAACAGGAAAAAGAAAAGAAAAAGTCACCTCTCTTAAAATTTGAGCAGTATAAGTTTGAACATATCATCAAATACATGAAGTAACAGACATGGTATGATTACATCTGTTTAAAATCCCACTAGTTATCTAACAAATGAACAGTTAAACCTCTTGCTTTCAAGATAATACCAAGTTTCATGAAAGAATCTCAAAGAACTTTATATACTACATGTCATTAACTCCCATAAACTCTTGACAAGTATGGCAAAAAGCCAATGCTCCAAAATATTATAAATGAGGAGAGCAGCACAAAACAATTACAAGGTATGTCAGAAATTATTCAGTAAAGAACCTGGAAAAAAAAGAATTGGTTAAGGTCTCACTCAGCTCACTGACTTTATTCTGAAGCTATCTTTCAATAGATTATATGTAAGGACTGAGAGTCTAGAGTGACAGAAAAGTCATTTGGGACCAAGGTGTACATGCCCAAATAGTATGTACAACAGGAGAGGCTCAATTACTCCTTCTCAGGAGATGAGACTCTGAACACAAGTAGAGAAGCCCAGCACCAGATCTCCTGAGCAAAAGGTAAAGTTTACCCTTTACTCCTAATGAACCTACGAGGTCATATCCAACACAGACAAAAACTTTTGCTTGTTTTCTCAAGACATTTGAGAGATTCACTTTGCCAGTGACAATTTTCTTTATATTTGCTTGGTAGGTTTGTGGAAAAAATGTGATTTCATAAGCACTGCTGCTAAGAAGGATGCAGCCTGAGACACCAAGTTAGGCCATAAGATTGAACCAAGCTGAGGAACGGGCTGCCGTGAGGCTAATACACAACAGGTGAAAGAAACTAAAGCAGTCACAGAGCAAGGGTGGGCTGGATTAACAGCATCAACCTTTCCAAAGATGCACTCATGGGGCCTTACAGCATGTTCTGTGATAATCCCACATGTTCCACTTACAATCACAGAACCAGCCTTGACTTGGAAGGAGCTTTAGAGGTCATCTAGTCTAACCTCTGACCAAAGCAGAACTCTTTTTTCTGTTATTACTTGCACTGGTCTGAAGATGCGCCTTGAATTCTTTCACTAGAGAAACTCCATTACAGAGTAGGTCCACTTGGTAGAAAGTTCCTTATTACTCATTTCTTTGGATTAACCATATCTCTACTTTGGGAAACTACAAAGTATATAAATTGCAATCCTTTTTTATATCCTTTCTAATGTTACAAAACAGTATAAACTCATCCTACCAATCTACAAAGTCTTTGTGATGTTAATTTAGTCACCCACTTAGGAATTATGTGTTATCTACTATGGAAAAGAAGGCTAGCCAGACGCCAGTGGCTCACGCCTGTAGTCCTAGCTACTCAGGAGGCTGAGATCTGAGGATCACGGTTCAAAGCCACCCCAAAGTCCGTGGAAACTTTTTTTTTTGGGTCGGTCGTGGGGCTTGAACTCTGGGCTTAGGTGCTGTCCTTGCACTCTTCAGCTCAAGGCGAGCATTCTACCGCTTGAGCCACAGCGCCACTTCCAGTTTCCTAGTGGTTTATTGGAGATAAGAGTCTCACACACTTTCCTGCCTGGGCTGGCTTTGAACCTCAGATCTTAGCCTCCTGAGTAGCTAGGATTTACAGGCGTGAGCCACCGGTGCCCAGCAGTTTGTGAAACTCTTATCTCCAATAAACCACTAAAAAACCAGAAATGGTGTTGTGGCTCAAGTAATAGAGCGCTAGCCTTGAGCTGAAGAGCTGAGGGACAGTGCCCAGGCCCAGAGTTCAAGCCCCAAGAAGGCTAAATAAATCACAGCCTACCTTCATCAATCGCTTACTTATTAAGGGCTAATGCTTCACATTTAATAACTTACTTAATTTTTCCCAACAAACATGACACAGTCTGTTCATTTCCATTTTATGGTTGATGACATTGGCACAGAGAGGTCAGGTAACTGCGTAAGGCCACAAAGGTAACACTATGACTTGAGAGGGAATGCTCGTATCATCCTGGCTCTCATGGTCAAGGAACGCACAGTTCTGGTAGGAAAGAATGAATGACCACCTCCCTCTTGCTTTGTGGCATACCCACAAACCTGCTAAACTCACGTTGTTCTCAACAAAATCACTACAAATAGCATCATTCAGAACAGGGTCACTGACCCTCACCACGTCATAATAAAGATATCCCTCTCAGTGGACAATAGCCTATCAAGAAAAGTTTTTGAGGATGTGTTCTGCACACTGTTCTGCAAACTACAGCTATTTGCCCTCCATTCACATTAGCTTAACTGAACTTTAAGGGAATCTATGAGCAAGTCTATTAGTTCTTTTGGCAAAATTCCAACAACATGAAGTTGTTTATTAACCCTATCAATGGTGAAAAACAAAATTAGCTGATCCTATTTCTTTTGCTAAGAAATAGCAGCTAATTGTCTCAATATTATTTTAAGAATTCACATTCTTTAATCTAGAAATACCAGTTTTGACAATCCATTCTATGGACATTATCAGTGACGCAAACTAATATTCATGTACAAGATATCTATTGTAATATTATTTTTCATTATAAAAAATGAATGTCCTAAAATCAGGGTATGGATAATATAACAGCTACCTGCTGAAATCCTAATACTAATAGTTCTTATAAATAATTACAGAAAACTGCTTACATTAGGTTGAATTTAAACAGCAAGATACTCTTCAAAAATGAATTATATCCACATAGGTCTTTTAGATAATATTCTGGTGAATATATATTTATGTGTGGATAGGTATATACATGGAAAGACAGGAGAATGTACAAATAAGGTTGCCAGACTACAAGTAAATTTTATTTTCCTCTATCTTTATATATTTTCTAAGTGTACTGTAACAAACATGTATTAATTTTACGAACAGGAAAAAAAACACCAGTTAGGCACCAGTGGTCATGCCTGTAATCCTAGCTACTCAGGAGGCTGAAATCTGAGGATTGTGGTTCAAAGCCAGCCAGGGCAGGAAAGTCCGTGAGACTCTTATCTCCAATTAACCACCTGAAAACCGGAAGTGGCTCTGTGGCTCAAGTGGTAGAGCACTCACCTTGAGCTGAAGAGCTCAGGGACAGCGCCCAGGCCCAGAGTTCAAGCCCCACGACCAACAAAAAAAGAAAAGAAAACCTATTAGGATGAATCATATGAAATTGTTAATATTCAACTCTTTTTGACTTTCAAACCAAGCACTTTTGTGTGATCTTACCTAATAGTAAGCCAAAAAGAAAAAAAAAAAAAAAATATATATATATATATATATATATATATATATATATATATATATATATATTACCTATAGACAATACTGATCCTTGGTGATTGCCATAAAATGCAAACAAAATGCAATGGAAAGCAACTACAATCTTTTCTAGACTGATTTTGTGTAGCTCAGTCGTCTCTAATTATGTAGAGCTCATCTTTTAGAAATCAGAATTAATGCTCACTTCGTCAGTCTTCTAGACAGAAACCCTTGAAAAAAATCATGACAAAATCCTGAAGTAGTTGTAATCTGTATCCCAAATGAAAAGTTATGAATTTATAACCCTGCTATTTCTGCCCTAAAAAAAAACTTGAAAAGTTTGTCCCTTTTTTACTCTATGAGATGCTAAAGAATATCACCTTCAGGCCAAGAGCAATGTCCGCTTTAAGTATTGTTTTAGTACTATTTTTTTAAAGTATTGACAGTGTATGAAACATCCTGACTGATCTTCCTATCTTGATGTTACCCCCCATACAACTTCCATCTTACTGTGATCAAAAAGATCTGAAGATTAATCTGTTCTATGAAGTGATTTCCAAGTTTGGTAAACAAAACACCTACTATCTTGCATTCCTCAGAAATGCCAATACTCATTTCATAATTGTGCTATTCTCCACTGATCCTACATTAATCGTGAGACACTGTGCTAGGAATCACAAGTGCCTTCAGCATTCAGCGAGATATAGTGTGTCTGACTGAAAGACAATTTACAAAAAGAACCCTTCACTATTCCAAGTATTTTTTTCACTCACCTTGGACTTTGATTTACATTTGATGATTCATCGATTCTTTTTGTTATTATTGACAGTGAAAAAACAACAACTTTTTACCTCATGAAAACAAAGCACCTTGCAGCCGTCCAAATTATCAATATGAATTAATCACAGGAAGATTTAAAATTCTATTGCTCCATGGCAAAGCACCTCATAAGAGTGTCAATTAGATGAAAGCCATTGTGCTAAATGGAATCTTAGTGGCTGAGGTGAAATTAGGATCCCCTCTGCCCTGCTTGGTAAGGGAAGCAAGGGGGATATAGGGCAGGAGGGAGCGAAGGTACACCTTGAGGAGTTTAAAAATGAAGAAAAAGAGCCAGGCACTCGTGGCTCAAGCCTGTAATCCTAGCTAGTCAGGAGGCTGAGATCTGAGGATCACGGTTCAAAGCCAGTCTGGGCAGGAAAGGCTATGAGACTCATATGTCCAATTAAACACCTAAAAACCAGAAGTTGGGCTGAAGCTTAAAGTCACAGAGTACTAGCCTTGAGCAAAAAACCTCAGGGACAGTGGCCCAAGCCTTGAGTTCAAGCCCTACAACCTAAGAAAGAGAGAAAGGGAAGAAAGGAAAGAAAGGGAAGGAGGGAAAGGAAAGAGAGGGAAGGAAGGAAGGAAGGAAGGAAGGAAGGAAGGAAGGAAGGAAGGAAGGAAGGAAGGAAGGAAGGAAGGAAGGAAGAAGGAAGGTTTACTAGCTATAGAAATAGAAAAGTCTTCATTGGCCACAAACACACACACACATACACATAATTGCTACTCAAGGAAATTAAATTTGGACCTCTACGTAGAAAAGAAATGTCCCAACGGTTGTGAGATCCTTTCACATGATTTTTCTTTGGCTTCACCTCCCTCTGCAAAGACAACATATCATAAGCTCTCTGGGCAAATACTTGTGATGACCAAATAATCCATGGAACTCAAGAGGTAGAATTGTTCTATGAACCTGGGTATCAATCTCCAACTTCCAGATAACATTTTCCTTTCTCCCTTAGTGCAAATATACTTTATCTATGGTACAGAGTTAATTCATAAGTTGATGTCTTTACTTTCCCTCTACTCTTAGACACAATGCAATGCAGTATATATCAGGGACTCTAGTCTGACTCCCTTTTGTATCCCTAGAATTTAATTGTGTACCTGGCCCACAATAGGCCAGATGATTCAACTAAAGTAGGACCTCAAATGTGCACTTGAAGTTCAGTAGCAAAAAAAAAAAAAAAGCTGGCCTCGGGGCTGAGACTGTGGCTTAGTGATAGAGTGCACTTGCCTAGCAAACATGAAGCCCTGGGTTCAAGTGGTAGAGTACTTGCCTAGCATGCCTGAAACCCTGGGTTTGATTCCTCAGTACCATATACACAGAAAAGGCTGGAAGTGATGCTGTGGATCAAGTGGTAGAGTGCTAGCCTTGAGCATAAGAAGCTTGAGGACAGTGCACAGGCCCTGAGTTCAAGCCCTAGGACTGGCAAAACAAACAAAAAAGCTGGCTTTGCCTTTTCAGTGGTCATACCACCTTGTGCTCTACTCACTAAGCTTAAGATGATAGAGACAGTTGGTGTCTGCTCCCAGTATTTGAGAAGAATGGCACAAATATGAGAAGCCATGATCATTTTAGTCACTTACAAATACAGAGACCTTGGCAATTTACTTAATCCCTTGAGACTTTATCCTCATTTGTAAAAAGGGATAATTTCCCCTTCCCGCAGGGTTGTGGGAGATTAAATGAAATAGAGTAAATAGTGAATGTGGATTGCAGGCACCTAGCCAGAAATTTCCAAGCCTCCACTTCATCCAACTAGGCTATCCCTTACCAATCGCCTGATTGCTACTTTATGTTTTCAGCTTTTCCGCAGGTCACCCTGATGCACTTCAATGTGAATCTAATGAGGAGCTCTTTCATCCCCTTCATATCCTCTGTTCTCCCCACTTAATCAAATCCCACCACAAACCACCATTGCCAGAGGCTTTCAACTTTGGCTCCTTGAGGTCGATAGGTCTTTTCTTCTGCCTTCCTGCATTCAGTTCTTAGGTGACTGCTTTGAAAAAGAAAGTCCTGAGATGAAATGGAAGATGGCCAAGCTCCCGAATCTAGGTTTCTTAGGATCCAGGTTACAGCAGGGTTCCGAAACAAAAAGCGCATGAGTATTCAGTACTCCAGGTTCATTTCAGAACAACCACACCACCACAAGTAGCAAAATAAAAACCCAGAAGCATATTACCAAACCTGTAAATGGAAAGGCGGCATGAGACTGGGTGAGCACTAATAGCCAACTTCCACTAATTCAGCCAACGAGGTCCAGTGCCAGCACACATTTCACTTAAACCTCCCAAACTAATTAGTTCCAAGGAAAGGCATCACCTGACATGATTAAGGAAGAATGGGAGCAGAAAAGCTAAGCATAATTCTTACATAAAGAAAAGAATGGCAGAAAAGAAAAGCCTCCAAATTCTGCCAAATCTATAATATAAAATTAAATGGAAAAACTGGAAACTCCTACTGGATAGAGCATTAAGAAAAATTAGAGTGGCCAAGACAGGAGGCAATATGCAGCATTACCAACAACAGACTTGGTGGCTTCAGCACATAAAAGGCACACATAAAAGGCCAAAGATAGGATGCAGGAATGGATGTTGTGTGTTAATTTCCCCTTTTCCTTTCGAGAAACAAATTACAACACAGGTTCACTTCATTACACTGCATGTAAAAAGAATAAAGCACTGTTTCCGGGCAACAAACACTTTAGGAGCTTAATATTCACTGTGCAGAATCCTAAAAAGTCAGTGAATGTATTGGAATTTCACCACACAAATTTGCGTCACCACACTCTTTTGTGTCAGACTGTTTCATTATCTTCGAGGCTTAGCATAATTGAAGCCTCGGTCTAAAAATAGGCTATTTTTTCCTTTGCAATCTGATTGGTAAATAAAAGTTAGGGGAGTTTTTATCTCCTTTATTTGTTCTAAACAACCACTAGCTTCTGCTCATCAAGCAAAGATTATCGAAGACATTTTCTGCATCTATTTGTTTATTCTGCTTAAAGTGAACAATCTACAACCTTCAACATTTCAGCAAGTGAAGAGTGTCGCAGACAAGCTACACAGATATGTTTTGGGACCACTTCAGGTTTCAGTGGTGGTGGAAGGCTGCCATCATTTAATTACACAATATATATGACAGGAAGAAGCATTCCTCCTCATTCCCATCTTTTTACCCTTGTTTCATCAGCTAATCTTAAGAATTCCATTCCAGCTGGCTCACACCTATGATCCTAGCTACTGAGAAGGCTGAGACCTGGAAGAAAGTAGTTCAAAGCCAGCCTGGGCAGAAAAGTCTGAGACTCCATCTCCAACTACCAGGCCAGACTGGAAGTCAGTGAGTAGGTACACAAAGGTGAGGTGAAGCAAATTTCATAGGACCTTGAAGTCCAAGATGAAGTGAGATGGGAATCCACTGGAGGACATGATGATGCATCTATACCTTAAAAAATATAGTTCTAGGGGGCTGGGAAGGTAACACAGTGGTAGAGTGCTTGCCTTACATGCATGAGGCCCTGGGTTCAATTCCTCAGCACCACATAAGCAGAAAAAGCCAAAAGTGGCACTGTGGCTCAAGTGGTAGAGTGCTAGCCTTGAGCTGAAGAGCTGAGGGACAGAACCCAGGCCTAGAGTTCAGGCCCCATGACACACACACACACACACACAATATATGTGTGTGTGTATGTGTGTATATGTGTGTGTGTGTGTGTGTATATATATATATTTCTACTTGCTACATTAGAACTGGATTTGGTGGCCTGATCTAATCATAGGGATGGCAGTGTCAATAAAAAGAAACAGGTGATTTGAATACTTTCGAGATCAAATAGGCGGGACTTACTAGGTCTTAGGAATAGGCTGAAAAGAAAATGACAAAGCAAAACTAGTTCTGAGATAAAAATAAGTTTACCATTTTGTGCCCACCATTTTAAGCACTTTAACTGGTACTACTAAAAGATATTAAAAATCACTCCTGTCCCCTGAATTTTTTTATTTAGCAAAATGGAAGGAACAAACTTGTGAAACTTTTAAGAGTGAATGAAGGTAACATAACATTAAGTTGGGGAGTTAAGGAAGATCAGGGTAAGTCATGGAAAGTGAGTTTTAAAAGAAAACAACGAGAATGCACAGAAATTAGTAGTGTAGGTGGTCAAAGGCACTAAAAGCAGAAGAAATGGCAAAGGAAAAACAGAAACTGGAAAATAATTTAGCAAATAGCATATAAATTGGTCTTTTCAGAGCAGACTATTAAGTGTTCCAGTAAAAGAAAAAACATGGTTGAATGTAAAAGAGGCTCTGAGGGCACATACAAACAACGAAGAGTTATTTATGTTCTAGCTAACATTCATTCACTGAGTACTTATTATGCATCAAACATGTACAAAGCCATCAACACATATTACCTCACTGAATTTGCGCAACAACTCATTGGATTGTTTTTAAAAGATGGAAGCTGAGACTCAAAGAGGATAAATAGCTAGCCAGTGGGTTCTCACCTCAGGGGAAAGCAAAGCCCTTTTCCTGTTTTCCTCTCCAGTTCCCAGGCTAACCTGCTCAGCCAGGAGACTGGAGGAGTCGAGTATAATGGTTAGAGGAAGGAGGTTGAGGCTCCTAAGGCAAGGCCTGGATTCCAGTTCTGTCACTCAGTTGAGGTGTTCCATAGTTCCATCTTCCAGGCCTCAAACTCCTTATTTATGACCTATGGAAAATTTTAACATCTTCCTACAGCAATTCATACTCACCACCATGGTTGCACTCAAAGTGAAGCACTAATAGGAGGGAATTGTTTATTTCCCTGCCTCAAAAATCAATGGAAAATGTTCAAATTAACAGGTACCGTCTCTTTGTCACAGTTGCCCACTACTTCCTTCAAACACTCTTTTCAGGCTTCCACAACACCTATTCCTACCTTTTCTCCTTTTCTGATTATTTTTTTAACAACCTAACTCTTACGCCTATCCTCCTCCACCAAGCTGGGGATCCGTAAAACTCAGTCACACACCCACTTCTCTTCCTACTCTTTCCTCTATTTCAAAATAATTTTACCCATGTCCAAGGCTTAATTTACCCCCACATACTGACAACTCCCAAATTCATATCCTGCCACTTCAAAATTAATATGTCCATTACAGGGTACCGTTCAACAGGATGAAGAAATTCTAATATTCTACAATGTATTCGGATAACTATGGCTGACAAAAATTGACATGTGTGGGTGTGTATGTATGTATGTATGTATGTATATATATATATATATATATATGGATGTATATATACATAAACATATATCAAACTCATATATTTATGAGATATCTATTATATACATATATGTGTATAGACACATATCTGTAACACTGTATTCCATATATATGTGGTACTATGTCTCAAATATGTACAATTACTATGTTAGTTAAAAATAAAAATATTTTTAAAAACAGGCATGTCTAAGATCGAACTGATCATCATACCTTTTCCCTGCCCTGCACCTGGTCATCCTCCAATGCTCTTCCCCTCAGTCAAAGGCACCCCATCTATCTGCACGCTTACGTCAGAAAGGAAGCTGACTTTAATACATTTCCCATCCTAAACTCCAC
Organism: Dipodomys merriami; assembly: GCF_024711535.1. Taxonomy (NCBI): domain Eukaryota; kingdom Metazoa; phylum Chordata; class Mammalia; order Rodentia; family Heteromyidae; genus Dipodomys; species Dipodomys merriami. Next base: position 105,588,644 of record NW_027204492.1, read on the forward strand.
ATCCAATTGATCACCAAGTTTTGTGGGCTGTTTTCCTCTTATATCTCTCTCATGCCACGATTCTTCTCTCTCCCCATGAATACTATTATACCAGCCAAGCTACTACCACACCTTACCTGGAATATTCTAATAATAGCCTACTAATCAGGTTCTCCTCATCCACTCTGACTTCTTCAACTCAGCCAGGCTTCAACCTACCACACAGGATCTCTGTACACACTATTTTTGGAATATTTGTTATACAACTCTTTACCTAGTTAACTCTAGCCCACACTCTATAGATCTCATTATTTCAGGTGTCATGGACTTAGGAATCTTCTGCTTTTACAGTTTATATCAAGGGCTTTGCTACCAGCACTAAGAAATCATGCTCTCTTTTTTTTTGCACTTTTTCAGAACAGCAAAATGATTCATTTGTCCATTTCGTTAATAGCTATCACCTGCCAGAATAAAAACTTCATGAGCACAAGATCCTCGATTACCTAAAACTTACCAGCCCCATAGCCACCACCTGGTAGCTAGGGTGCTCAATGCCTTAAAATTGCTTCCTCTAGGTTATTCTGAAGAACACATGGGCTACTATTAATGTGCTTTGAACCCAATGCCCTCAGTGCAGCAGTCACTATCATCTAGCACCCTCTGCCAAGTGAAACACACAGGCAGGATGACTTGCTCAAAGCCACATAAGAGGTGGAGCTATGGTTCCACATGGTGGAGTGCTACCTTTGAGCTAAGAAGCTCAGGGACAGAACCCATGCTCTGTGTTCAAGCCCTGTGACCAACCAAAAAAAAAAAAAAAAAAAAACAGTTTTGGTATAAATAATACTTGGGACTGGGAATGTGGCTTAGTGGTACAGTGCTTGTCTAGCATGCATGAAGCCCTGGGTTCTATTCCTCAGTACCACATAAACAGAAAAAGCCAGAAATGGGCCTGTAGCTCAAGTGGTAGAGTGTTAGCCTTGAGCAAAAGAAGCTCAGGGACAGTGCCCAGGCCCTGAATTCAAGCTCCAGGACCAGCAAAAAAAAAAAAAAAAAAAAAAAAGGCCACACAAAGCAAATTAATGACTATGACACCCTTACCATCTAGTCCAAAGCTTCTTCCAATGCATACACCGACATTTCTGTGTGTTTTTTTTGTGCCTACAGAAGACTGTTTCTTTGTTTACCACTAGTTAATTACAAGTTTTGATCTCCTAATCTCTTACTCAACTTTCATCTCCAACCAATAAGTCACAAACAATGTCATTTCTCTCAAATATTACAACTATGAAGCGAGATCCAGTAATTGAATTAAAGATATTACTCATTCTAAGTCAATCTTCTGAAAACAAGTTATTTTTCTCTGCCCAATCAGGACACATTAAAGAAGAAATATCCAGATTTTCCCCATGATTAAATTATGAACTGACAATCACATCATGCTCTGCCCTGCTGGCCGGTGCTCAGAAATATTACATGAGTCCTTGGGAACAATGTACATTATTAATAGCCTATGAGCTATTCAACTGTCACTACCCCCATCAGGGAATGCATACACACTCCTACCCGGGGCTCAAAAAGTAGCCCATAGCTATATCAGCGGGGGCAAAAAGCCCCTGGAGTAAATATAGCCAAATGTCTGACACTCCAATTATGAAAGAAATCTAATATCTTTGTTCTACTCCCATCCCCACTCTTAGCCTGAAGGCAAAAGATTCTCATCACTAGCCCTAAAATGGCAAACTCATTTGCTAAATGTTCAACATAAATAAAGCCAAAAAGAACAGATAGAAAAATAAGTCCAAATCCATTAGGATAAATTAATACTTAGTAGAATTCTGAAGACCACACATAAACTTCCTAAAAATCACTCAAATTTGGCTGCTCTTTTAAAAAATGTGAGTAAGGATTCACTTTCGGGTATGTTCTATTTCATCTTGGTTTTTAAAAGATGGAAATTTTTAGATTTTGAGGTTAATATGTTCAAATTTAAAAGGGGTACAAGCTAATTCAACCACACACAACAAATACACTACTAAGGAAACAAGGACAGCTGTATAATCCAATGATAACATTAAATTTTAAAGTAAGTACAAGATCGCTAAAATGATGACTACAGTGGCCAGGAATCTCTGGCTTAAAATCAAATGGTGTCTTCACACATATACACATAAATAAAACTATTCTCTCCGCCTTCTAAAACTCCCACAACTTACCAAACTGGGCTCACTGTAATTTAACATAGTATTTATGATCTGGCAAAAAGACACAGGCTCACGCTGCCCACTGAAATGATTAAACACAAACAGAAGGCACTATTCTATTGGTTTTCCCCCAGTTAACCAGTCCTGAGCCATAAGAACAAGGAGCTTGTTTTGTTTTTAAATTTCACATGGCTATGCCTTTAATGCGCCTGACTCTACTATTGTGAAAAATATGCTCAAGCCACCAGACAGCACAGGCTGCCAAAAGAAGGTTCTTCCAATTAGCACTAAATATACCCAGCATGGATAAAGTAAGCAGACAGTGTAGTAACATCATGCACACTGCAGATGCAAACACTTGGGCATCTAATTCATCTGGAGGTGGAGGATTGGGAATTTGCAAGGTCGTTCAGTGCTGCCATGCCACCCATAAATCTATTACCTGGGCAGATGAAAAGGGAAATCCTATGAAGCAGAAAAGGTCAATTATTTTGGGTTTTAAGTAATCCTTTTTCTTCAGTCTATTTACCTATAATCTGTGAAAAGTGAAGGGCCTAGGAAGTGGGAGAAAAATAGTAAAGTTATATGGTATTTTTTCACTTTCCTTAAGAGTAGTATTAGCCAGGAAATAACCTATGCAGACCAACTGTAGAACAAGATAATTAAACCTTACACCAGTTTCCATGCCACTAGTGAATAGTGGTTAATAACTTCACACTTCTTTTTGTCTCTTAACGAGGAGGGAATAGCACTTTTGAAATCATTACTGCTCTGTCATCTTGGTTCACTGCCAAAGCAAGGAGCTTTAGAACACCTGTCAAATAACACGCGGCTTGTGGAAAAAAAAAAAAAAAACATACACTAAAATAGGTTTATGTGAAATTTTCGCATACAGAGAAAGTGAAATGAATGTGGGTTAACAGAAAGTCACCTGTTCTGATGCGGGTTGGAAAAGAAAGAAAGAGATTGCCAAGGACTCAATCTATGCAATTCAACTCAAGGTAATTAAACTTAATCTATCTAAGCAGAGGCATGGCACCGATGCAAGGTCAGTCTGATACTATTTATCTATCTTCTCAGCCTTAGCCACATTCTCAATGGCTTCAATAATTAAGAGGGCAAAATATAAAAGCAAAAATACCTCATCTCTGCCTTCTCAAATAAGACCTCCTTATATAAAGGTACAAAAGTATCCTTTTTCTTGTCTAGCCATTCTTATCAACTCAAAATGATCTTAAATGCCAAAACCCCATTTAAAAATGTTGTACCACCTCCACACCTACCCATCTGTAACTGCAGCAACACATGGTAAACATGATCTCAGAGATAAAACAAGCATCTGCTGTGTGAGGCCAAGGGCTAGGTGGGACACAAACATATCTAAAGCATGATCTCTTACCAAATGGATACAAGTAAAGATCGAAAAACACAAAGATAATCTGAAATGAGGGCTTTTTTCTTCCGGTTTGGTTTTTGTTAATAAAGAAAATAATTTTAAGTATTGATACTAGTTTATGCAACTTCACTTGACAAGGTGGTATTAAAAAATCCAGCCAGGGCTGGGAAGGTGGCTCAGTGGTAGAGTGCTTGTCTAGCATGCATGAGGCCCTGGGTTCAATTCCTCAGCACCACATAAGCAGAAAAAGCCAGAAGTGGCGCTGTGGCTCAAGTGGTAGAGCACTAGCCTTGAGCTGAGGGACAGTGCCCAGGCCCAGAGTTCAGGCCCCACGACCAGCAAAAAAAAAAAAAAAAGTTCAAAAGACCCCTTTTCAACTAATAACTGGGCATGGTGACTTGACCCTGAAGCTGAGATTGAGATGATCAAAACTCCAGACCACTCTAAGCCCCCCCCCCAAAAAAAGTGGGGGATGGGCTGGCAATGTGGCTTAGTGGTAAAGTGCTTGCCTAGCATGCATGAAGCCCTGGGTTCCATACCTCAGTACCACATACACAGAAAAATCAAGAAGTGACACTGGCTCAAGTGGTAGAGTGCTAGCCCTGAGCAAAAGAAGCTCAGGGACAGTGCCCAGGCCCTGAGTTCAAGCTCCAGGACTAGCAAAAAAAAAAAAAAAAGTTCATGACACTTCATCTCAACAGAAGAACCTGAGCATGGTGGCACTCCTGTCCTCTCAGCTACTGCAAGAAGCGTAAACAGGAGGGTCATGGTCCAGGCATGAGACTGAACAGAAAGCAAGACCCTTATCTTAAAATAACTAGTACATGAAAAGGCGAGAGGAGTGGCATATTAGTAGAGGCCTGCCTAGTGATTGTGAGGCAGAAGGAGGGATAAAGAGGAGGAGGGAGGGAATCCAATGTATAGGTGAAAAAAGCACGCATATAAATCGAGAATAAGAAAATTCCAATGACGGAACTCCAAAGGTATTTAATTGAAAAAAGATGCTGAAAGACTAGAGTGGTGGGGAGGGGGTAGAAAAAGTGACACTGATCAAGATGCATTGTATTCATAAATTGACATGTTGAACCAAAATCCCATTATACAACTACTTAAAGATAGTATTTTTTTTTTTGGTCAGTCGCAGGGTTTGAACTCAGTGCCTGGGCACTAGCCCTGAGCTCTTTTGCTCAACGCTATTGCTCTACCACTGGAACTACAGCACCACTTCCCATTCTCTGGTGGTTAATAGGATATGAGTCTCATGGATTTTCGTGCCTGGTCTGGCTTCAAACCATGACTCTCAGACCTCATCCTCCTGAGCAACTAGGAATACAGGTATGAACCACCAGTTCCTAGCTTTAAAGATAATTTTTTTAATGTTTAATAAAAGACTAGAAGGCCTAACCACAACCATAGGACAATCTCTTACTGCAACTAATATTTACAAATAGAATTAGGGCAGATGGGCGCCAGTGGCTCATGCCTGAGATCTGAGGATCGCAGTTCAAAGTCAGCCAGAGCAGGAAAGTCCATGAGACTCTTATCTCCAATTAACCAGCAGAAAATCAGAAGTGGCACTGTGGCTCAAGTGATAGAGCGCTTGCCTTGAGCTGAAGAGCTGAAGGATAGTACCCAGGCCCAAAGTTCAAGCCCCGTGACCAACAAAAAAAGAAGAAAAAGAAATCAAATTAGAGGGATGCTCCTCCTTAAACAAAGACATATATAATCAGGGGCTGGGAAGGTGGCTCAGTGGTAGAGCGCTTGCCTTGCATGCCTGAGGCCCTGGGTTCAATTCCTCAGCACCACATAAGCAAAAAGAAAAGAGCCGGAAGTGGCACTGTGGCTCAAGGGGTAGAGCGCTAGCCTTGAGCTGAAGAGCTGAGGGACAGCGCCCAGGCCCAGTTCAGGCCCCACGACTGGACCCCCCCCCCAAAAAAAAAAAAACATATAATCATGGCATATGGGCCAATGTGTGAGTACCCCAAAGCTCAGGTAAGATAAAGATGTGGCAACCATTCAAAAACTTGAGTACATGCAAAGGGAATAAATGAGAGAATATCTAAATGCTCTCCTTGATAAAGTTTTCTTGTTTTACAGTCACAGACCCAGGTCTGTTTCACAGCAGAATTGGGTTTGACCCATCCTGTATTTCTCTTCCCAGCTGCCTCTTAACATCAATCATGTTGTGATGTTCTATACTTATATCTTTCAAATATCCAAAAGGCCAAAGGGCACAAAAAAGTCAATATCCAGGCATCCTGGAGGTGCTAATGTCTAACTATTAAGAAAGGTAAAGTCACACTGGAGTTGTTCCCAGTCAAGTTTTTGCTACTTTGAAAAAAAAGAATACTCAGTGTTTTCCATATAGATTGCTCTCAAATCAGGTCTATGTGGAGCTCAATGATTTCTATAATACAACAAAGGGGACACTAAACTATACATACAGAAGAAATTGTATAATAAATACATGTTTATATCATATATAAGGATATTTTGTATATGTCCATTGTAAGTATCACATATGAAAAGAACTATACATGAATTATTCCATTTTTGATGTTCATTTCTCAAATTATTAACAATCTAACTAACTATAGTCTTGCCTGGCCTTCCATGGAATGTTTTCAGAGTAGTGCTTCCTCTTCTCATCTTATTATTTAGCAACATTACTTCCATCAATTTATAGAAAGGCTACAGACAAATGGCCAAGCAAATGGAGATATTCCTTAGTACAAGTTAATCAATATAAATGATCTGCGGTTAATATGCCACTTACTTGACTGAAGATAGCTGTTTCTATAGAATTCAATAATAAATGAAACAAACCTAGGTTCTAAAATAACTATTAATTTGAACTAAGAATTTGAACTCATTTGACATGAAGTGTAATGAGTGCACTGATAGAATACAAATTAATAAAATTGAATACTATCAGTTCTAAAGAAGGTGCAATAAATTAAGAACCCAAACATCCCTGAAATATAACAGAAAGAGATGTAAAAGTTTCTCTGGCATCTAATTCTGCCTACTAGCAAGCATGATGCTAAGTTCAAACCCCTGTACCACCAAGAAAAGTGATCATCTATAATTACATAAAATATATCTACCAAAATATTTTAATCTTTTGTTTCAGCTTTAAAAATCCTCATACTAACTTTATGTTTAAAAAAATCAAGGGCCAGGCATAGTGATTCACATCTCTAATCCCAGCACTCAGGAAGCTGAGGCCAGTCTGAGCTATACAGTGAGACTATGGCTCAAAAAAAAAAAAAAAAATCAAAATGTAAGTAAGGGCTGGGAAGGGGGCTCAGTGGTAGAGTGCTTGTCTTGCATGTATGAGGCTCTGGGTTCAATTCCTCAGTACCACATAAACAGAAAAGGCCAGAAGTGGTACTGTGGCCCAAGTGGTAGAGTACTAGCCCTGAGCTGAAGAGTTCAGGGACAGTGCCCCAGCCCAGAGTTCAAGCCCCAGGACTGACCCCCCCCCCCCAAAAAAAAAAACCAAATGTAAGTAAGCTAGCTGAAGTCAAAAGCAGTTATAATGGTGGCTATGACAACACTGGAAACCAAATGAGGACCCTTTGTCCTCTACTCACACAGTTTCCATGGGTGTGAGCTGGTAGGAAAATTCACAGCCATGTTTCAGATAGGAAAAAGCACACATTTTTGAGGCTATAGTTTCCCTTCACACTACAGTGAACAGAAATACATTTACAAGAATTAATTTTTTTCTTTTTTTTTTACCAGTTTCACATCTTGATCTTCTGTGAATATTCTCTTCTGTGCTATGCTTCCTAGAAGATATACACATGCATAGACACACAAACTGTTACATGAGGGGCTGGGAAGGTGGCTCAGTGGTAGAGCGCTTGCCTTGCAAGCATGAGGCCCTGGGTTCGATTCCTCAGCATCACATAAACAGAAAAAGCCGGAAGTGGCACTGTGGCTCAAGTGGTAGAGTGCTAGCCTTGAGCTGAAGAGCTGAGGGACAGCGCCCAGGCCCAGAGTTCAGGCCCCATGACCGGACCCCCCCCCCAAAAAAAAAAACTGTTACATGAAATATTTTTGGAATTCACAGACCTTCCCCTTTACTCTAATCAAGTTGTAAGTTCTCATGACAATTTAGAGCCAGTAAAACTGCAAAATCTATTTTTATGGCCATCTTTCCTACTATCTTCATTATAATTCCTCTATTTCACCAACTCTGCCTGGTAATGTTAGAAACAAGAGTTACTCTTGTATTTCACACGATTATCCTTTTAGATCAGAGGCTGGCAAACTTTTTCTGTACACAGCTAGACAATACATGTTTACATATTGAAGGTTACTCAGTCTCTGTGGCAACTATGCAACTCTGTTATTATAGCACAGTCAGAAACAAATAGGTATGGCTGTGTTCCAATAAAACTTTATTTACAAAAACAGGCAGTGGCAGATTTAGCCAAGAGTCACAGTTTGTCAGGACCTGGAACATAGTAATGAGTTCACCAAATCCACAAAGAGTAAAATGAGCAAATATAACTGACCTCTAAATTATACTATTCCTAAAAATATTTTCCAGAAGGATTAAATATCTAAATAAAAAGACCAAACCTTGCAATTCTTTTTTTTGCCAGTCCTGGGCACTGTCCCTGAGCAACTTTTGCTCAAGGCTAGCACTCTACCACTTGAGCCACAGATCCACTTCCAGCTTTTTCTGTTTATATGGTACGGAATCGAACCCAGGGGTTTCTTGCATGTGAGGCAAGCACTCTACCACTAAGCCACATTCCCAGCCCCAAACTTTGCAATTCTTAAAGGAAAATAAGAGAGAATTTCTGTCACCAAAAGAAAACATTTCTTAAGAAAAAAATTCTATATAGTATAAAAAGGAAAAATCAATTATTGACCATTGAAATTAGAAAATTCTGCACAGTGAAAGACCACAAATAAAGTTATGACAAGCCACAGACTAAAAAAAAATGTGACTTCAACACAAATGACCAAATGAGGATTCGCTTTTGAATATCTAAGAAATAGCAAGAAGCATACAATCCAGCAAAATAGGACATATATGTTCATACAGTCAACTCAGATGAGAAAATAGAAGCGTTAATAAACATGAAAAGATTCCCAACTTAATGAAAAAGCTAGTGAACACAAATTAAAATCACAGCAAGATAGCACTTATCAGTAATGAAACTGACAAAAAAAATTCTAAGCCAGGCATGGTGGAGCATGCCTGTAACCCCAGCATTCAGGAGACAGAAGTAGAAAGATAGCAAGCTTGCAGCTAGTCTGGGCTTCATAGTGAATTCAAGGCCAGCTTGGGCTACATAGATTTTATCTCAAAAAAAATCTGATAATAACAAATACTGACAAGGATGTACAATTCTAAGGACTCTGAACATATTGACAAATATTTAAACCCTTTGACAGGAAAACAGAAAAAAGGCGGAGCATGACAAAAGGTGTGATACTGATGAAGAAAACACTGTATTCATAACATGACTTATGGAGTGGTAACCCCTTTGTACAACATAACATAAAAAAAGAAAAAATAGACAAAAAATTGAAAAACTATATCAAAATCGCTTCTAATTCTTAACTGTAGCTGAAAATGATTACGTAAAAGAATTTAGCTCATTACAGTAAATTAAATGATTATTTTTATCAATAAAATCCCATGCTGCTTGGGGACATTAATTCTACTTTTAGGAATGTAAAACAGAAACTCTTGTTTGGATGTTACTGCCTACTGCGGCAGTGCTTGTAAAAACAACAAAAAACAATTATGAAAAACTTGGAAACCTAAAATCATGTATAAAGGCCAAGCACAGTCAAATACACCTGCAATCCCAGCATTCAGGAGGCTGAGGTAAGAGAATGACAAGTTTGAGGTCTGCCTGAGCTATACATAGTAAGACCTTGTCCCTTTACCAAAAAAGGGACAATGAAAAAGTATACCATGCTTATTCAATGGAATATTTTATAATAACTAACAGTGAGTCAAATCTGAAAACTTATCAAAATTGATGAATATACTTAAATTGTGATGGTATACAGAGTAGGATGACCCCTTACCTTTTACAGGAAAATATATATCGCATGATACATAAACAGTAAAATCTTTTAGTGAGTCAGATGTACATACACACATATACACATGTTGTAAAAAGGGGGGGGGGGACAAATGGGAGGAGGGACACACAGGCAAGAAGCACAATATATGGGTAGAAAAGCACAAAACCAACCCTGAGTTACTGCTAAAGAGGGGGAAAAAACAGAGTGAATAGGGAGGAAATGGTATTTAGTCATCTTTTTGGGATTTTATTGCTTTTAACTTTAGACCAAAAAAAATGAAGTTTTTTTAAGAAAAAGTTCATATGTACATTAAATATACAGACTAAAAACCCCAAAGACAAACAAAGGACCTCTTCTTAATGTGTTATCATTATTAGATGATTCTATATTCTTGACCTCATATATGGTGTAAACACGTGCACATCTGAGGAAAGATGGGAGGAGGACACAGAATCAGTGGAAAGTAGGTGAAAAAAATAGAGCAGAGGGGCCCAACAACTGCACCGGATAGTGATGAAAATGAACTAAGCAACTCAAGGGCAGTGATGGGAGGGAGAGAATGAGAGAGAGAGAGGGAAATGCTGATACTAAGCAAAAGGAAAGAAATGTACATATCACCCGATCTGGAAGAAATAGTTTTTTTTTTGTTTGTTTGTTTGTTTGTTTGTTTTTTGGGTCCGGTCATGGGGCCTGAACTCTGGCCTGGGCGCTGTCCCTCAGCTCTTCAGCTCAAGGCTAGCGCTCTACCACTTGAGCCACAGCACCACTTCCGGCTATGTTTTTCTTTTTGCTTATGTGGTGCTGAGGAATCGAACCCAGGGCCTCATGCATGCAAGGCAAGCGCTCTACCACTGAGCCACCTTCCCAGCCCTGGAAGAAATAGTTTTAATGTTGATGTTCGTAGAGTTCATAAACTTTGTAGATTAGAATGGTGATGATTATCATTGTGAAGGTTAAAATATGTTTATGACTTTAGCCAAGTATAACTATGTCACAGTACTGTGAGATTTAGGTAGTTACTTAATCTCAATAAAGAAATCTTTTTTTTTTTTTTTTGGGGGGGGGGGTCTGGTCGTGGGGGCCTGAACTCTGGGCCTGGGCGCTATCCCTCAGCTCTTCAGCTCAAGGCTAGCACTCTACCACTTGAGCCACAGCGCCACTTTTGGCTTTTTTCTTTTTGCTTATGTGGTGCTGAGGAATCGAACCCAGGGCCTCAGGCATGCAAGACAAGTGCTCTACCACTGAGCCACCTTCCCAGCCCCTAAAGAAATCTTTTAAAATAAAAAACATAAAAGAAAAAAGGATTGTGAAAGTGAAATGTCTATTCTTTCCCAGGTAAAGATAAAGAAACTCAATAATTGAAAAATCCTCCTCCATCATGGACAACAACAAAGGCTAGAGAGAGCCTTCTGTCCCAATGACATTTCCCAGGGCTCCTGACAAGTGCTACCTTATTACCAAGTGAATCATGGAAAGCCTAGCCCAGATTGGAATATGAACATGCAATGATTTGGATGTACAAATTTCGGCTCTGAACACAACTGAAAACTAGACAGTCTATGATCACCTGCAAACAAGCCAACGAGGGTTCATTTCAGCCTACTAGGCAAGAAAATGAACATGGATGGACTCTACACTCAAACTAGAGCACATATTTACTCAAAAATGGAATCAGAAATCTGATCAAAAATAGTTTTCTCAAGAGCACAGAAAATAATTGAGTATAGGAATAAAATAATACTGAGGTCCATAAGTACTAATTACTTCATAGAGACAAACATTACCACTATACTAGGGATTACAATGAGAATGCTTATAAATATACAGTAAATTTTAAACTCCTCAATTAAAAATAACAAATTCAATAAGGCAAAATTATCAAAATCATTTCCAATTCTCTTTAGATCAGCCTCTGGTTCTGTGACTAAGGAAGTCATGTGTGGAGCCTCTATGGTCAGATATGATTTCTTCAATAGAACTTACGATTCAAAAATCATCATTATTTTAATCACTAAGTAGATTTAACTACTATATTCCTGTAGGCTAGTTTCAACCTTCCATTCACAGTTTCAGTATTAGTAAGTTTAAAACGAAGCCTGATGTAAGTCACTAAATGGTCTTCACTATTGTTCACAGAATAAAATTTTTAATTGATTAATGATCTTAGGGTGTCTATCGCCATCTAGTGAACAATCACTTCAATTACCACACCAGACACTTGACAACTGATAAAAATATACATGCCAACTCAGTGCTGTAGGCTTACTCAAATTCTCTTTTTATGCCTTTCTACCCATATACTGAGAACAAGCACTGATACAGACAGCATTTTACAGATTCACTTTTGAGTGTCTTTGAGTGAAGTTCCATATTTCTTGTCTGGAAACACTGACTTCATTACTTTTAAATAACCTGCACACTGTGAGGTCTCTCACACAATCCCTTAATCACTAATTTCTCTACCACTGAGTAATTAAAAATTGGCAAACAGATTAAGCATGAAAGATCATACCTGTGAAAAGACAATATTGATGCCCATTTGACACAACTATTAGCACTTTTATTATAAGTCTGTTTTTAAAAGTACAATTAGTAATTACTCTGAGTACTCTAGCAACCATAATACATTTGATTACAGAAATTATTAGGTCACAAGAGTTAAACCTGCATGATTCTGACAAAACTGAGCACACACAAAATAGAGTTAAAAATAAAAAGGGAGAAGTTCAAGGCATTTCCAAACTGCATTAATCCATATCCATATCCAAATGCAAAATTTTATCATCTCTTGAAATGGCATGCCAGCACATTTCTTCCTTACTAATTTCTATTTGAACCTTAACAGAATTTATCCTATAAGGACTTTAAAAGCAGAAGAATTTATAAGATCTTCAAGCTGCTGTATTACTTTGTCCACTCTTATTACCAAAAATGTCAGTTTAATAAGTTAACAAACATACTCCAGAATCTCCAAACTAAATCTCACTTCACCCTACTTCTTTAATAATTAAAAGATGCTTGAAAATCACAAATACTTAGGAGCACATCGGAAGAGTGATAGCAAGTCAAGAAGAGTATTACATATACTATTTCCATACACTGGTACCAATCATTTTTGTTTTAGTAATTTCTATAGAGCTCTTTGAATCATCTACAGTAAGAGTTTAAGAGAGTAGTTATATAAGTATTTCTCATCAACCTTATTAAAGGCCTACATTACATAAATATTGTATATATTATTTATAGAAAGAAAAGGGAATAAGAAACAGGGAAAGTAGAAACCAAGAATCTGAATCACATGATTATTTCTGACATAGCTGAAATTCTTTGTTTCTTAGAGGAGTAAGCAGGGGTTTTTTTTTATATTTCATTAGTGATTTTTTATTGTTATATTTTGCACAATGGAAAAGTAAAAAACTGAGTTTAACTGTACTAAAGATTCAACTAAATGAAAATACTGCCCTTAAAATTCAATGGATTAGAGGAGTCGGGGAGATCATTGGACAAATTTGGGGCTTATCATTATCAACAGTGCCCTTTTAAGCTTTTGGATTTCTAAGCCAATGCAGAAAATGTAACAACAGGGATTTCCCAACAGCAAGAGGCACTCTCCAAGGGAGTAAATTGTCAACTATTGCCTCTCGTGAAAAACTTAAGAGTAACCTTGAACCAATCTCAATAGTCAACCTATGTATTATCACCCAGTTGGGGCATAGTGAGTGCATTTCCTAATACAAAAATAAGATGGTATTCTATCAGAAGCCATTGGATACATATACAGAAATAAAATTTAAATAATTTTGAAGTAAATTTAGCTTAAGAAACTGCAAACATCCTTCTCTTACTTCAACTAGCCCCTATTTATGTCCCATGTGGGAAAAAAGGTGCCTGTGTTGTGGTGAGTACTGCAAAAAGATGATCCTCTGGCAATAAGGGGTGGGTATGAAGCGGAACTAGTCATGAAAGACACCCGCAATGGAGGAAACAACACTAACGCAACAAAAGATTTACAATCAGACACAAGCTCAATTCAATACAGCCCCTCATTATCCTTTACTTCTTTAACTCATCTACAAAACGGGAAATGTCAAGGGATTCTTGGATGGTTTAATAAGTTACTGGCACATAATAAATTCCAACAACCACTGTGATTCAACACACGCCTGTCCTCAGTGTGTCCTAAGTCAAATCTCTCATATAGGGCACAGGGCTGCCAACAGAAGAGTGGCATCCTGATGTCTGCTTCACATAACAGGTTGGCATACACAGTTCAATACAGTAGCCATTAACATGTGTGACCAATTTAAATTTGTTTCAAAAATGGATTTCTAAAACTGCAGTTTCTCACCCAGTTAGGATTAACCTAATTAGATAGTGCAAACAGAGAACACGTTAGTATTTTAAAAGTTCTATTCAGCAAACCTTTTTCCTTGAAGTGCCAAATGGTAAGCCTTGCAGGCCACACAACACTCTATCTTGACAACTCAACTCTGTGATCATCACACGAAACAGTTATATATGGTATGCAAATGAGTACATTGGACTTTGTTGCTTTTTTTTTGCCAGTCCTAGGGCTTGAACTCAGGGCCTGGGCGCTGTCCCTAAGCTTCTTTTGCTCAAGGCTAGCACTCTACCCACTTGAGTCACAGGCGTCACTTTCAGTTTTTCTGTTTATGTGGTACTGAGGAATCGAACCCAGGGCTTCATGCATGCTACGCAAGCACTCTACCACTGAGCCACATTCCCAGCCCTTGACTATGTTTCAATTACAATTTATTTACAAAAATAGACAACAGGCTGGGTTTGGCCCAAAAGACATAGTTTGTCAATTGTTCCTATAGACTATTCTAAGTGTAGATCCCCAATATAAGCATTCTGCCAACAACTATCTACTTTAAAACTGAATAAACTTAAATTCACTGACAAAACAATAGCTTAGTGCACTTAATATTAAATTTAGCTCCCTTGTGTCTTCTTTTAAAGAACTTTAACCTGACCTATATAAACCAGCTATCTGGATATCCCCTAAGCCGTCATCCTGATTTAATTATCTGCAGAGCACTTACACCAATCATACTGTCTTAGTCATTTTGCACTTGTTTACTCACTTATTTATTCTGTTTCCCCAAACAATCCTTTCCCCACCTCACATCCTCTATCTCTGCCAACCCCATCCCTCCACCCCCACGCTGGGTAGAATACAAGCTTCATCATAACAAGGACCTTTGCTCAATACATTATCCCCACTAGCTAGAACAAAGCTTGGCAAATAAAAGTTTAATAAATAATCACACACACAGAAGTGATGAATGAATGTTCATGTAAATGCATCTCTGTCTCAAATTTGTTCAAGAAAAGATTATCTGGAGCTGTATAACTAGATGAATTTGTCTCTCCCACATTATACCATGAATAGTTACAAATACTCAAATTTAGAGACCTGAATGTTATTATGCCATTTACCTCTCTTCCTTTGTATGTCACCAAGGCAGCCAGTGGTTTAGCGTAAAATCTGCTATAGGAAAATCCCAGGCAACCGTACATACTGTTCGCCGTGAGTTTCAAAGCCTTCTGTCGAATGTCATACTGCAGGCCACACAAGGATAAAAGACAAACAACAATATTTGCAGATGCTTAAGCATTACATTAGGTATCTGTCCAGATCACCAATAAGGAGAATCCCCTCAATATCCCTGGGGTAAAAAAATAGTACACTTAAAATTCCCAACCTGTCCTTCCGGATCCATGATACCCTAACCTCCTGAGACAAGTAAATACAGACTCCAAAGCTGCTGGGATTCAGAGAGACAAGATCCGGCCCATTGTTCTGAGGCAGTCAATAGTGTTTTTTTTGAGAATGGTTAGCTATCCACAAATAAAATAAGAATATGTCCCTTCCCATAGCATGACATTTACACCACTCCCTAAACAGTCAAACTGTCCGAGCTGAAGCTGTCACTCAGATGTCATGGAGTAAAAAGATATACCTGAAGAATAAGGTCTGGATTTAAATCTTGCTGCTTCATTAGCTGTTTGACTTGTTTTCTCCGTTCTACCAATTTCCGAATCTCTCTGGGCAAAATGCCCATTTCTAAGCTTGAATCTGGTAGCTCAGGAATTGGTTCTTGTTCTCCATCCTGATAAACACACAACAAAAATGTCACACAAGTTAAAAATTGATGAAGTAAACTATTACAATCATATTTGGTAGGAGCTTTACCACAAGATCTTATCTTAAAAACCTCTTTTCTAAATAAAGACTGACAGCGCCTGGGCAGTAGGAAAAAGAGCTGGCTACAAGATATTCACTTGCCCTTCTCTTCTTTCTCTTCTCTTCTCTTCTCTGCCCTTCTCTTCTCTCTTCTCTAGCTCTACCAGCCTATCATTCCTAGTACCTCCCACCCTTGAAGTAACTCACAAATTTAGATTTCAAGTGAAAAGATCAATTTATACACCTGAGGAACAACATAACACATCTGGGAAAATTTTTTAAATATAAATGTTAAGACAGATTTGTAAGATTAAAAAAAACACAGGCAGCTAAACTGTTTTAAACCATTTGTACAACCAAAAATGCTACAGAATTTTTAAGACTATGCAGAACCATAGTAGTTAATATAAATGCTTTAGACTAAGAATTAAAAGGCTTTACACTAAAAATCAGTAAATTTCTTTTAAGATTTGGAGCACTAGTAAACCGATCACATTTCCAGAAAGTAATGTACACATATTCCTTAGCATCTCTGTAGTACCCTTTACTAGTATTTTGCAATCAGCATTTTAGAAAAGCAACCAGCAGTCTTCTTACATTAAAATTTACAGCAGGAAAAGCATTACACCATTTTTCTCAGACCTCCATTAATTCTATTAACAGACTACAAGAAAAGACAGGCTCATTTGTCCTTTCAAAGTTTCAAAATTAAAACCAAATAATAAACCTCTTAAAGTATGTCAAATCAATGGTATCTGATTTTATTGTTTTCCCAGATGATAACAGCCCTATTAAAGCAATGTTAGTACACATTCTAATCTATTTACAGTAACTATGTAAGTCAAGGAGGAAGAAGTAAACTAAAAGGATCTAGAGTCAAGAAAAGTGTAATTCACTCCCAGCCCTACCATCACTACCCATGTGACTCTTACACTCTAAACAGGCAATGAGATACTACAAATGATACAAAGTCTCTAAACTGCTACATATGTACTATCTTCCTATTATACATCCAGGATCCAAACTGGAAAGTTCAACTCATCAAAACAGTAGTAGAGCCAGGCGATGGTGGCTCATTCCTGTAATCCTAGCTACTTAGGAGGCTGAAATCTGAGGAGTATTGTTCAAAGCCAGCCTGGGCAGGAAAGTCCTTGAGCCTCTTATCTCCAACAAACCACCAGAAAACCAAAAGTGGTGCTGTGGCTCAAGGTGGTAGAGCCCTAGCTCTGAACAAAAAGAGCTCAGGGACTATACCCAGGCCATGAGTTCAAGCTCCACAATGGACAAAAAGAAAACAGTAATGGACTGTGGCTAGGGAAGAGGGCTGGATGATAACTATCAAATGTTGGTAAAAGAACAAGACTAACACAGTTGTGCATTTTATGTCTTGAATATTTGAAATTCTAGTCCCATGTTGTTTTCTGGTAGGACTGTTTTCCTGAAGAAAACCACTCCTTGATCCTTTCTGTCAGAACTCTGTGTGCTCTGTCACACCTCTGCTCATGGTAGTCCAGTTTTCCTAATTGTTGCTGTGCTGTGAATGATGGAGAATGTGGGTGTGTTGTGTACACGCTGTGACATTGTAACGTGGCAGAAGTTATATAACAGGGGACCAACATTTGGAATATGGGTATTTGGTTTTCATCTTAAGGAAAATTTGCTTGTGGGTTTGAAGCTAGAATGTCACTGGAATACTTTTCAAAACAGTTCATGGCTTTTTACTTTTGGTACATGTCTTAAGAATTGTGTACAAATTGAAATGTCTGTGTACTGATCCTTGACACAACCAATAAAATCACAGTTACAAAAAAAAAAAAAGAACAGGACTGAAGCAAAATATACTAAGCAAAGACAGTCAAACTCTTTTCGGATTGTCTACTGAATGCCTTCTCTGTCAAAGTATCCTCCAGCCCCACAAAAAGGTCACCCTTAGCAGCCAGATTTATACTCTGTGAAGCCATGCCTCTGGTCACAAGATATGGGAAAAGGGGGAGCTCATTTGCTGAAGTAGCAAACCCATCAGATTCTCCTTTCTGGCAATGTGGAAACTAAACTAAGAAACAGCTCACAGGCATGTAGCTGGAACCAAAGGACAGGTAAATTAAGGACCTAAAGAAGAAAGAGACGGGCTGGGAAGGTGGCTCAGTGGTAGAGCGCTTGCCTTGCATGCTCGAGGCCCTGGGTTCGATTCCTCAGCACCACATAAGCAAAAAGAAAAAAGCCGGAAGTGGCACTGTGGCTCAAGTGGTAGAGCGCTAGCCTTGAGCTGAAGAGCTGAGGGACAGCGCCCAGGCCCAGAGTTCAGGCTCCACGACCGGACCCAAAAAAAAAAAAAAAAAAAAAAAGAAGAAGAAAGAGACAACTCCGGCCATAAAGGAGGGGAGGGGAGGGGAAACAGAGAGAGGGAGGAGTAGACGGAGAAAAAACAAAATGTAAATAATAATATCACTATTGCCCAGAGACCAGAATATCATTTAGCAATACAAAAGAGTGAAGTACTAACGCATGCTACAACATAGATGAATCTTGAACACAGTATGCCAAGTGAAATAAACCAGAACGAAAGGCTACCTATTACATGATCCCATTTACAGAAAACACAATCTACACAGGCAGAAATATTGGTGGTTGCCTAGAGCTGAGAAAGATAAACAGATAAGGGCAGTGACAGGTGAAAAGTTTCTTTGAGGAAAAATGAAAGTAGCCTAAAACTAAAGGTGGCAGTGACTACAAACTGAACACATTCTGTGAATACTGTATATGTTTAACAGGCAGACTTAGACTTATGGAATGTGTGTTATAAGTCAGCCACACTGGGGCTGGGAAGGTGGCTCAGTGGTAGAGCACATGCCCTGCATGCCAGAGGCCCTGGGTTCGATTCCTCAGCACCACATAAGCAAAAAGAAAAGAGCCGGAAGTGGCGCAGTGGCTCAAGTGGTAGAGCGCTAGCCTTGAGCTGAAGAGCTGAAGAGCTGAGGGACAGCGCCCAGGCCCAGAGTTCAGGCCCCACAACCGGACCCCCACCCCCCCCCAAAAAAAAAATAATAAGTCAGCCACCGTTTAAAAAAGCTACAGAATTCAGCTGTGTCTTTCCCTTTTTTTTGATGACTAAGAACGCATACTTCAGCTGGGCACCATTGGCTCATACCTGAATTACTAGCTACTGAGAAGGGTGAGATCTGTGGATCAAGGTTAAAAGCCAGCCCAGGCAGGAAAGTCCATACAACTGTTATCTACAATTAAGCACCAAAAAAGCCAGAAGTAGTATTGTGGCTCAAGTGGTAGAGTGCTACCTTTGAGCACAAAAGCTCAGGGACAGTGCCCAGGCCCAGAGTTCAAACCCCAGGACCAGAACCAAAAAAAAAAAAAAAAAAAAAAAGCATACCTCAAAAGAGTGAAACCTAAAAAACAAACCCCTTTGCTGCCTTCTTTTATTAAGCAATACTTTTAATGTTAATTGCAAGAGCCCTGGATAAATACAAACCTCAGCAACTTTCTGTGACTCTGAAGCAACTCTTTGCACCGTTGTAAAACAGATGTTGAATTCTTGAATGATGGAAGGATATAAACTGTTGAAGTCCAAGAGCAAAATGAACTTATCATAAAAACCTGAAATTTTTTAAACAAAGTCACATGATGCCATTGAAAAACTCTAAACTTTAAAAGTACTATCAAAACATCACATACTGGTAAGTATAGAAAAAATTACACACTATCCAACACTGAAAAGCAGAAAAAATGTAAAAAGAATGTCAACTGCCACTCCATAAATGATTAGGGTTAGAGTGAAAACTCAAATCACACAAGAAAAAGGATTGAAAGATTGTGTCTCTTCTTGGAACCAACTACAACCACCACCATAGTCCCGAAGCATACCCTTATTATGGAAAAACACCATCCCATGTCAATCATTTTAGAAAGTTATCTTATCCATTTCAGAATTAATGTAGTTAAATTCTTCTTCAAACAAGCATTCCTTCTACCTATTCACCCACTCACACCACAAATAAAAACACCGTGATTATAGTTTTTTATCCCCATTTTCAAAGCATAAAATGTGAAGATCATTGACCTATACACAAACTATACTTAATACTAGGCGAGAGACATAACATTAAATGTCAGTAGTGGAACGATCCATCCTTTTTACTTAAAAAGGCTGAACAGAAAGCTACAGTATTTCTCTAGGACATTTACAAAGAGTTGTCTTCATTTCAAGAAGAAACTGAACAAAATTAAATGTCCATTATTAAGACAGTAGTAACACTGGGCACCGGCGGCTCACGCCTGTAATCCTAACCACACAGAAGGCTGAGCTCTGAGGATAGCAGTTCAAAGCCAACCTAGGCAGAAAAGTCCCCATGAGACTCTTATCTCCAATAAACTACTCAAAAAAGCCGAAGTGGCACTGTGGCTCAAGTGGTAGAGTGCTTGTCTTGAGCACAAAGAGGCTCAAGGACTGAGTTCAAGCCCCAGGATAGGCCAAAAAAAAAAGTAGTAAATGCAAACATATTAACACATTTATTACTCTCTATCACCATCAAACTAGCCAACCCATTTATTCTTTAAATACCTCTGTAGTAAATATCTCCATTTTACAAAAGAGGAAACTGAATCTTACAATGGTTAACTCTAAGATCAGCACCCAAGACAGTAACTAATGCCTGAAGTACTACCACTTCATATCGTTACAACTAACAATAAAGTTGACTTAGTCAAAAATGACTCCTACTCAGATTCAACATTAATAAAATTCACATTAACTTCTGTACAATAATGCAAAGATACTTAATACTACTATTTAATCATATACTTTGAAATGGTTAAAAAAAAATAGAAAATCTTTTCTTATGTCTTGAGACAGCCACAAATAGCTCATGCCTGTAATCCTAGCTACTCAGTAGGCTGAGATCTGAGGAACCTATTTCAAAGCCAGCCCAGGCAGGAAACTCCTTGAGACTCTTATCTCCAATTAACCATCAAAAAACTAGAAGCAGAACTGTGAGTCAAGTGGTAGAGCAGCCTTAAGCAAAAAACCTAAGGGACAGAACCCAGGGCCCTGAGTTCACACCCAGTATTGGCACAAAAAAATATCACTTCTAGCTTTGTGTAAAGTATCTTCCTTGCTATTCTTGATAACAGAGAAGTTGTTCTGTGAAAGGTTCATTTTGGTAGTTAGTGTCTTTGGTAGAAAGTGTTCCTGGTGCCTGGGGCAGAAGCACAGCCCACCCAGAATAAGGGAAGAAGGCAGAGGTAGACATGCTGCTACCACAGAACCAAGAGGGACTGGCAAACTGTGTGAAGACTAAAATATAACCTACCACCTGTTTCAATATTACTCACATAAGCTTAAGAGTTTTTTCATCTTTAGATAAAATAAGAAAAGTATTTCAAATTATAAAAAAAAATTATAGAAAATTTATATTTTACTGTCCATGAATACAACTATAGCACAGTGAAAAATATTCGCATTGCTGGGTGCCGGTGGCTCACACCTGTAATCCTAACTACCCAAGAGGCTGAGATCTAAGGACTACAGTTTGAAGCCAGCACAAGCAGGAAAGTCTGTAAGACTATCTCCAATAAACCACCTAAAAACTGGAAGTGGAAGATAACTAGCCTTGAGCAAAAAAGCTCAGGGACATCATGCAGGTCCTGAATTCAAGCCCTATGACCAACAAAAAAAAATTCACGTTAATTTCAAGTTAGGAATTTCATGTTCATAAAAGATAAAAATAAGACCTTTGTGAGACTTATTTAATGACCTCCATGATATAATCCCAGTCTTCTAGTTTCTAATCCTAGCTCTGTATGATGAGATTTCTTAATATCAGGACAAACCAATCTGCTGTCCAGCCTTACCAACTTTGGGGTCCAAAACCAAGCCACCAGCATAAGCTGCTTTCTTACGTCCTTTCTTATGAGTATCTCCATCAAATTCTTCATCTTCATCTCCCTAATATCAAATGGAAAGATAACTTCACTGGCCAGCAACTAGTTAACTGATTAAGAAGTTTTATCATTCCCTCTTTTCCAACTGCAATACTCACATTTCACAAAAATTATTTACTTTTAGTATTTTGTGCTCAAAGTAAATAATTTTTGTTAGACCTACCTGTGAGGAAAGTATTAGTGTATGGTCATTCATAAATGAATGTTCACATATGATAGTTTTCTAAACAAATACCTAACTCTGAGTTAACAATATGCAAATTCTATTTTTAAACATTTCTGTAAATCCTAGCTACTTGGGAGACTGAAACTAGAAGGACCATGAGTCAGAGCTAGCCCAGGCAAAAAGTTCACAAGAATATTTCTCAACCCATAAAAAGCTGAGCATGATGGTACACACGTCCTTCCAGGTATGTCAGAAGCATAAATAGTAGAGTCGTGATCCAGGCTAGCTGGGCAAAAAGCAAGAAACCACTAAAAGTAAAAACCCAGCAAAAAGGGTAGAGGTATGGCCCAAGTGACAGAACACTTGTCTAACCAACACAAGGCCCTGAGTTCAAACCCCAGTACCACCCAAAAACTTTAGATGTGAAATCAATAGCTATTAAAATACTAATTTTGTATTATACAAATTTTTAGATTATAAAGGAACACTTAAATTCATCATTCTCAGAGCTGGCCAGTGGCTCATTCCTGCAGTTCCTGCTACTCAGGAAGCAGAAATCACCAGGATAATCATATTTCAAGACAAGCCTGGGTAAAAAGCAAGACCTCATCTCAACAAATAAGTCAGGCAATAGTGGTCTACATGTGTGGTGCCAGCTTTGCAAGAGGCTAAGAGTAGGAGGACTGCAGATCGAGACCAATCCAGAAGAAAAGGTTAGGAAGATCCTATCTCAAAATATAAGCTGGACTTTAACATTCCATTCTTACCCTGAATTAATTACTACTAAAGCTAATAAAAACAGGAACTATAATCCAATGTCAGGAAAGCCACTCCAGAGATCTTACTGTGGAGATCATAATCATACGAACTGAGTGTCCCCAATCTGAAGTGTGAAATGCTTTAAAATTTGGAATTTTTTTCAGTATTACAATATAAACCGGAAAATCCACACTTGATCCTCTTATGACTGATGACTTAAAAATATTGTGTAAAATGACATTCAAGCTCTATGTATAAGGTATATGTGAAACATAAATAAATTTCATGTTCAGACTTGCATCCACACCCAAGATTCTTCATTAGATATATGCATATATCTCACAATCCAAAAATCTTAAATTTGACACACTTCTAATCCAAGCATTTTAGATCAGATATATTCAACATGTACAGAAAAATGTAGCACAAAAATAAAGGCTTCTAGCCAAGGCACCAGTACCTCATGCCTATAATCCTAGCTGCTCAATCTGAAGGTCTTAGTTCAAAGCCAGGTCAGACAAGAAAAGTCCATGGGAAGCTTATCTCCAACTAAACACCAAAAGGGCAGAAGTAAAGCTGTGGCTTAAATGGTAGAACACCAGCTTTGAGCAAAAAAGCTAAGGGACAGTGCCAAGAACTTGAGTTCAAGCTCTAATCACCAAGAAAAAAAAAAAAAGAATGAATAAAGAGTCCTAGATTTAAGGAAATGAAAGGTTTACCCTTGGGCTTATGTGTGAAAGCACTGTCTGTATCAGTCATCTGTCAGAGAGGTCTAATGACACCCTCAAAGAATAGCATGTTTCACAAATAATTTTTGCCTGTCCTGAAGGGGCAGAAAAAAAAAACAACAAGAAAACAGCCATACAAGCACAATGGAACAAACCTGGCATGGCTTATAGTATATAGGGGTTGAATATCTTGGAAACAGATGTTATCACAGAAAAAAAAGGCATTTAGGTAATTAAAAAAAGAATAGGAAAAGGCAAAATACCATGCAATTTTTGACCCACCAGTTTTTGCTGAGGTTTTCTGAAATTCTGCTTGTCAGGCACAATATAGTTGTTTTCATAAAATGCATGAAGCAACAAGAATTCATTTCGCTCAGATCGTCCACCCATCAGTGTCCTAGACTATTAAACAGAATTTCTTTGTTTAAAAATTTGAGCATGAAATCATAATAAACAAAAACAGTTCTGAGTCAGTTAATTTAACCATGGTACCACCTTTAAAACCACTCCTAGTAAGAAAGGCTTCATTTTGCTAAATTATTTCTAACATGTTCCTTAAGCATTATAGTTAAGGGAGACAAAGAGGGCTTAAAATATCAACAGCTTGGCTATTTCCTTACTTCCCAATGGACCATCCACCAAATACACACTTCCGGATGTTAAGAGAGATGATCTTTATATTCACCCAAATTCAAAACACTGCACCTGGCATTCCTCCCTTTCCCCAACTAGTTGTTCTTTTTACAAAAGAAGTCCAGCTTTCAGAACCAAGTTACTCATTTTATAACCATGCATTTAGTCTCATTATCATATAACAACTACCCCAAGCAAACACTGAATCCAACAGGAAATGCTTTTTCCCCATTTCTAAGTTAAATTTACCATAATGTTCCCAGCGATGTTAGTGATCTGCAATGCTAATGGAAGAACATTTAGCTCACACATGATCTGCAAAATGAACCTGGCATCTTTCCAGGTGTGTTCCAACAGGTACAACAGATGAGAAGATTCACTGTACAGAAAAGTAAGAATGAAACAGAATCAAGTAATTAAAAGAAACAATGACTATAATCAGAACTTCATAAAATATTACAAAGAATTTTTGGTGTAAGTAACTGTAGAGCTACAGCACCTTGGCTTTGGAAGCAATTTAAAACAAGGTTGGTATGTAATTAGGAATGCATTCATACCACTGATCCCTGTGCCCTTCTCTGAAACACACAAAAAAATCCATAAAGTGAAATTATGTGTTAACTACAACCTTGAAACTGCCTAAGTCTTTTCATTCATGCTGTCAAATATATACTGCATGCCTACTTAATGTCAAGCACTGGCTGCTACGACTACAACTGAAATATCCTGTCCTTGTGGAGCTTATGTCCCTATGGGGAAGACAGAGTTTAAAAAAAAAAGAAGTTAAATGTATAGTATTTTGTATCAAGAACTGACACTGCACCTTTATGTAGGAAACTGGAAAACTTTACTGACAACAAAGACCTAGAAGAGGTAAAGGACCAAGCTTGTGGATGAGTATGTGAGAAAAATACATTCCAGGCAGATAACAGCATATTCAAAGGCCCCAAGTCAGGTACAGATCTGGTATACTGTTCCAGAACCCAGAAGGAAATCAGTATGGCTGAAGAAGACAAAAAGCTGTAAAGAACAGTAGGAAATTAGGACATGGTTAACAGCATAGAGAAACTTTGTATAGGACCACATAGGCCAAAACAAGGACCCTATTTTTTTAACTTTGAAATAGTCACTGGGAGATTTTGAACAGATTTAATTTTAGTGGGATAACTGGTCCTGAATTTAAAATAGACTACAATAGCTGAACACCAGTGGCTCATGCCTGTAATCCCAGCAACTCAGGAGGTAGAAACTGAGGGGATTTCACTTTTAAGGCCATCCTAGGCAAAAAAATGTTTCAAGACTCCATTTCAATCAAAAAGCCAGGCACGGTGGTTTGTGTCTATGGTCTCAGCTACATGGGAGACTGTAGGTTGAAGGGTTGCAATCTGTGGATAGCCTGGGTCCTAATGCAAGACCTTACCTAAAAATAACTAACGGGATGGAGGTGTGGCTTAGGTCACAGAGTCTCTACCTATGGGGCCCTGAGCTCAAACTGCAATACTCCCAAAAAAACAAATCACAAGGGGACAAGGGCAAAAGCAAAATATTAGTATATAAGAATATGACTTGTTCCTTGTGAAACTCATGATGGAGTTTAATCCTCATTATTTTATTACTACAAGAGTAGAAGCAGAAATAGTAGCATATTTACAGATGGGACACAAAGGAGTGGTAGCATCTCCCTGTAATCCCAGTTAGGATGGAGGCATAAGTGGGGGACTACAGTCTAAGGCTGGAGCCCAGGCAAAACCTTACGACCCTAACTGAAAAAATTAAAGCAAAAAGGATGAGGGCATGGTTCAAATGGTAGAGTGCCTGTCTAGTAAGCACAAGGCTCTGTGCTCAAACCCCAGTATCAATAATTAATTGATATCTCATGATTGAATACTATTGGCTTTCTAGTAAGAGACCAGAATATATACACATGTGCTCTGTGCCTCATATCACATGATGCCCAATACTATCTCAGATGCTTACAGCAAAGATCACCACTAATTGTGCCTCTAAATCCCAGATGTCGGAAATTGTAAGCCAAAACAAACCTCCTTTCTAATTTATCCAGTATATGTTGTTGTGTTTATTATCAACAAAAAATGAATAAAGATATCCAGTAATCCAGGGGAAAGAGATACAGAAGTGGTCAAAGCCACATATATTTAGAAAGTCAATAATACAACTACTTAAAGATAATAAAAATAGGGCCTGGGAAGGTGGCTCAGTGGTAGAGCGCTTGCCTTGCATGCATGAGGCCCTGGGTTCGATTCCTCAGCACCACATAAGCAGAAAAAAACAAAGTGGAGCTGTGGCTCAAGTGGTAGAGCCCCTAGCCTTGAGCTGAAGAACTGAGGGACAGCACCCAGGCCCAGAGTTCAGGCCCCACAACCGACCAAAAAAAAAAAAAAAAAAAAAAAAAAAAAAAAAAAAAAAGATAATAAAAATATATCAAAAAAAAATAAGTACAGCAGAAGAAAATTTCAAAAGAAGTTGAGCTGGCAATATTCTGATGAATTCTGAGGAATCCAGGATCATACCTGTACATATTCCGTACATTCTCCATTGGAATTACAACCCTTTCTGTTTTCAGAATCTGTTGAACCAGGTCTGTTAAATGGTAGCTTTTACAGTGAATCAATTCCTTGGCTGAAATTTCCACATCACAAATCATTCGGCCACAGGTAGCATTTCTTTCACCAAATCCACTCCGGCTCTACAAGACAGAGAAAAGGCAAATCCCATGAAAGGGCTGATACTGAGAACATTCCATTCTAACCTATTTTAAAGCTGACCCTAAAAGGATAATGAAGAAACCCTTCTTCCATTTACCAGTCAAATATTTTTGAACACTTACTATATATCAGATATTGTTCTAGGCACTCTGGATATAGTAGTGAGCAAAACAGAAAAGATTCGATTTGGTTTTTTATTGTAATAAAAAAACAAAAACAGCATAGGACTGGAAATGTGGCCTAGTAGTAGAGTGCTTGCCTCGCATGCAAGAAGCCCTGATTCCTCAGTACCATATAAACATAAAAGGCCAGAAGGGGTGCTGTGGCTTAAATGGTAGAGTGCTACCCTTGAGCAAAAGAAGCTCAGGGACAGTGCCCAGGCCCTGAGTTCAAGCCCCAGGACTGGCAAGCAATCAATAAGCAAGCAAGCATAGACCTGCTTATCACCAATGCAAGGCCCTAAGTTCAAACCCCAGTAACACAAAAAAAGAAAACCAGCAAACACAAGAAATTTTGCAGCTTGGGCTGGGTAGGTGGCTCAGTGGTAGAGCGCTTGCCTTGCATGCCTGAGGCCCTGGGTTTGATTCCTCAGCACCACATAAGCAAAAAGAAAAAAGCCAGAAGTGGCACTGTGGCTCAAGTGGTAGAGTGCTAGCCTTGAGCTGAAGAGCTGTGGGAAAGTGCCAAGGCCCAGAGTTCAGGCCCCTCGACCGGACCCCCCCCCCAAAAAAAAAGAAATTTTACAGCTTTAGGAGGTAATATGCAGATGACAAAGAAGGAAAATAAAGCAGGGTGAGATGGAAAAGGACTTCGAATGGACTGCATTTTAAATAGAGCGATCAGGGTAGGCCTTACAAAGAAAAAAACAAAGTATTTGAATGAAGTGCTAGTAACTACAGGCCTACCATAAAAATAGGAACAAGAAAAGCAAGAACAATAGCTCCAACAATGATCAAACTAAATTCACTTGAAGAATGGCTCAAGTGGTAGCGTGCTGTCAAGCAAGTGTAAGGCCCTGACTTTAAGTTCTAATACTGCCAAAAGAAAAAGAAAAGTTCATGGGGCTTGAACTGAGAACCTCACACTGACTCACCATGCTTGCTCACTCAGCTGGTGCTCTACCATTTAATTCACATCTCCAATCTAGGTTTTTGCTGATTATTTTGGAGGTGAAATCTCACAGACTTTTCTGCCTGGGTTGGATCCAAACCACAGTACTTTGAATCTCAGTCTTCTGAGTAGCTAGGATTACAGGCCTGAGTTGCTGGCACCAGGCTTCATTGGTGTCTCATAGCTCCTTTGCATTCATTCCATCTTCTTCTGAGTAATAGTGACTTCTGAAGCCTCCAGCCCTGTCCTGAGGACTATCACTTTAGAAATGCCAAAGAGAAGCTAAAATGGCATTCTATCTTTGTTTACTATTCCAAGATTAATTGTTAATTTAAAAAACTACCAATGGACCAGGTACTGGTAGCTCACACCTTTAATCCGAACTACTCACAAGGCTCAGCTATGAGGATCACAGTTCAAAGCCAGCTCAAGAAAGACTTGAGACTCTTATCTCCAATTGACCACCAAAAAGCTGAAAGTGGAGCTATCACTCAAGTGGAGAGCACTAGCCTTGAGGAAAAAGAAAACCAGGATCAACACAAAAAAAGAAAAAAGAAACTACCCATGGCTTTTACAAATAAAATACTGCATTCAAAGGAAGCTAAGTTTCGCCGGGCGCTGGTGGCTCATGCCTGTAATCCTAGCTACTCAGGAGGCTGAGATCTGAGGATCGCGGTTCAGCCCGGGCAGGAGAGACCGTGAGACTCCTATCTCCAATAAAACCACCAGAAAACCGGAAGTGGCGCTGTAGCTCAAGTGGTAGAGCGCTCGCCTTGAGCTGAAGAGCTAAGGGACAATGCCCAGGCCTAGAGTTCAAGCCCCACGACCGAAAAAAAAAAAAAAAAAAAAAAAAAAAGGAAGCTAAGTTTAGTGCCAAAGTTATAATAGCACTATGGGGAAGGAGGAGTAAAAAAAATAAAATGAATGAATGAGAGTTGACGAACCTCTAAATATTTTATTAAGTTATAAAATGATAGACTTAGCCAGGTGCCAGTGGCTTACACTTGTAATCCTAGCTACTCTGAGGATCACAGTTCAAAGCCAGTCCAGGCATAAAAGTCTCCATGAGATTCTTATCTCCCATTAACCACTCAAAAACCAGAAGTGGAGCTGTGGATCAAAGTGGTAGAGTGCTAGCCTTGAGAAAGAGAGCTGAGGGACAGCATCCAGGCCCTGATTCAAGCCTCACAACTGACAAAAATAAAAATAAAAAATAGAACTAAATAAAATGATAGACTTCTAATTCTGTTCATGTTTGTGAGTTCAATTTTTTTCATTAATCAACATGATTGTTATACTATAATAGTTTATATAAGAAAAAAAGGGGTGCTGGGAAGGTGGCTCAGTGGTAGAGTGCTTGCTTTGCATGCATAAGGCCCTGGGTTCGATTCCTCAGCACCACATACGCAAAAAGAAAAAAGCCGGAAATGGCACTGTGGCTCAAGTGGTAGAGCGCTAGCCTTGAGCTGAAGAGCTGAGGGACAGTGCCCAGGCCCAGAGTTCAGGCCCCACAACCGGACCCAAAAAAATATAAATAAATAAATAATTTTAAAAAAAAGAAAAAGAAAAAGAAAAAAAGAGTAAATACATCATCTTTTCTCTTTCATTATCAATTATCCAAATAGGAGGTAGGAACCAACAGTACAAATAGTATCAAATGTTCTTTAAGTGTTTGTTTGCTTGTTCGGGTTGTTACTATTTTATGGCATATCCTGTAACAAGATAAAGAAATCCTATTTCAAAAATATAGTGTTCTATGGTAGCTATCACATATTTTTAAAAGCCAATCTAAGCCAGCTCACGCCTGAAATCCTAGCTCATCAGGAAGCTGAGATCTGAGGATCGCAGTTCAAATCCAAACCAGGCAAGAAAGTCTGCTGTGGGCTTCTTACCTCAATAAACTACTCAGAAAAAGCTGGAATTAGTGCTGTGGTAGAACACAAGCCTTGAAAACAAAGAGGCTCAGGGACAGCGCCCAAGTCCCTAGTTTGACAAAATAAATTTAACAAAATAAAATGATTTTTCAAAATTATTACCCCAAGCTTTGGCATACTGGATCGTTTCAGCCGACTGATCTTGGACCAGTGAGGAACTTTGCACACATTAATTCTCTGCAGGAGCACTTCCAGTTCAAACCCATAAATATTATGACCCTAGTTAGAAAAAAGAAGGCAGCCAGTAATATTAGAACAAATGCAAATTAGAAGAGTTTATCTTCAAATGCACAGGATTTCTTTGCCCTTTCTTTTCCTGGTCTCTAATTGAAGACATCACGAGCCTACCTCCGATTGGGGGTCCTTTCTTCTTCAGGAATTTATTCATCAGCAGCATTCATTAGCTTTGACATTAACAAGGCTGCTAAACAGATTGCTGGAATAAACTTTATTTCATACTAATTGAGACAAGGTTCATATGATGTCTTTTAATTTGCAGTTCATGCCTCATAATGTCGGAGGCAAATGCAAATTTTAATGCCCCATACCTTTTCCATATCAGTAAATGCTCTTCAAACAATTTCATTTTGCTTCCCTGAGAACAGAAAACCTGCCTGTGTGATAGATATATCACTTCATATAAGACTTCTTAGAAAACTCAGGAAGCGCATGTTGTTTCAACTGTGAAAACTGAGTTCCAATACTATTGATTTAGATCTTTAATGAGCAAAAATTTAATATATAATACCAGTGAACAGTTCAAATAAGAAACTTGAAACCAGGGAACAAAACTATACAGGACAGAAATAACTCAAAAAATGTAACCAGAGTTTTCATTCCTATAATTATTTCCATTTTCCTTGTGAATAACATTATTCACATGACATGCTTAGTCAAAATTTGCTGAGCAGTACATTAGATTAGTACATAACTTTGTTACTAAGTTCAATTAAAAATATATACCACCACTTAGAATAGATAAAATCACACAGATGGAGATTAGAGTCGTGGTTGCTGGGGCTAAAGAAAGAGGGACTAAAAGGTACAGAGTTTTAGTTTTCAGAAGAGGAACAGTTACGGAGATGGTGATGGTATAAACGTGGCAATAGTTGCATAACATTATAAAGGTAGTTACTAACATAAATTGTACATTTAAAGGTAGTTTATTCTATGTTATAGGTACTCTGCCAAGATATAAAGATACACCCAAACATACACACATATACACAGTAGTACTATCTATTAAAAGACCCAATGGACATAGTTTCATTTCTAAATTATCCAAGATCAGGCATCCAAGCCATGCCAGGGTTTCTATCTTACATGTGGGTTTCTCACACACAGAGACATGGCTTTAATACCCTTAAGCTGGGCTCTGTGACATCTCCTTGGTGTTCAAGATACAGTTATTAGAGGCAAGGTGCTGAACCAAAGAACTATGAATAGAATCTCCTTGGTGTCTTAAAGATGGATCCTGAAATAATGTAAGGGAAGTAAGTGGGTGCAGACATTTGTAGCAATCCACATACTTTTAGGCCTTTCCACCAACAGAAAAGGGATCCAACAGGAAAAATGAACCTGAATTATAGGGCAAACATTTCAGTAAGGCTTCAATGTAACCAAATTACTCATACTACATTTAAAATATAGGCACTTACAATCTCTTAGCTCTGAAAAAGCAAACTAACTCTTGACAGATCCATTAATTCAAATAAAAGACAAAAGGATACCTATCAAAAAAGCCTACAAACAAGGGAGGCTAGAAGATGCAAAAGAGCAAAATGTTACTGTATGACTCCTAGGAAATGGATCATGCTATCTCAATGAATTATTAGTTTACACTATCTAGTGGAAACATACCAGATTGTCAAGGGGAAAAAAAAATTTCTAACCCTGAGCCCTCAAAAGAATGTATCATACAGAGCCACTGCACTCATAAAATACTTGAATTAGTTTCTATCACCACTAGACAACTAGGCTACTAACCAAAAATTCTGAAGATACTAACAGTCTATGCAGTTGTTAACTGATATGCTGCTTTCTAACAGTAAAATGAATGGAGTATCATACACTATAATAATAATTCAGAGGATGCTTTTATATTAGAAAAAAAAAAACATTACAATGGGCTAAGATGTTTTCCTCTTTCTATTAGCAGGAAATACAACAATTCCCACCAGTCCATAGGGTCTGAAAAGATTCTTTAGTCCTCAGAAGTAAACAGCCAATAATTTAGATCAACGAAGTCACCCTGAAAAGAATTAAGAAATGAAGAGCTTCCCCACAACACAGATCAAACATCTACTCACCACAATGACATCAGGATCAATTTTGTGAACTTTTGCAAGGAAAAAACCTAGCAATGTTCTTTCTGTTGTAGCAACCTCAACCTTCACATTCTGTTAGATAGAAACATACTTGTCACTGACTCTTTTAAGTACTATGCCTTTGCTTCTTGTTCAAGCAGACTAAGATTTCTTAGGGCTAAATGCAATGCCTATTTCAAAACTAAATGCAGCAGTGAAATTTCTGATTCTGTTTATTATTATAATAACAATTTCACAAGGTCTCTGAGGAGCTCATCCTAATAATATGCTGTGAAAACACAAAATTTTAAGTGCTAAGCAACATTAAGAACAGAAATGTCCTTCCACAGAGACATATTTGTGCATTGGACACATTTTAAAGCATATAAATCAGAGTACCTTTCAAAAATACCACTTTGCTATATAATCCCTGGTAGGCTTCACTGTTTTTGTATTTATCAGGCAACGAAATCCCAAGAACTGTATAAACTAATCTCAAATAGCGGTGTAAGAATCAATAAATAAGAAACTGCAAGTGCCTTAATAAATAAAATTTATCTTCACACAAAGGCTTCCATTTAGATTACTAAATATAAATTAGATATTCAGAAAATATATTATAAAACTCTTCAAAGGAAAGTTGATGGCTCTTATGTTTTGTAACATGAACTCAGTTTTTAAAAAATGTCAGC
This sequence comes from Dipodomys merriami, assembly GCF_024711535.1. Classification (NCBI taxonomy): domain Eukaryota; kingdom Metazoa; phylum Chordata; class Mammalia; order Rodentia; family Heteromyidae; genus Dipodomys; species Dipodomys merriami. The sequence continues at coordinate 105,621,503 of NW_027204492.1, forward strand.
TTGACTCTAAGAATTTTCCTGTAATTTTATTTGACTAAGTACTTCAGGGCATGACACAAATGATAACCTAAACCTGATAGTAGCCCCCAACTACTGAACTTCTCATGCTAATTTAAAATAATGTAAGTGGAGCCTAACAAGGTTACTAGCAGTTAACTTTGTCATAGGAAGACATTGACAAATAAATCTATGACTTTCTCAATACAATTAGTTGTATAAAACAGAGGATCTCCTAAAATAAATTCTTTGTCTTTTTTTCTGGTATTGGAGTTTAAACTCAAGAACTTTATGCTTGCTCAGCAGCTCTCTATCGTTTGAGCATGCTCCTAGCCCTTTTTGCTGGATTCTTTTTCTTTTTTGCCCCACCCCCACCCCAAATAGGGTCTCGCTTTTTGCCTGGACTGGTCTGAGCCACAATCCTCCTATTTAAGCTGCCTGAATTGCTAAGATGACAGATGCATATCCTAGTGTTCAGCATTTTTTGGTAATTGAGATGAGGTCTTCTAAATTTTTCCCTAGATTGGTCTTGAACGATCCTCCAAATCTCAGTCTCACAAGGATCTAGAATTATAGACATGAGCCACTGAACCTGGCTGAAAATGAAATTCTTGACACTGAATATATTAACTTTTGTGAAAACCCCACTAAATTGTACTACTCTCTCTGATATTTTCATAAGGGTTTATGATTTCTTCATGGAACACACTAGAAGTTTAGAGATCACTGACCATATTATATAGCCCTATAATAGCTATAGTATTCCCAACTTCACTTGGTTGAACTCACCCAACACCTTCCAAAAATAATCATAAGATCATTCATTCAGTAAAAGCTTCCAGTAAGCCATCTAAAGTCTACCCATGTACTAATACAATGTACAATTCCATTATTTTCAGATGATAAAACATGTAAATCTTTTAAAATAATATTTCTAGGTTTTGGTTTCTAATACATTTTAATGAGCTAATGCCAAACTCTGATCTAAAACAAGACACCTAATAAAATACATAACTACCTGTCCCTACTAATCTATACCATTCTCCTCTTTCCAGACAAATAGATCCTCATATCTAAGAGAAACAAAGTTATTTACCTTTTCATTAATGACTTCTTTGAAAGCATATGGAAATATACAGTCCTTTGGTTTAGAAACAACTGTAAGAAGGAAACAAAAAGATTCCAATATCCATCTTAGTCCAAATTCAGGTAATATACATGTCTCCAAATGAAAACCACATTAAATATAAGTCAAATTTCCCCTAATTCCTATAATTAAGAAGGTCAAGCTGGGTTCCCGTGGCTCATGCCTGTAATCCTAGCTACTCAGAAAGCTGAGATCTGAGGATCTTGGTTCAAAGCCAACCCCGGCAGGAAAATCCATGAGAGTTTTATCTCCAATTAACCACCAGAAAACCAAAAGTGGTGCTGTGGCTCAAATGATAGAGCACTCGCCTTGAGCTGAAGAGCTGGGGGACAGTGCCCAGGCCCAGAGTTCAAGCCCCACGACAAAAAATAAAAATAAAAATAAAAAAATAAAAGGTCAAGTAGGGCCGGATATAGTTCAGTGGTAAAGTGCTTGCCTCACAAGTGCAAAATCCTGGGATCAATCCCCAGTGACAAAAAAGAAAAGACAAAAAAAAGTTTAAAAAAAAAAAAAAAAAGGTCAAGTAATTCCATTCGTCACTTTGTTGAACCTTAAAGGAACAGCTAGAACCCTATGTCTACACAACTATTAAAACGGCTTTAAAAACATTTGTTATCCACTGGAATTAGAATGGCAGATTATAATCATCTTCCCCCATAGAAATTCAAACACTATTACAAGCTTACTCAGTATAAAATGAGGAATTCAGTTCCATTTTTACAAAGTTGGAAAAAATTAAAGATGATCAAAGCTTCATTTACTATACCAAAAGTTTTTTGCCTCACATAATTGCTGTTTACACATTAATACATACACTGAGGAAGTAAATAAATGCATATTAAAGGCACTATGACTGCTCATCCAGCTATTATCATTTTTCCATGTGTTTCAACTATTTAAGGAGTAATTATACCTCACACAGTCCTCTGGTGTGTTTCCTAGTAGCATTTTCTTAACACCCAAAAAAAGAGACAAGAGAAGCTGCCCAAGTTAAGATCTGATTCTGGACTGGAAAAGATCCCAGGAAACATAATACATCAGTAGTGTTATTCCCTCTCTTCTCGTTAAGAAATGTATTTAACTGACCAAGCTCTCACATGAAATACATCAGAATTCTCCTGAGAAAATGAATCAAAATACAAATGCAGATTTTCACCCACTGCATTTTATGCATAGCACAACTCAACTCCGATTTGATATTACCGATTTGATAACTCCTCACAAATAGGTAAACATTTATTTTTGGCATCTTGCCTCATCACACACACACACAAAAAAAAAAACCTTTGGCCAATAAAGCTTAGTTTCCACAGCTGAAAACAACCTTCTTTAACAATATGCACTAACTACTCTTGAAAACAATTTTTGAGAAACAAGTTACTGATCCAACAGCTGGAGAAAAAAAATAAAAAATTCAAATCAAGCTATTAGTAAACCATCTCTTAAAAAAATACATACCACAGAAGTGTGATTGAAAGGGCGGCTGTGGGGGTGCTTTGTCTAATTCAAAATGGTGATGGACCAAAGCTGCTATAGCAATAATCTGCAAAGGAAGAAGGGGGGGAAAAAATCACCAGACACCTATTACATTCTGCATTCTCACGAAAACCACCAAGAATATAAAAAAAATTTAAGTCCATATGAATACTTCTAACTTTACCATGAAAATATTTAAATAAGTTTAAAAATACAGAGAAGCAGAGCAAATAAAATTGACTCCCACAAATCCATCACCCACTTCCAACTACCATCTCATCTATAGCCCTACCTACTTCCTGCTTCCTCCCAGATCATTTTGAAGCAAAACCCAGACATACGTATCATTTTACCTGAAACTATTTCACCATGAATATATGAAACAGGGCTTTCCAATCTCAGCACTATTGACATTTTGGACAAATAATTCTGCTATGGGGACTGTCTAGGGCACTACAGGATGTTTAGCAGCATCTTAGACTATATCCACTAGATGCCAGTAGTACCATCCCCACCTATTCACCCAATCCCTGAGTCATGGCAATCAAAATGTCTTCAGTAAGTTTTAATATGGTCCTTATTTACTGATACAAGATGATCCAGACTTACCTTAGATATTTTTCTGTTCTCTGCTCTTCTCCATAGAGCCCTATTTCCTTTACTAGGAAATGATATGTGGAAACCTCACTCTGGACCCTAGGAATGGATGCTGCTTTTAACTAAACACTAATTAAACCTTTCACAAACAATTTATTAACTCTAGTCATCTACTGTATAAACTATTATTTATAAGATCAAGGCCTGGGAGCCAGAAGCCAGCAGCTCACATCTATAATCCCAGTTACTTAAGAGAGGGGAGATTAGAATAACCACAGGGCAAGACCAGCACAGGCTAAGAGTTCTCATGGACACAGTGGCACATGTCTGCCATCCCAGATATAGCAGGAAGCATAAATAGGAGAACTGCCTAAAGGAAAAAACAAGACACTATCTCAAATAAAACTAGACAGCAAAAAAAAAAAAAAAAAAAAGCCTGGCACTATGGATCAAGTGATAGCTTGAAATCCTGAGTTCAAACCTCAGCACTCCCCCGCCCCCGGCAAAAAAAAAAAAAAAAAACCAAGGGCTAGGGATGTAGCTAAGTGATAAGGTCTTAAATTCAATACATAAATGTTTTTAAAAAGTGAAAAGGAGGAATGTTGGGGGTGAGGGAGGGAAGGGATAGTTGGACAACAAGAAAAAAGGAAAGGGGTAACAATAATTGACAAGAAATGTACTCATTGCCTTACTCATGTAACTATAACCCCTCTGTACAGCATCTTAACAATAAAATAAAATTTTAAAAAATAAATAGAAAATAAAAAGTGAAAAGATTGACAAATGCTCTTTAAAAAGACCACGATCTGCCGGGCGCTGGTGGCTCACGCCTGTAATCCTAGCTACTCAGGAGGCTGAGATCTGAGGATCGCAGTTCAAAGCCAGCCCGGGCAGGAGAGACTGTGAGACTCCTATCTCCAATAAACCACCAGAAAACCGGAAGTGGCGCTGTAGCTCAAGTGGTAGAGCGCTCGCCTTGAGCTGAAGAGCTGAGGGACAGTGCCCAGGCCCAGAGTTCAAGCCCCACGACCGACAAAAAAAAAAAAAAAAAAAAAAAAAAGACCACGATCAGTGACAAAAAGAACTTAGAAGCAAACATACAGAAGTTCTCATTAACCACAGTGAGCCAAACATAAGCATAAAAAATTGGCAAATTGAACCCAAGCACTGGTGGCTCATGCCTATCATCCAAGGAAGCTGAGATCTGAGGATCTTTATTCAAAGACAGTCCAGGCAGAAAAGGTCAAGAGAGTCTTATCTCCAATTTAAAAAGTCAAAAGTGGAGCTGTTGCTCAAGTAGTAGAGCACTAGCCTTGAACAAAGTAGTTCAAGGACAGCAGCCAGGCTGGCACAAAAAAATTTAAAAAACAGTAAAAATTAGGATTACCTCTGGGCACCAGTGGCTCACACCTAAATCCTAGCTACTTAGGAAGCTGAGACCTGGAGGATTATGAAGCCAGTCTGGGCAAATAAATCTGAGAGACTGGAGGCATGGTGGCTTAAGTGGTAGATTATAAACTGTAAGCTAAAAAGCCAAGTAAGAGTGAAGCTAAGCAATGGCAATAAGTCACCAAGTTGAAGCTCCAGCACTGGCACACTAGCAAAAAAATAAACAGGGTTTGAGTAGCTCAAGTGGTAGAGAGCCATTCTAACAAGCCCAAGGCCCTAAGTGCAAACAGAATGAAAAGGAAGGAAGGAAAGAAGGAAGGGGAAGAGAGAGAGGGAGGGAGGGAGAGGTAGACAGGGGAGGGGAATGTGCATGCTTTGAGAAGTACATGAAGACAGAGTTAAAATGATACAATGCCCAAGACCAGCTTTAAAATACTTCAAGACAAATGAAGGGGAAGGGAGATAAATCTCACAAAATCTTTTTTTTTTTTTTTTTTTTTTGCCGGTCATGGGGCCTGATCTCTGGGCCTGGGCGCTGTCCCTCAGCTCTTCAGCTCAAGGCTAGCACTCTACCACTTGAGCCACAGCACCACTTCTGGCTTTTTCTGCTTATGTGGTGCTGAGGAATCGAACCCAGGGCCTCATGCATGCAAGGCAAGCACTCTTCCACTGAACCACCTTCCCAGCCCAAATCTCACAAAATCTTGATAGCAGATGAACATGTATGATAAGCATAGGAAGTTTACTATATTATTTTCTGTGTCCACTTTAAAAACAAAAATATATTTTAAAAATATGTACGTAATTAATTTCAACAATTTGAAATTGCAATACAAGACAAATTAAATTCATTCTCCAAAATAGTTTGATAGTGAATCAGTATTCTTTCCCCTCCAAAACCAACATTGTCTTGAAGACTAGCTATACAAGTTCAGACCAGTATTGTACATAAGGCATACATACAAAATCTGTACAGTTTCTTTACCTCATTTTGATGGTTCTTTACATTCTGCATTGTCTTCATGCTAAAAGACATCACTACAAGCGGAGGAGGACCAGCATCCTTAATTACATTCACCAAGTCTGGTTTCAAAGCCATTGCTTCAAATTTACACCAACTGATTGGCTGATTCAAAAGCTCTGAAAAATAGATGCAACACATCAATAGATACTTACTGAAAAAGTACTATAATTATGACATCTGTGATTAACTGAGATAGTCTTCTAATAAGAATGACATAACATCTAACTAAACATAAGATTCTTCTGTAGGAGGTGGGGGAGGGAAGGGATAGTGGGACAACAACAAGGGAAGGGGTAACAATGGTTGACAAGAAATGTAGTCATTGCCTTACTCATGTAACTGTAACCCCTCTGTACAGCATCTTTACAATAAAATAAAATAAAAAATTTTAAAGAAAGATTCATAAATCCTCTCTTCTAATGACATAACATCTAACTAAATATAAGACAAATGTAGTGGGTGGTATGCCAATCTGTATGTGTGTTTGATTTCTTAGGAGAAAAAAAAAGGTCCATAGCTTTTATAAAATATTCCAAAGAAAAGACCTAATATAGGCTTTTAAAAAATCAAAATAATGGCAGGGCACTGAATGGCTCACACATATAATACTAGCTACTCAGGAGGCTGAAATCTATTTTTCTTTGCTAGTCCTGAGCCTTGAACTCAGGGCCTGGGCACTGTCCGAGCTCTTTTGCTCAAGTCTAGCACTCTACCACTTGAGCCACAGTGCCACCTCCGGCTTTTTCTGTGCATATGGTGCTAAGGAATCAAACCCAGGGCTTCATGCATGCTAGGCAAGCACTCTACCACTAAGCCACATTCCCAGCCAAGGCTGAGATCTAGAGGACTGCAATTCAAAGAAATATCTGTGAAACACCAAAATAATCAGTAAAAAAAAAAAAAAAAAAAAAAAAACAGGCTAGAGATGTGGCTCAAGTGGTAGAACAGCAGCTGAGCAAGCAAGCTGAATCTAGCACAAGGCGCTGAGTTCAAACTTCAGTACCATAAAAAATAAACAATTATTTGGAGGAATCATAACAAATTTTAACTTCCCTTTAAGAAACCACATCATCTACCAGCAATCTACTTAGCATTTATCCTTACGTGGATTTTTTACTTCAAGCCAACAGGGTCCTTTGATCTTTCTGTTCATCAAGAACAGTTCCAAGCTGGATGTGTTAGTTCCAAATACATGAGAAAACGTTTCTCCTTTCAAATCCTGAGGAAGCTGCGGCATTTCCGCCTAAAAAAGGAAAAACAAAAAGCTCTTTTGTTTAAAACTATTACTTCACATTTTTCAGTCTATATTCGAAATAAACAAAAGGCTCTCTATGAAGTAGAAGAAACCCCTTTGATATATATGAAATGTAATTTGCCACAAATGAAATCCAAAACAATTCACAGTAGGAAACAAAAACAATTCACAATGACAAAATAATGCATCTTGATGATACCCATTAGAAGAAAAATAGGACAAGAAGCTCCCCCAAAAAACAGAATTTCTGTCCAGAGCCATGCATGCCTCACTGATAAAGAATAGCCAAGTAAGTAGCACTCCATTAGAAGAATGGAAAGCAATAGAGTGAGACTCATTGACAATGCTTCCATGTACTTTCATCACCACTGTCAAAAACATTTCTTAAAAGTTTCTCTTTTCCAACATCATGGGATCCAAACACTAGAACAGAGGTAAAAAGAGGTTAAAGTCCAGTTAATTAACACCCCACTGCAATGACCTTTCCTGCCACAGGAGCAAGAGGAGCGCTATTGCGATGCTACTGACACTCCTCTCTCACCTTTCAACTGCTCACAAGAGACACTTCAACAGACTAATGATGTCCAACTCCATCATGTAGCATTTATTCCACTTGACAAATTGTTGTGCTGTTCCAATTCATTTAAAGATACATACTTAAAAACAGAAAGAAGCAGTATAACCTGAAGTCTTTGTACTTAAATTAATTTTACCCATTTCAATTATTCATTTCTGTAAGTCTACCTCAATGAACTGTGGGCTTAAGGAGCCTTAAATACTTCTCATTGAAAGCCAGATGAAAGTTCAAAAACAGAAAAATGCTGAAAAGCCAACACCCAGTAATTTTTTTTTTAGTTTAACTTACCGAGTATCTAACTTCTAAGTAGTCAGACTTTTCTGGAACATCAGGTATTTCAAAAGCATAATTCTTTTCCACTGTCTGGGTAAGCAGATATTTTAAAACTCATTAGGAAAAAAATGCTTCAAACATTAAACTGGTCAATAAAACATGCAAATACATGTTCCTGTATTTAATATGCACATATCGAGTATCCTTACAGAACACAAAGGTAAGTAAAACCAGAAAGACATCCTTTCCTCTTTCAACTTCTACAAAAATACTTAGTGACAAAATGCTAAAAGAACTTCTCCTAAATGATTTTAGGAGAAGTTACAATTTTACTGTATTAGATTTGTTACTAGTTCATATTAAGGAATTTCATTTGCTAAAAAAGAAATGTAATTATAGCTCATATGACTGAGTATTGGCTATGCATCAAGGGTCTTTAATCACTTATTATGAATTAATCCAATAAATTCTTAATTTCAACAACTTATAAGCCCTATTTCTCAACACAAAGAAATTTCTCAGCTTTGGGCACTTGTCCAGTCACATACCAGTAACCAGCAAGGTAAGATTTAAAGTGCAAGTAATTGGGCCCCAGTACCTATGATCTTTACCACTAAACCACATCATCTGGCTTTGTTTGTGGTTCATTTGTTTGCATTACTGGGGATCAGACACAGTGCTTTGTACACTGCTATTGGAATTTTAAAGATGTGGCTTGCCATAACTAAAATGCTCAAATAACTAAGATTGTATCTTTAGCAACTGAATTTTCCCTTTATGGTAATCACTATTAACAACCAGCATTCTGAGTGGGCTTTCAACCCCTGCAATTATGGCCAAAGACATTAAAATCAAGATAATATATTATATATAATCACATGAATAAAAGATATCCATTCTATCAGAAATAGCATCATATTCCAGATTTCCTCAAGGTAAAAAGTTACTTAACCTTCTACTCCAAATACACTGACAGGAACTAATATAAACAAAATAAGAATCGTTTCTTCTCCACTTCAGACTAACAGTAAATATATTAGAAACACTAAAAGCAATTAATTTGCTTTGAATTATCTTCCTTTCAAATCCATGGCCATTACTTCATAAGCATTTTAAAAATAAGTAAAACTTAATTTTACAAATATAACATAGTGTTATTACATTCAAACATCTGAGATTTCCATTCCAGGAATTATAGCTATGCTGAAAGCATTTTGCATAAAGTAGACATGTAATAACTATTTGCAATTCAGGAAAGAAAAACAAAGGGTGAGAAAAAAATTCTTCCTCAAATACAAACCTTGGACTTGAACTTCATAATCTTGTATTTTGCTGCTATACTCTCATCAAATTCATCATAAATATCCTTCATTGTAACTGGAGCTCCTGTTTCTTTCCCTGTATTTAGATCGATTCTCTGTTCACCCATGGAGAGGAGAATGAAGGAGAAAAAGTGTTCATAAGATCTTCTCAGCTACCAGAAACCCAGATCTAAATCAATGTTCATCCTCACCCATTTAAACACTTAATAGCATCTCACAGATGAATTCAAAGACACAGAGCTAAAAAAAATAAAAAAAAAAAAAATGTACTAAACTCAACATCCTAGTGTTCCCAATGCATCATAAAGACAAATCAGAGGTAAAAGCAATCAATCCTATAAAATGGGAAATTATAAATCCTGTCCAAGAAGTTCTACAGTTCAATTCAGATTGGGAGAAACATAGAGCTAGGACTGAGAGGATTGGAGATGTTAAAACTCCTAATAAAAAGGGTAGAAGCTGCCAAACGCTAGCGGCTCACACCTGTAACCTTAGCTACTCAGGAGGCTGAGATCTGAGGATTATGGTTCAAAGCCAGCCCAGGCAGAAAATTCCCTGTGAGACTCTTATCTCTAATTAACTACCAGAAAACAGGAAAGTGGAGCTGTGGCTCAAAGTGGCAGAGCGCTAGCCTTGAGCAAAAAGAATTCAGGGACAGTACCCATGCCCTGAGATAAGAATCTCATGGCCTTTTCTAGAAAGGAAGCAAATGGAACTGTTCTTGTTAAATGGCCATGGAAAAAATGTCACTGCTGAGGGCTGGGAAGGTGGCTTAGTGGTAGAGTGCTTGCCTTGCATGCAAGAGGCCATAGGTTTAATTCCTCAGCACCACATAAAGCAGAAAAAGCTGAAGTGGCACTATGGCACAAGTGGTAGAGTAGTAGCCTTTAGCTTAAGAGCTCAGGAACAGCGCCCAGGCCCAGAGTTCAGGCTCCATGACCAACAACAACAACAAAAAAAAGAATGTCATTGCTGAGTATGTAGTAGAAGCATGAACACTGAGACAAATGCATCTCCAGCCTCATAATTAAGTAAATGAGTAAGAGAAAAGATAGTATTATATATTAAAACTCAGACATTTTTACTAACTTGAAAAAACTCAATTCCACTTCATTTTTCTACTTTTCCCAACCTCTAATGAAATTGTTGACAATTAGTGGTCAGACAAAAGAATCAGGGTTATAGAAAATTCATACCCTGTTGAATGACAGAGTTGGCAAAGTTGGCAGAGTTGGCAGAATACAGAATGTATGTCATATACAATCACTGAGAACTAAAAGCTTATCGCTAACATTTACCATTTCACGGGGAAGGAAGTACAACGTTCGCTCAATGTTTTTCACCATGATACAACAGCTCACATGGGTCTTGACTGAATCAACCCAAACTTTGCCAAACAGAAATACCACACCTAAAAAAATAAGGAAAAACCATGGGAAATGAAACATTTCAATTATATGCAATGAAAAAGGTCAAAATAAATGCACAACTGAATGTTTCCACATTATCTATGCCTTCATGGTTACTCATTTGAACAGAAAATATATATCTGCTATCCATCCACTCCCTAAGTCAGATAAGTCCATTACTCAGTACTTAACACCATTCACACTACCAGAATTGTATATACAATGTAACCATTGGAAAAAGGAAACAGAATAATTCTAATTTAGCATAAACACTATCTCTATGACTAGGATTACCCAGATTAAGAGAAACAAACCAGCAAAGTATTCTCCAACAAATTTTCTATTTAAAGCATCTTATGAGAATTTACAAATCTGAGAATTCACAATTTTTTTCTTAGTATTTGAAATTACTGATAAAAACTAATATTCATGTATCAGGCTAAGAATGGAACATCAGTAATTTTCTGTATGCAAACCTATATTTAGAAAAACAATTTATCTCATCTTATTGCATGTAATAGTAAATACTCCTAATAGGGTTATACTATAATCTATTTTACCCTTGCTTATCTCATAAGCTACTTAAAATATCTGGCTAGGCAGAATTAATAATAGTCCTTTCTTTTCTAATTCAGTTTAACAAGGGTTTAATCAGACACCTTCCTTCTGAAATCCCTAAATAATAAATACCACAACATAAAAACTTGCCTGTTCTCAATATCAAGTCATTATTCATGAAAACTGGCCATCAAGAAAGGACTCTAAAGATCTGATCACCTGCCCAAGGGATGGTCACTGTGCAAAATCCTGGGCTCTGTGAATTACACAGCAGTAATCAACATAACCACTCAACTCAGCCACTTATCTGAAACACTGCAAAAATTGTGACACATGCAAAGGTTATTGTGCAGAAAAACAATTACCGCAGTTTCATAAGACAGCTCATCAGTGTTTCCTTTTGTCACTCATCCTGGTACAAATAAGACCATCTACAGGTTCTCATTTCTGCAGATGATTAAAACTCACACAAGAGTTGTGTGATTTTCAGTAAGGAGGGGGAGAAGCAAAGGGGGATAAGGGAGAGGGAAGAAAAGACTGTGGGGATGATTTAAAGAAAAAAAATCACAGTAGTTCAGAAAATTAGAAGTCATCCTCACAACAGCTAAAGATGGAAAAACAAAATTCCATGCAAAGAAAAATAAAGACCCTAATATTGGATTCAAAGATTCAAATAGCTCATTTTACAGTCAAACTAATATCACACTTCATGCAACACATTTGACACTGTTTATGCCTCATTTGCCACAAAAAGATCATGGTAAACAAAGATTACATTCCCCCCAAAGTTACTAGCTGAAACCAGGTGCAGTAGGATTATTCAACCTTGAAAAAGTCGTAATGAAGACAGGATATCTTCCCATATGCAAAGAGTAAGATTCTTTTCATAATTATGCCACATTCAGCAACAACTGACTGACTTAGAATCTGTAAGAAAGTGAGAAACAATAACAGGGTCTTTGGGAGTACTTCGTTTTTATTAGCTGCATTGATTTCTCCAAAGCTCAGTGATCATTACCAACTATCACGATGAAACTGTTCAACCCTCTGAGATTAAAGAACTTTGTAAGCTATTTATTTAACCCATTGGCATCAAAAACAGAAGACAGAGAAAGATGTACCACTGCTTAGGTTACAACTTGAGAAGTACTCCAGACAGAAAAGTAGACTGAGGGTGAGAAGCTCAGACTTTTACCACTAAAGGGTCAAATACTTCACTCCCTGGAGCCTCCTTTTCCTCATAAGTAGATGAACTATATAGGTTTTTTGTTTGGTTGGTTTTTGGTTTTCTTTCTTTTTTTGCTGGACCTGGAGCTTGAACTTTGGGTCTAGGTGCTATCTCTCTGTTTGTGCTCAAGGCTGGTGCTCTACCAATATAGCCACAGCTCCATTTCCAGCATTTTGGTGGTTAATTGGGGATAAGAGTCTCATGCACTTTCCTGCCCAAGTTGACTTCCAACTGAGATCCTCAGATCTCAACCTCCTGAGTAGCTACAATTACAGCATAGGTCACTGATGCCTGGCTATGAACTAATTTCTGAGGCCTTCTCCAGCACTAAAAACTTCATTTTACTATAGCATTCAGATGACAGACCTATAACAAATTACTAACTCAATTGTAAAACAAAAAAAAAATACTGGGCAGAGTGGAACAAACTTAGAGTACCAGCTACCTGGGAGCCCAATACAGCGAAGTGGATTGAGCCCCAAGAGTTCAAGGCCAGCCTAGAAAACATAGTGAAAACCTCATTTCAAAAAAAATTAATTGCCAAATACTTCCTAGGGCTGGCTGTGAAGCTCAGCAGCAGAGCACAGCTAAGCATTGACAAGGCCCTGAGTCCAATCACTAGCACCACCAAAGCAAAAAAGGCCTACCCAATGACAATGGTCAATATCAGGAATTCAACTATATATTATAAATTGGTTGATCTCAAAATACAGCTGTCCAGCCAAGCACCAGTGGCTCATGCCTATAATCCTACTCAGGAGGCTGATATCTGAGGATCAAGGTTCAAAGCCAGCCCAGGCAGAAAAGTCCATGAGATTATTTATCTTTTTTTTTTTCTTTTTTTTTTTTTTTTTGTCGGTTGTGGGCCTGAATTCTGGGCCTGGGCGCTGTCCCTCAGCTCTTCAGCTCAAGGTTAGCCCTCTACCACTTAAGCCACAGCGCCACTTCCGGCTTTTTCTGTTTATGTGGTGCTAAAGAATCGAACCCAGGGCCTCATGCATGCAAGGCAAGCACTGTACCACTGAGCCACCTTCCCAGCCCTCCATGAGATTATTTATCTCCAGTTAACCACTAAAAGACCCCAAGTGGAGCTGTGGCCCAAGTGGTAGAGCAAGCAGTAGCCTTCAGGAAAAAAAAAAAAAAAAAGCCAAGGGACAGCACCTAGGTCCTGAATTCAAGCCCCAGTACTAGTACAAAAAAAAGTGTAATAAGATATTCAATTTAGTCACAGACAGACCCAGAATCAACCATGAGAAAAATCTGTTCAATTCAAGGACAATCTTTTGTGATAAATTATCCTACTTCAAAATAGAATGAACCACTTCGGGCATCACAGGGGCATTCTAGGCACTTCCTGTGTCAATTCTATCTTCCCCTACAAGGAGATGACAGCAAGATCCCTCATTGGTAAGTCACCCCTATGAATTCTTAAACTTAATGCACTTCTGTTCTGTTGACTGGTCATTTTCTCCAACTGTCTTCTAGCTTTTTTTTTTTTTTAAGGGGTGGGGGTCCGGTCCTGGGGCCTGAACTCTGGGCCTGGGCACTGTCCTTCAGCTCTTCAGCTCAAGGCTTAGCGCTGTACCACTTGAGCCACAGAGCACTTCCGGCTTTTTTCTTATGTGGTGCTGAGGAATCGAACCCAAGGCCTCAGGCATGCAAGGCAAGTGCTCTACCACTGAGCCACCTTCCCAGTCCCTCTCTTCTAGCTTTTGATATTTATGTATATAACATTGAACCTGATCATAACTTTGGGATTATTTGGGGAAACAAGGTGAGGGAAAGGGAAAGAGAAATGGAGAGTGAACAATATCAAAATACAATACATTTATGTATGAAGATGGCATAAGGAATCTCATTGAAAGCCATTAGACAATAGGGGGAAGAGGTGGGGAAAGAGCAATAGAAGGGATTATTCTGATTGAAATATATACATGTGTAAAATACAATGGTAAAATCCCGCTGTACAATACATACTAAAAAAATTACAGGAGAGTAAAAGGCTTTTGGGGGAAGCAGACACCAATGGAAGAAGAAAGGGTGAATGAAGGTGAATGAAGAAGGTGAAAACCTTATAGGCATGTATAAAAATAGAAAAATGGCACGGTGCCATTGGCTCATGCCTATAATCCTAGCTACTCAGGAGGCTGAGATCTGAGGATCTCAGTTCAAAGCCAGCCCAGGTAGGAAAGTCCGTGAGACTCTTATGTCCAAAAAAATCACATGCCATTAGTGCTACAGTGGCTCAAGTGGCAGAGTACTAGCCTTGAGCAAAAAGGAGCCCAAGGATAGCACTCGGGCCCAGATTTCAAGCCCCATGACTGACAAAGAAAAAAATTTTTAAATGAAAAATGCTGAAACTGTTTTAAGTAAGGGGAAGGGGACAAAGGAGAGTGATAAAGGGATGAGAATGTTAGGATACATCATATACATGTATGGAAATGTCACAATGAAAACCCCTCCCTCTTGTATAACTACTGTATGCTAATAACAAGTCTTTAAAAATACATGTTAAATGTCTCAACTTCTCTCCTTCTCCTCAGCCTCCAGGGTATCTCTTCCCTGGACTGACTGATCTCCAGGGCCTCCACAATTGCATCCTATCTCACCCATCTACATGTACATACAATTCACACAAAGCCTATTCTTCACACAAATCAGAGGGTTCCTGTTAACATGAAAACAATTATGAGACTACCACCCACCTGCACTACAAGTAAAGTCTTTTAACACTTAACCATTGTTCTTTTTCATTCTATTTGATTATCTTTAAGTAGCTGTACAAAGTAGTTACCATTCTACAAATTGGTTTATGAATATAATACATCTTGATCAATGTTACCCTTACATATTCTCCCCTCAATCTCTCCCCTCAATCTTAATTTCATAGGATATGCTGTGAATACTTTGACTGCATCCCCACTCCCCATATTCTCTCTTCATTCATCTACCCTCCTCTTGACATCCTCCTCTTGATTTCTCCCACCTTTTAAGTACCATTTCCTGGGATTCATTTTGTTGAACTGTGAGTCAGTTTTTGTAGAGAATTACAATGTCTGAATTCTCCCCTGAAAATGCCATGCTTCAGTTAATAAAATTGTGTATATTAATGCTGGAAGCTGCTGGTTCATGCTTGTAATCCTAGCTATTCAGGAGGCTGAGACCTGAGGATCGTGGTTCAAAGGCAACCAGGGTAGGAAACTGCACCTCCAATGAACCACCAGAAAACCAGAAGTGGCGCTGTGGCTCCAAGAAACAACACTACCCCTGAGCAAAAGAGCTCAGGGATAGTATCCAAGCTCTGAGTTCAAGCCCCAAGACAGACCAAAAAAAAAAACAAAAACAAACAACTGAGTACACTTGCATACAATCCCATGTGTTATACATCTGTAAATTAGTTCTAGCTTCCACATATAAGAGAAACCATCCTCCAACTAATATCCTTTATAGCATTTACCAATTTATTTAGTACTAATTTCCTGCCACCCATGTCCATGCCAACAGAATGTAAGTTCCATTTACATAGGGAATTTATCCAGTTTGCACATTCCCTCGGTCCCTGATTCCACTTAAAGTGCATTCCTATAACTTCAGGTACATCTAGGGTATACTACAAACATATCCCAAAACCACATATTTGGAATAAGAATCTTTTTTTTTGGTCAGTCATGGGGCCTGAACTCTGGGCCTGGGCGCTGTCCCTCAGCTCTTCAGCTCAAGGCTATTACTCTACGACTTGAGCCACAGCACCACTTCCAGCTTTTTCTGCTCACGTGGTGCTGAGGAATCGAACCCAGAGCCTCATGTACACAAGGCAAGCATTCTACCACTGAGCCACCTTCCCAGCCCCTGGAATCTTTAAGGATTATTCACCCCACAGTTCTCTATCAGGGTGACTGAGGGTGACTAAGACATGTTACAATGAATAAATACTGCTCTACTATGATGCAAGTGATTAAGGCCAGAACCTGTGCCAATTACATACAGTAAAATATTTCTAAGAAAAGGTACTTTGGGGCTGAGAATGTGGCTTAGTGGTAGAGTGTGCACCTCGCATGTATGAAGCCCTGGGTTCAATTCCCCAGTACCATATAAACAGAAAAGGCCAGAAGTGGTGCTGTGGCTCAATTGGTAGAGTACTAGCCTTGAGCAAAAGCTCAGGGACAGTACTCAAGTCCTGAGTTCAAGCCTGGGGACTGGCAAAAAAAAGTGCTACCCCATAATCAGGGCCTATGTCTACCTAGCGTAGATTACCTGGTTGACTGTACTGATCTTCATAAGCATCCAGCCAATAAAACTGAAATACTTCATCTTCATCTGCCCCTTTCACCAATGGGAGGTGACTGGAATCCACTTGGACTTCCTGAGCTGAGAAACTGCTGTCATCTTCTAGATCAATGTCCCAACAAGAAACATCTGGGAGAAAATTTCCTCTGCAGAAATCATATTTTCAAAAATCAAAATCCATCAGGATAATTGGAGTGCTACGTGCCAGTAAAGTCATAAAATGCTCTTACAAGCAAGATGTGGTCCCTTTCCTAGGATCTGACTCATGTTTCACCCCATCTGTGGGTTCACTCTCTTGGTCCGAAGTCTTGGCAGCCACAGGCTCCATGTCCACCTTCTGAGTATCCATGGGCTCAGCAAAGTCATCATCTTCAAACTCCATTGCACCTGACGCCTCCTCTTCTGGATGTTCTGAGTGCACCTGATCTCCTATAGGCAGCATCATACATTCCTGTCACATGCTGGTGCAATACGGCACAAAAGAACTTAACAGTGAAATTGCAGACTAGCCCTTTTCCTACATTGTTAACTTTTACTGTTATGAATTTAAATCCGTCACATTTAGCTTTGGCATCACAGTATTTTCAAAATCACCTCCACTTCCCCTATCATGGAGCCTCTGTTTGTGACAGCAACTGTTCAACACCTATGAACTTCTGCCTGACGTCAGACTTACCAGCAACCTCAGCATGTTTAAAAGGAACTGGAGTTAATGATAGCTCCTTCCTGGGGGCAGGAAAAGCAGTTTTCCCTGACGGAAATACCTGTAAACATTTTTAAATGTTTAGTCAGTTAGACCTACATACTAAAAATACGCAACTGTCCTACCCTGACCAGAGATAATGACAGTTCCCATTTATAGAAAGATTTCATGTATTATTAACACAACAGCTTCAATTATTTTACTGTTACCTAGGTTTATAAAAAAAATACTTGTTTCCAGGAAGAAAATTATTGCATTTAGCACAGTTGTAATACCTATAATAAATACATACTAGTTACTACAAAATTTGCTGTGAAAAAAAGCAGGCACATGCTATTTCTGAAATACATGAAAGTATATATTGAATAGTAGTCCTAATTTAAAATAAAAATCAAAAACAAATCCTAAAGCATGTCCTTCACATAAACAATAAAATAAATGTAATCCAATACCATAAATCAAGACTAAAGCTATCTCTACACACTTTACCTTAGGGGTAAGCACAGAGAAAGGATTCAGAGAAGCTCCAGTGGATCTTTTCTTCTTTGATATTATTACGGGTGGGAGAGTTATTTGAGATGTCTGAAAGTGTAAGACAGACATTGACTGTCACACTTGGTTTACCACATAACAGATAAAGTACATTACTTCACCCACTGAAGCCCAGTAAGTAAAGCATTTTCCTTCCCTCCCTGCCACAGCGCGCACCCACGCGCACGCGCGCGCGCGCGCGCACACACACACACACACACACACACACACACACACACACACACACACACACACACACACACACACACACACACACACACACACACACACACACACACACACACACACACACACACACACACACACACACACACACACACACACACACACAGCCCCGGCCCAGGATCTATGTTCGTGCACTGTGGTTACTATAGCAACAATAGTACAGAAATCATTAGAAAACCAGAATAGATATTGAATCCACCCCTCACCAATTTTTTCTTTTTAAAATTTAACATACTTTCACTTACTCTCCCATTATAGTACATTTTTAAATTATTAAGAAAGAACTGTATAGCATTGGCATTATTCATTTTAATCAACAATTGCTTAGAAATAAGGACATCCCTAAATAAGAGCTTAGCCTTTATGAGAAATGGCAAATGTTTGAATCTGTGGTACAGCTAAGCCTGTTCCAATCCTACCACAGATAGCTCACTGACTTCCTTCACTCCCACTTAGAATTTAGGATGAGGATCCCATGTCTGAATGTACAGATCATCAGGCATCAATCTATTTAGGGAACATACACTATAGCAACTGAACACACGCAATGAACATATACAGTAGCAACTCCTAGGTGTATTCTTACTACTTCCAGCATACACCCACACCACCCTACCTACATAACCACACAGTTGTAACAGCTGGAAACCACTCATCTGAAATGGTGAGAAGAAACTAATTTAGCCGGGCGCTGGTGGCTCACGCCTGTAATCCTAGCTACTCAGGAGGCTGAGATCTGAGGATCACGGTTCAAAGCCAGCCCGGGCAGGAAAGACTGTGAGACTCCTATCTCCAATAAACCACTAGAAAAACCGGAAGTGGCACTGTAGCTCAAGTGGTAGAGTGCTCACCTTGAGCTGAAGAGCTGAAGGACAGCGCCCAGGCCCAGAGTTCAAGCCCCACGACCGACAAAAAAAAAAAAAAAAAAAAAAAAAGAAGAAGAAGAAGAAACTAATTTAAAGGCTTTGTTTTTGTTTTTAAATTTGTGTGGTTTTTGTGATGGCATTACTCTGTGTTTTTTTCCTTTGTGCCAGTACTGGGGCTTGAACTCAGTGATCAAGGCAATTTCCTTTAGCTTTCCCGCTCAAGGCTGGTGCTCTATATTTGAGTCACACTTGCACTTTCAGCTTTTTGCCGCATACCTCTAGATAAGAGCCTCACAGATCTGTCTACCTAGGATGGGTCCAAACAATGATCCTCAGCTCATAGCCTCCTACATAGTTAGGATTACAGACTTGAAGCACCAGCACCCCTCTTGTCCTTGCATTTTTTTATATTCTAGCAATAGGTTGTTTGTGTATTTACTGAATTGTTTCTTCAGCCTATGCTCCCTGCATATTGTAGAACACCTACGCTTTCACTTACCTCAGTGCTCAGATCCTGTAGAATGTCACCTAGCAAATCATCTTTTGCCAAGTCCACTGCTTTCTGAAGATTATAAAGGAAAAAAATGAGAAAACACTCGACTTCAATTTTTTCACCCACACAATATGCCCAAGAAAGGGAGACCCTAACTAGTCAGTCCTTGCCTTCCCATTTCCCACTGAATACTTCCACCTACAATTCACAGATTTTAACAACACCTGTCTGTATCCAACTTGTCATGTATAACTCCTATCTTTTATTTCCATCTTCATTCTCTGGTCTGACTTCTTGCTAAGTCACTGAAATTAAACATTTCCCAATTCAGCTTTTCTGTTCAATTTTCTTCTCTCTCTCCCAAGTTCTAACCACTGAGGTGCTTAAATTTAACTTAGTAAGTGAAATTGGGAAAATGTTACTCAAACACATATTGAGCACCCATTATCTACAAATGTTAAATTCACTGCATGAAAGAAAAGATTCAATACAAAGAAAACCGTGAAACTC
Source organism: Dipodomys merriami (assembly GCF_024711535.1). Lineage (NCBI taxonomy): Eukaryota > Metazoa > Chordata > Mammalia > Rodentia > Heteromyidae > Dipodomys > Dipodomys merriami. The sequence continues at coordinate 105,641,391 of NW_027204492.1, forward strand.
ACATCTGCAGTTTTCTTTCCAGCACTAGCAATAAACATTGACTTGATACTGTTTGGTTTTGTCACCACGGGTTTCTTTACATTTCTCTTGTCTTTGTTGTGTGCTCTGCCATCTTTTCCTATTGGAATATAAATTACTTAGAAACATAAAGCAGCCAAAAATCAAAATGGAAAACTAAAATCCTGGTTTAACCCATTCCCTGAATATGAGACTTTGAGAAAAAAATATTAACAATGCAAAATATGAAAATAAGTAATTTCTAAACAAGGAACAAAAAGAAAAATCTTTAAGCTGGGCGCTGGTGGCTCATGCCTGTAATCCTAGCTACTCAGGAGGCTGAGATCTGAGGATCGCGGTTCAAAGCCAGCCCGGGCAGGAAAGACCGTGAGACTCCTATCTCCAATAAACCACCAGAAAACCAGAAGTGGCACTGTAGCTCAAGTGGTAGAGCGCTCGCCTTGAGCTGAAGACTGAGGGACAGCACCCAGGCCCAGAGTTCAAGCCCCGCGACCGACAAAAAAAAAAAAAAAAAGAAATCTTTGTAAGAGTTATGTCTCCAGTCTTTGTTCAATCAGGTTTTGTCGGTCGTAGGGCTTGAACTCTGGGCCTGGGCACTGTCCCTCAGCTCTTCAGCTCAAGGCGAGCGCTCTACCACTTGAGCTACAGCGCCACTTCCGGTTTTCTGGTGGTTTATTGGAGATAGGAGTCTCACGGTCTCTCCTGCCCGGGCTGGCTTTGAACCACGATCCTCAGATCTCAGCCTCCTGAGTAGCTAGGATTACAGGCGTGAGCCACCAGCGCCCGGCTAAAAGAAAAATCTTTAAAATGAACCGAATAGTTAGGATTACAGGCATAAGCCACTAACACCTGGCTACAACTACTTTATTTTTTAATTTCCTTTATAATCTAGATGTGATAAACATTTTTTTTTTGGGGGGGGGGGTCCGGTCGTGGGGCCTGAACTCTGGGCGCTGTCCCTCAGCTCTTCAGCTCAAGGCTAGCACTCTACCACTTGAGCCACAGCGCCACTTCCAGCCTTTTCTGCTTATGTGATGCTGAGGAATCAAACCCAGAGCCTCGCGCATGCAATGCCACTTCCACTGAACCACCTTCCCAGCACCAGAGTCTCACAGACTTTATCGCTCAGGCTGGCTTCAAACTGCAATCCTCAGATCTCAGCCTCCTGAGTAGCTAGGATTGCAGGCATGAGCCACCAATGCCCAGACTTTATTTTTTCTTTTTTCAAATTATCTTTAAGTAGTTATACAAAGAGTTGCCTTTTAACAAAGCAGTTTATAAAACAAGGATTTTTCATTTTCAAGGAGAGTAACACAGAATTGAACATGTACAAGAATCCAGTGGTGGGGCTGGGACGGTGGCTCAGTGGTAGAGCACTTGCCTTGCATGCCTGAGGCCCTGGGTTCGATTCCTCAGCCCCACATAAGCAAAAAGAAAAAAGCTGGAAGTGGCGCTGTGGCTGAAGTGGTACAGCGCTAGCCTTGAGCTGAAGAGCTGAGGGACAGCACCCAGGCCCAGAGTTCAGGCCCCACGAACGGACCCAAAAAGCTACTACACAAATATATAGCATAATAATAAATTTAGTGGGCTAGGAATGTGGGGCTTAGTGGTGCTTGCCTAGCATGCATGAACCCTTCAGTTCGATTCCTCAGTACCACATAAACAGAAAAAGCTAGAAGTGGGGCTGTGGCTCTAGTGATAGAGTGGTAGCCTATAGCAAAGGAATCTCAGGGACAGTGCCCAGGCCCTGAGTTCAAGCTCCAGGACTGGCAAATAATAATAATAATAATAATACATGTAGCAATGAGTATCCATCCTCTAGATCTGAATTATTATCCACTCAAAGGAACTGGAACTCATTAGAAAGCTGATCCCAGGTTTAGGACAAGAGTACAAAGTAAACCTCATACATCTTCTGGCCCTAAAAATTAGGAAATGCTAGAAAAATTTGGGGATCCTATCAAAAGGATGCAGGAACTAGCTCAAGGTGAATCCCACTGGCCAAATATGGAATTATTTAAACATCAGAAGGAAAACTACGTAGGCACCAGTGGCTCATGCCTATAATCCTAGCTACTCAAGAGGCTGAGATCTGAGGATCCCAGTTCTGGAAAGTCCATGAGACTCATCTACAATTAACTGCTAAAAACCTGGAACTGGCAATGTGGCTCAAATAGTAGAACATTAGTATTGAGCACAAAAGCTTGGGAACAATGCCTAGGCCGAAAATTCAAGCTTCAGGACCAGCACATATGCACACATGTACACACAAACACACACACAGGAAAAACGAGTGCTGAATTTTAACAGTAATTTTTTTAGAAATTCATGACAACATAAAAATGATTGATAATGAGATTTTTAAAGTGATAATATAAGCTGGGCTGGGGGGCTGGTGGCTCATGCCTATAATCCTACCTGCTCAGGAGGCTGAGCAGGAGGATCACAGTTCAAAGCCAACCTGGGCAGAACAGTCTGTGATATCATTATCTCCAATTAACCACCAGAAAACCAGAAGTAGTGCCGTGGCTCAAAATGGAAGAATGCTAGCCTTGAGCAAGAAAGCTCAGATACACCACCTAGGCACTGAGTTCAAGCCTCACAACTGACAAAAAAAAATTTAAGAGATAATATAAAAATGGAGAGTTGGATGTGGTGGCACACGCCACTATTAAGAAGACAGTGGAAAGAGGATCACTTGAACCCAACAGTTCAATAAAAAGATCACATTCCACAAAAAATTCTTTTAATTTAAAAAGGGTAAATTGTCAACATAACAAGTACAAGGCTCCGACCAGAGCACCACCTAAAAAGTTTTAAAATAGATGGGGCTGGGAAGGTGGTCAGTGGTAGAGCGCTTGCCTTGCATGCCTGAGGCCCTGACTCCTCAGCACCACATAAGCAAAAAGAAAAAAGCCGGAAGTGGTTCTGTGGCTCAAGTGGTAGAGCGCTAGCCTTGAGATGAAGAGCTGAGGAACAGCGTCCAGGCCTAGAGTTCAGGCCCCACGACCGGACCCCAAAAAAAAAAAAAAAAGTTTAAAAATAGAGAAAAGAGCCAGGTGTTGGTGACTCACACCTGTAATCCTAGATACTCTGGAGGCTATGATCTGAGGATAGCAGTTGGAAGCTAGCCCAGACAGGAAAGCCCCTGAGGCTCTCTCCTCTTATCTCAAATAAACCACAAAGAGAGAAAATGTACTAGACAGCAAAAGCGGAGGGGCGGGGGTGGACGGACAGAGAGGAGAGAGAAGAGGAGAGAGACAAGAGAATAAAGAAAAGAGAGTCAATAGATGCTGAAAATATTAGGTGAAAATTCTTGAAGAAAATGGAATATACACATAGTCTCAAATCATCAGCCCACATTTGTATGTGTTGCAATAGTTTTATAAGAAAACCAATACAGGGGAAAGGCGGGTGGGGGAAGGGGTGAAGTGAGGGAAAACGAGAGGGGGTAACACTGTTCAACAAGAAATGTACTCATTACCTTACTTTTGTTAACTGTAATGCCTCTGTACATCACCCTTATTGTAAGATTAAATTTTAAAAAGAAAGCCAACATAATACACCTTACAAAAATATCAAACAGCTTATCTACTATAAAGGGATGAATGATATTATATGCCCCTGATACGGATCAATGGGAAGGACAGAAGTTCACCTTTACTCTAGATGTTTCCACAATATTTATTTAAAGGTAAGTATCTCTTCCTTGTTGCTAAAATATTTGACTTCAATCTAATCATAATGAAGTGATCAGGCAAATCTCAGATTATGGGAGACCTGACAAAAACTAGGCTATTCCCTTTAAAGAGTTAAATGACAGAAAAGATAAAAAGAAAATATGGGAAAGAGATTGTACTACAATAAAGATACATGAAAACAAAAGTAGATTCTGCAATTCAAAACACAGCTATAAAAGACATTACTAGATTAACTGAAGAAATTGTACTATAAACAATATATACGATAATACCATCATAATGGTTAGGTAGTTAAGCAAACAAGCATGCTCGTAGGAAGTCATTGCTGAAATTCAAAGTGTTCATCAAAACCAAATTTCTAGGTATACCATTAGGAAGAAGGAGAGAAAACAAATGTTGCAAAATGTTAATCTGCAAAGGAAGGTCCAGTCCATTTCTAGGCCCCCAGCAAAATAGCACAGATGTAAGGTTTTGTGGCCAAATAGAATTCTCTAACACTAGCTCATATTCATCCTTATATCTGTCTTTAAAAAAAAACACCCTTAAGGAATACAAAACTTAGCTCAAGGGCAAAACACAAACAGGATTTTTCTCCTAGGGTACTGAGAATGTCCTATAAATATTATGTGATAATTGTGCAACTCTGAACTATACTAAAAACTGAAAAACTATAATACTAAAGACCAGCTTTGAGCCAGGTGCCGGTGGCTCACACCTGTAATCCTACCTACTCAGGAGGCTGAGATCTGAAGATCATGGTTCAAAGCCAGCTGGGGCAGGAAAGTCAGTGAGTGAGACTCTTATCTCCAAGAAACCACTAAGAAAACCCGGAATGGTGTTGTGGCTCAAGTGGTAAAGCACTAGCCTTGAGCTGAAAAGCTAAGGGACATAGCCCAGGCCCAGAGTTCAAGCCCCATGACTGACCAAAAAAAAAAAAAAAAGCTTTGAGCTGGCCAAGTTTGCTGACCCCTGATTGGCCACTTGGTGGTAGAAGACTACTTAACAAAACACACACGCGAGCGCGCTCTGTCCCATTCTCATTTTACAGGAATTAAATCAGGCTAGTTTACTTGGAAAAAATGCCAATGATTGTGTAGCTAAGAAAATGTGACACATTCATTCAGATCTTTTTAGATTTCAATTAAACAAAGCAAGTTGATTACACTGGTTCTAAACCTTGTTATTGTACTGTACTATTATCAAAGAGCGAAAATTGTAAGTACATCACTTCAGTAGAAATTAAGACATCACTTATTGTTGTAGCCCTCAAAATCAGCAAATGTAAAATGACACAGGACTAAAAATTTCAAAATAAGTACAAGACCAAACTCTTTGGATAATAAAGACACAAAATTGTATTTCCAGATGATGTTTTTATTTCTTATGTTTGGTTTTCTATAAAGCTATGTTTGTCTCACTATTAGGACATATTCTCTTTCTAAAACTAGTTGTGGTAGGCCCTTCTCAGAAGCAGCCTGCATCAGAATATCAAGTCATCTCAACTTTTAGACAATTCTTTGAATCTGAAAATAACACTCTTGAAAACAAAATGTAGGTACCTTTTTCACTGGTGTCAAGAGCATCATCTTCAAGGTCATCATCAAAAATCTCTCGGCCATCTTCCACATAGCCAATGCCATCTGTAGGAATAAAATATAACAGGATCAAGTTTCTAAAAATGGCCAAGATCTAAGAGTGGTGATACTTAAAATTCTACCATTCTACCAGGAGGCTGGGGTAGGAGGACCAAAAGTTGAAAGCCAACCAGATATCAGTGGCCTACGCTTATAATCCTAGCTTTTCAGGATTCTGATATCTGATGGTCCCAGTTCAAAGCCAACCCAAGCAGGAAAGCCTGTGAGATTCTTATCTCCAGTAACTACCAAAATGCTGGAAACGGCATTGTGGTTCAAAGTGATAGAGCACCAGCCTTGACACAAAAGCTCAGGAACAGTGTCTAGGCCCTAAATTCAAGCCCTAGAATGAGCGCACACACACACACACATACACAAAAAAAGTTCAAAGCCAGACTTGGCTACACACTGAAATACGGTCACTCAACCTTTCACTCACTCAATTGGCCAAAAATTTTTCATACCTATTCAGATGTTCTCCTGGCCTGCTCCATTTTTTTTTTTTTTTGGTCGGTCATGGGGCTTGAACTCTGGGCCTGGGCGCTGTCCCTCAGCTCTTCAGCTCAAGGCGAGCGCTCTACCACTTGAGCTACAGCGCCACTTCCGGTTTTCTGGTGGTTTATTGGAGATAGGAGTCTCACGGTCTCTCCTGCCCGGGCTGGCTTTGAACCGCGATCCTCAGATCTCAGCCTCCTGAGTAGCTAGGATTACAGGCGTGAGCCACCAGCGCCCGGCTGGCCTGCTCCATTTTTAAGTTTAACAGAATCTTGTTCAAATAGGTATTAGACAAGCAACAGCATCCACGCAACAGATGTGAAGTCAAAGAAAGGACAAAGGCAAGCCAGGGGATGGTGGGTGGCTCTTGCCTGTAACCCTATCTACTCAGGAGACAGAGAGATCTAAGAATAAATGTTCAAAGACAGCCTGGACAGAAAAATTGGTGATACTCTTGTCCCCAATTAACAAGCAAAAAGCTGGAAAAAATTGATGTGTGGCTCAAGTGGTGGAGCACCAGCCTTGAGCAAAAGAATCAAGTGAGAGTGTGAGGCTCTGAGCTGAAGCCCCACTACTAGCACATAAAAAAGGACAAAACAAAGGATATATACTGAATATAGGTAGGTGAACTATATAGCTAAAGAACTACAGATAGGGAAATGACTTGGCCAATAAGATTTAAAAAAATACTTCACCACCAAAGGTTCTCTGATGGCAGTTTTACTCTACAAAAAGAATCAAAGCTGGGTGCCGGTGGCTCACACCTGTAATCCTAGCTACTCAGGAGGCTGAGATCTGAGGATCACTGTTTAAAGCCAGCCCAGGCAGGAAAGTCCACAAGATACTCATCTCCAATAAAACCACTAGAAAACCAGAAGTGGTGCTGTGGCTCAAATGGTAGACCACTCCCCTTGAGCTGAAGAGTACAGGGACAGCACCCAAGCCCAGAGTTCAAGCCTCACAACCAACAACAACAACAAAAAAAAAAAAAAGAATCAAAAATACAACAAGCCCAGGAAGAAACCCTAATCTACAAATGAAAACCAACAGTTTAGCTAAGTCTAGTAGCAGCACAGTCTGCATCCCATTCTGTGGTCAGTACTCACATGCCAAAGAAGTCAGACCCTACAAGCAGTAACCAGTGAACTATATACAACACCACCAAAGCCAGCCTTTGCACAGTGCTTTCTACTCACACCTACCCCATATATTCTTCACAGTGCTTTCTACTCACACTTACAACCCTGTGTACTCCTCACAGGAACTCTAGGACATAGTTTTATCTCCATATTACATGGGGAAAGCATGTGGCTCAGTGATAGTAACCGATTTGTCCAAGGAAAAGTGCAAACGATAGAACTTGAACTTATATCCCTTCATTCCAGATACTGTTGGGCTGTGTATGGGCCCCACAGACACATTTGCCCCTGATCAGTTTTGTATTTGTTTTTGTTTTTGCCAGTCCTAGGGCCTGAACTCAGGCCCTGGATACTGTCCCTGAGTTTCTTTTGCTCAAGGCTAGCACTCTACCACCACTTGAGCCACAAAACCACTTCCAGCTTTTTCTGTAGTACTGAGGAATGGAACCCAAGGCTTCATGTATGCTAGGCAAGTACTGTGCCACTAAACCACATTTCTAGGCCTCCTAATGCATTTTGTTGCTGTTGTCAGGGATTTGATCCTGGGTCTCACACATTCTCTCAATTCCTTTACATCCATTTTCTGGAGTACTGATACTACATATCATGCCTAGATCTTCCAAAATTTCAACTAGTCAACTTCCTCTTGTTCTGCTTCCTTATCCTCAAATAACTAAGAAAATCCAAACCAAAATATGCTCCTAACAATGTACTGCATCTACCTAGGCAAAGCAGCAACCTCACCACATTGGACTCAAGAAGCAACTAATGCAATGCCTGCCGGGTGTTTTCCTCTCACATACCATCATCCACGATCCAGTCATCATCCTGGCGTGCCTGAACCAGCTTTGAATACTGTTCTTCATCAACTTCTTCATAAACACTTGTGAAGTCCTCGACCTGCCATTATACAAGTTTGAGAAAAAGCTTCAAATGAAGTGAAAGTGTTAAACAATTCTGATGAAAAAAAAAATGTCAAATTGAAACTGGAATGGCAGCCTGACGGAATAGCTGCAACCAAATCATGAGTTCTGACATTCAACACCACCACAGGGTTTTCCTTAAATAGACATCAATTAACTTAGTATTCCTTTTAGGTGGGTGTTAACATAAGATATTAAATGATTCCATTAGCATAATACACTTGTCACACCATCAATTACTCATCTACTTCATAAAAAACAAACTGAATTATAGCCAATTCTTCATTAGCTGCTTTGGGGATTATTCACTTGTGATTTCTAGACTGATTTCTCCTATACTTAGCAAACCTGAAAGGCATACCACACCCTTCCCCACTAACTGATAGATGAGCTGCAAGTACACAATAATCTTAATAACTCAACTAAAATTCAAAGGAAACTTTCCCTCATTCATATCCCTACAAATATTAGCAAAACAAGCATATTCTGTATTCTACAAGCCATCAAGAAATGGAGGTTTAGGGATCCCCATCATTCTCAGGTTTTAGATCTACACTGGAGCCAGGTGCCAGGGGCTCACTCCCATAATTCTAGCTACTCAGGAAGCTAAGATGAGGATAGCATTTAGAAGAAAGCCAGTGCAGGAAAGGCCCTGAGACTCAGGGCCAGAAGTGGAACTGGGGCCCAAAGTGGTAGAGTGCTAGCCTTCAGCAAAAGCAGCTCACAGACAGGCCCTGAGTTCAAACCCCAGGAACTAGCAAAAAAAAAAAAAAAATGCACAGGGAGGAACTTTAATGCAGAGCTATTTGAAAGACCAGAAGCAAGCCCTCCAATCCCAAGGCTGCCAGGTATGAATAAAAAAGCAGACCATCTCTGCAGTTAAAGTCACAAATGGAACAGATGCACACCAATGCTACAGCTGTACATGGTGACACATCACAGACTTCCCAGATGAAAAGATGATGTGACAGTTAGCAAGAACTCATAGACATCTGATTAAAATCCCTCAATTTCTTTTGAGCAGGGACAGGAGGGGCAAACTGGGGAAAGCAAAGGAAGAGGTGGCATTGTCCAAAAGAGAAATGTAAACAATTACCTGAATTGTAAAATGGTAATCCCTCTGTACAACACCTTAATAATAACAATAAAATTGGGGGCTGGGAAGGTGGCTTAGTAGTAGAGCACTAGCCTTGCATGCATGAGGCCCTGGGTTCGATTCCTCAGCACCACATAAGCAAAAAGAAAAAAAGCCGGAAGTGGCGCTATGGTTCAAGTGGTAGAGGGCTAGCCTTGAGCTGAAGAGCTAAGGGACAGCGCCCAGGCCCAGAGTTCAGGCCCCACGACTGGACACAAAAAAAATAATAATAATAAAAAATGACAATAAAATTATGTTTTTAAAGATAATAAACTTAAAATGTGGAAAGGTTAAATGAAATGTCCCAGTTTCTGAAGAGTTCTGACTTTTTCAAATGAGGTATGGAAAGAAACAACTAATTCTACCTGAAGCACTAAGACAAAAAACAGTTTCCAACTGTGGGAAGACCACTAGATTTCTACCATACCTACCAAGCTTTTGTTTTCAACTCTTTTTTCACTTGTTCTACAGGTATCACTGGCAAATGCTGATGTGTCCTTTTACTACTGAATAATACAAGCTACTTACCCTACCATATTAAATAAAGAGCGGTTTGGGGTTTAAGGGGGTTATTGTCACTTTTTATAGCACTAGGACTCAAACCTTAGGGCATCGCACATGCTCAGCAAGTACTCTACCACTAAGCCAAATCCTCAGGCTGCAAATTAAGTTTTTAATAATCCAGAAACAAAGAAGTCCAATTAATAATGATTATGCTGACGAATTTTCTTGGAAGGGTAGCACAGTTATTTTTATTAGTGGAAGACATAGCTTGTCTTTTACTTAAGAAATTTACTTAAATACCACCAAGACATCATGGAACATTTTTAGAAAATGATTTTGAGCCAGACACTGATGGCTCATGCCTGTAATCCTAGCTACTCAGGAGGCTGAGATCTGAGGATCGAAGATCAAAGCCAGCCTGGGCAGAAAAGTCCTGTGAGGGCTGGGAAGGTGGCTCAGTGGTAGAGCGCTTGCCTTGCATGCTCAAGGCCCTGGGTTCAATTCCTCAGCACCACATAAGCAAAAAGAAAAAAGCCAGAAGTGGCACTGTGGCTCAAGTGGTAGAGCGCTAGCCTTGAGCTGAAGAGCTGAGGGACAGCGCCCAGGCCTAGAGTTCAGGCCCCACTACCGGACCCAAAAAAAAAAAAAAAAGTCCTGTGAGACTCTTATCTCCTATAAACCACTCAAAAACCGGAAGTGGTGTTATGGCTTAAATGGTAGAGCACTAGCCTTGAGCACAAAGAGGTTGTGGCAGTGTCCAGGCCCTGAGTTCAAGCCCCACAACTGACCAAAAAAAAAAAAAAAATTATTTTAACTGTTATATTTTAGCTGTGCTAGGGTTGGAACCCAGGACTTTGCACATACAAAGAGAGCCCTTTATCACTGAGTTACATCTCCAGCCTAAAGAACTACACACATACACACACATACACACACAGACTCTCCTCTCTCTCTCTCTCTCTCTCTCTCTCTCTCTCTCTCTCTCTCTCTCTCTCTCTCTCTCTCTCTCTCTCTCTCTCTCCTCTCTCTCTCTCTCTCTCTCTCTCTCTCTCTCTCTCTCTCTCTCTCTCTCTCTCTCATCTCTCTCTCTCTCTCTCTCTCTCTCTCTCTCTCTCTCTCTCTCTCTCTCTCTCTCTCTCTCTCTCTCTCTGCCAGTCCTGGGGCTTGAACTCTGGGCACTCTCCCTGAGCTGCTTCTGCTCAAAGCTAGTGCTCTACCACTTGAACCACGGTACCATTTCTGAAATTCTGAGTGGTTAATTGGACATAAGAGTCTCATGGACTGGGGCTAGGAAGGTGGCTCAGTGGTAGAGTGCTTGCCTTGCATGCATGAGGCCCTCGGTTCAGTTCCTCAGCACTACATAAGCAGAAAAAGCCAGAAGTGGGCTGAGGCTCAAGTGGTAGAGCACTAGTCTACAGCTGAAGAGCTGAGGGACAGCACCCAGACCCAGAGTTCAGGCCCCATGACCGACAAAAAAAAAAAAAAGTGTCACGGACTTTCCTGCCTAGGCTGGCTTTGAACCGCGATCCTCAGATCTCAAATTCCTGAATAGCTAGGATTACAGGTGTGAGGCACTGTCGCCCAGCGAATGTTCTTTTTAAAAAGTATAGTTTGTAAACTGGGTGCCAGTGGCTCACACCTATAATACTAGCTATTCATGAGGCTGAAGTTTGAGGATCATAGTTCAAAAGTAGCCCAGGAAGCAAACTTAGTAAGACTCTTATTTCCAATAAACTACTCAAAAAAAAAAAAAAAAAAAACCCTCAGAAGTGGCACTGTGGTCCAAGTGGTAGAGTGCTAGCCTTGAGCAAAAGCAGCTGAAGAGCTCAGGGACAGCGCCCAGGCCCAGAGTTCAAGCCCCTAAACCAACCAAAAATAAATAAATAAATAATTAAAAGAATGTTGCTAGGGCTAGGGGCATGGCTCGAGTGGTAGATAAACCCATTTAGCAAAGGCCAACTTCAATCCTTAGTACTGCAAATTAAAAAAAAAAAATTGCCATTGCTCACCATGAATTCCTAGAGCAATATAATTAATACTGCAGAGTACAAAGGGAAATTAGCCACATTTTGCCAACATTTCAAATGCCCTCACAGAATTCCTTTATAGAAGTACCTACATTAAAAAAATGTTTTATTCCTGCTTCACTGTAATCCTTTTAGCAACCCGTTATGATCTGGTTGTCTCACTTAACTTAAATGAATGGTGCCAAATGGCAAAAAATCCCCCTCTATTTTTCTAATTGCCCTATACAGTACAGGCCATGGCTAAACATGAATATTCCAAAGCCAAATTGCCTAGGTTCAAATAAAGGTTCTGCCACCATATCACTAAAACTTCCTGTGCTCAAATCTATCTAACCTGCCAAATGTTGATAACCATACTACCTAATTTCATATGGTTATTGGAAGGACTAAAATGACTAAACATATTGGTAAAAGCACTTAGAACAGTGTGTTAGCTCAAAAAGTATATTAGTTATTATTTTCTAGTCTTTAGTTAATCACTTGATAGCCTTGGCAGTTAAGATTCTCAAGGAACACTCAAGATAAAACTGTTATGTAGATGGTGGCAACTCTGGTTTTTATAGATGGGCTATAAACAGTGAGTAGAAGAAAATGGCCCAAAAAGCATCAGATCTAATCTTCTAAGCAGGATGTAGAAGAAGTAAGACCCAAGTCTCCATTGCCACTCCCCTTACAAATAAGATTAGAAAGAACAATTCTATTTAAGAAAGTATTTAGGGCTGCAAATGTAGCTTAGTGGTTGAGTGCTTGCCCAGCATGCATGAAGCCCTGGGTTCCATTCCTCAGTACCACATACACAGAACAAGCCAGAGGGGGCGCTGTGGCTCAAGTGGTAGAGTGCTCACTTTGAGCTGAAGAGCTCAGGGACAGCTCAGGCCCAGAGTTCAAGCCCCACAACCAATCGAAAAAAAGAAAAAAAAAGAAATTACTATTACTATTATTTTAAAAAACTTAAAACATGATTGTTTTTAATCAGTGACAAAGGTGACATAAGATTATTTGCAATCTGTGAATTAAATAAAGCGTAAGAGAAATTTTAAAAAGGGGTTACTTACTTCATATTTATACTTCTCACCAGCTTTAGCCTTTTTCAGTCTTTCTAGAGCTTCCTGGCGCCCTTTCTTTGATTTTTTTTCTCTCCGGGCACGAGAAGCTACAAGACTCCCAGAATCTTCTGACACAGCTGGAAAGAAAATCCAGGTTTACATGAGATGCTACAAAACTGTCAGCCATCTTCCCTCAAAAACAAACATTTGCAGATAATAATAATACACAATGTTTATATTATACAAATGGATCCTTTTAAAAATGCAAAGTGAAGCCGGCCGGTGGCTCACGCCTGTAATCCTAGCTACTCAGGAGGCTGAGATCTGAGGATTGCGGTTCAAAGCCAGCCCGGGCAAGAAAGACTCTTATCTCCAATAAACCACCAGAAAACCAGAAGTGGAGCTGTAACTCAAGTGGTAGAGCGCTAGCCTTGAGCTGAAGAGCTGAGGGACAGCATCCAAGCCCAGAGTTCAAGCCCCACAACCGACAAAAAAAAAAAGCAAAGTGATTCACAAAGCTCATGGCCAAGTATGCAGATCTTATGGCTCTTCAGAAAGGTTCTCTAAGACTGAAGCCACCATTATTTTTTCCTCTAAAAACAGGAAACCTTAAATTCAACTGCTAGCCCCATAAAAATATTAGAGAAGAGAAACCAATCATTAGCTTGTCTATAACCTTCCCATTTGAAATGACAGGTCACAAGTAATCTGGAAGGTCATGAAAGGACAATTCATTTTGTGTTCTATTAACACTAAAAAGGATTTAAGAAGCATCTGCTCTTTGAAAAGTATTAGATGATAAAAGGGATATAAAGATTAAAAAGGCAAAGTCCCTATACTCAAGAAAACTTACACTCTAATAACGGGATAATAATATGTAACAACTGGCTCTAAAACAATATTTATTGAGAAGTAACATATGTCTTAACAGAGGTTTAGAGTACATGAATTACAAAGAAGAACTAGTTTAGGAACTGGAATTTTTTTGTTTTTTGGTTGGTCCTGGGGCTTGAACTCTGGGCCTGGGCACAGGTCCCTCAGCTCTTCAGCTCAAAGCTAGTGCTCTACCACTTGAGCCACAGCGCCACTTCTGGTTTTCTGGTGGTTTGTTGGAGATAATAAGTCTCAGGGTTTTTCCTGCCTGGGCTGGCTTTGAACCGTGATCCTCAGATCTCCGCCTCTGAATAGCTAGGATTACAGGTATGAGCCACCGGCACCCAGCTAAGAACTGGGAAATTTTTAAATGATGGCAGTGGGAAAAGTTCATTCTGTCATTGATTCCAAGGCCTGTCAGGTACATTATAGGATGATAGTAAGAAAAAATTACAAAGATTAAGGCAAGTGGTTTATGGCTATGATCCCAGCTACTCAGGTAAAGATTGGGAAGATCATGGCTTGACATCAGCTCAGGTAAAAAGTTACCAAGGTAGCAAGCCCTATTTCAGCTGATAAGGTGAGGTAACTCATGCCACCAAGGAAGCATGAATATAAGAATCACAGTCCAGAGCTGGGAAGGTGGCTCAGTGATAGAGTGCTTGCCTTGCATGCATTCTCGAGGCCCTGGGTTCAATTGCTCAGCACCATATAAGCAGAAAAAGCTGGAAGTGGCGCTGTGGCTCAAGTGGTAGTGTGCTGGCCTTGAGCTGAAGAGCTGAGGGACAGCGACCAAGCCCAGCATTCAGGTTCCCCACCCCCACCCCGGGGCCCCACCACAACCGACAAAAAAAAAAAAAAAAAAAGAACCACAGTCCGAGCAAACGTAGGCAAAAACACAAGAGATCCTATGCTTCAAATGGCAAGGCCATGAGTTCAAACCCCAGTAATACCAGAAACAAAAATTTACAAAGGAGGCTGGGAAGGTAGCTCAGTGGTAGAGCGCTTGCCTTGTATGCATAAGGTCCTGGGTTGGATTCCTCAGCACCACATAAGCAGAAAAAAAAAAGCTGGAATTGGCACTATGGCTCAAGTGGTAGAGTGTTCACCTTGAGCTGAAGAGCTGAGGGACAGTGCCCAGGCCCAGAGTTCAGACCCCACAACCGGACCCAAAAAAAAAATTTTACAAAGGTTACAAAGCCTTTTGTCAAAACTATGGAAACACCAGAGGGTCTCAATAATCATTTATTCAACTCTTGAACCATTCATGCACTGGTCATTATAAACTGGCCACCCCACACACATAACTGAAAAGAATTTATCCACAGAATCAGTAACCAAGTCAAGATGACAGTGCTGCCTAATAGCCATGAGTTTGGTGAGGCCTAGCACAACTGCCAATTTATATGTAATTAAGTATGCTGCTGTATTCAGTACTAATTAATTTACTTAAAAGAGAAGGTACAGAAAAGAAGACAAATTGATAATAAGCATCCTAAATTTCACCTGCACTGGAACATTCCTAATAGTGTCAGATTTTTAAATTAACGGTTTGACTGAAATAGAAGATACAATTTAAAGAACATGTATCAAATGCTGGCAATAAACCTTTGAAAACTGTATCTCAAAGGTGAAGTATAATTAGAGATCTTATTTTTTCTGTCTATTGTTTGACTTTCACATTTGACTTTTAAATCCATTTTCAGAAAGACATTAAAGTAAAAATTAAGGAATGCATGTACTTAAGGATGACAGTCATAAAATCTTGGGTGTCATTCAAATTATTTAAAAAATCTGGAGAAGTCCTACATGAAAAATTCTTCGAGAGTGTTAAACATGACCAGTGAGAGTGAAAAGCTAGACTAAGCCTATTCCCTTAAGAATTCCTTGACTCCTGATAAAATCTCTGGTATTCTGTATTAGAGTGCACTTACCCACAGGCAACAACGTTTTACTATACAGAGTTTACACACTTACAAATAAGGTAGGGATGCCTGTCTCAAGGGGATACACAGTAAAACAAAGCAAAAAGGCCTGAAACTAGTAGATAACATAAATATGGTGCCACAGAAGAGGTAAGATCATAATAGGAGGAAATGCCCAGAAGATGGCCATTCATTTTGCCACAGAAATCAGGTTTTCACAATGGAGTTCTCCAATAGCAGCCTGAAAAGAGTAGAACTTCAAAATGAGAAGACAGGGTAAACAGTGGCACAAGCCGAGAAAGAGGGATAAATCAAATTACAAATAATGAAAATACAAGTATTTGGTTTTTTGGGGGTTTTTTTTTGGGGGGGTCAGGTTGTGGGGCCTTAACTCTGGGCCTGGGCGCTGTCCCTCAGCTCTTCAGCTCAAGGCTAGTGCTCTACCACTTGAGCCACAGCACCACTTCCGGCTTTTTTTCTTTTTGCTTATGTGGTGCTGGGGAATCGAACCCAGGGCTTCATGCATGCAAGGCAAGCGCTCTACCACTGAGCCACCTTCCCAGCCCCTGAAAATACAAGTATTTGAAAATCATTAGGGAAGACCAACTTGATGTGATAGTGTAGCGCAGGAGATCCAAGAGATTATGAAGTGGCTCTGCCATTTAGTGAATGACATGTGCCCACCAATTAGCCTGTGTGGACACCCATCTGTTTTGGCTTCATTTGGATTTGGGGGACAGGACCGTATTATGTAGCCTAAGTTGATCTAGCATTTGAGTTCTTCCTGCCTTAACTTCCTAAGCACTGCAATTGCAGTTATGTACTACCTAGCCCCTTATAAGCCTTAAGGGTTCAGACACTATATCCCACTACAGAAGCTGAAAGAATGTGCTCTTTTTTTTTCTTTTTTTTTTGTCGGTCATGGGGCTTGAACTCCGGGCCTGGGCGCTGTCCCTCAGCTCTTCAGCTCAAGGCGAGCGCTCTACCACTTGAGCTACAGCGCCACTTCCGGTTTTCTGGTGGTTTTATTGGAGATAGGAGTCTCACGGTCTCTCCTGCCCGGGCTGGCTTTGAACCGCGATCCTCAGATCTCAGCCTCCTGAGTAGCTAGGATTACAGGCGTGAGCCACCAGCGCCCGGCAAAGAATGTGCTCTTGCCCAGACTACTTTCCATCTAAGTCTTGGGATCTTAAGATAGTTTCTACCGGGGCTGGAAAGGTGGCTCAGTGGTAAAGTGTTTGCCTTGCATGCATGAGGCCCTGGGTTCGATTCCTTAGCACCACAGAAGCAGAAAAAGCTGGCAGTGGCACTGTGGCTCAAGGGGTAGAGCGCTAGCCTTGAGCTGAAGAGCTGAGGGACAACACCCAGGCCCAAAGCTCAGGCCCCACAACCGGCAAAAAAAAAAAAAAAAAAAAAAAAAGATAGTTTCTACCAATTGGCAAAAGCTGCTGGGACTTTTAATTAGAGGCTAATACTAGATTAAAGAGGATTTTAGAAGTAGCAAGGTATAAGCTATATCACCAAGTATTTGATCATAGCTAGCAATGACCCAATTTCATGACACAGTTTGAATCACTTTTTCTGTCTATGCAGATCCCCAGACAGGATTTCTAGTCCAACTGGATTTCTGCAAACAACACTGTATTCTAATCAGCTAGTGATGGTTCTTGTAACTTTTGACAAAGAATTCTAATGTAGTGCCTCCAACTCATCTGGAAAGTGGGGATAACCATTTCTTCTTTACAAAGCTATAAAGATTAAATGACCAAAGCTATCTTACTTTGTACTTAGAATACAGTAAAAACTCATTTAATATTGTATGTGTACAGGATACAGAGTAGTCAAACACACGCACATACATACATCCCACACACATACACCCCACACACATCACACCTTGCCTAGCAATACCATGCTCTAGCTTCAAGAAGCAAAAACAAAGGCGTTCTTCAGAAGATTCACTATTATCTGTATAGAACTGGATGCTCACCAACTTGATTCCACAATGACAGAAACTTAAGTCCAGTCTACCCATCAACTGTAATGCTTGGCAGTATGCCTTTGCCTAGTAGGTACACAATATTTACCAAATGGACTACTGTACCCACTTTTTGATCCTTTAACTCTTTTCATACACAGTAACATTATAGACCTTTCAACTGTTCACTACCACTGTTAAAAGACACTCCACCTTTTAACACTTAATTAAAAACAAAAAACTTTTTAGGGTATGTGTCTAATGTTTCATGGAGCTTAGTTTAGAAAAGAGAATAAGCACGAAAAATCCAGTTACAAAGATTCAAATATTTGGTTCAAAATTACCATCTGGAGTACCTCCATTCTCTTGCAAAACAGACACTAGCCTGCAGCAAATCTTTGAGATAACAATTTGTCGGTCTGCTCTAGAGGAAAAAAAATCCCAGCCACAAGTCCCCAGCAGCTACTTAATCAACACCATGACTTTAAAAGGGGTCTCAAGATTGCACAGCTTCCTCCAGCAAGTGATTTCTTGATGTTCACAGATGGAGTAGTTTTTAGGGTGAAGAAAGGGCTTAGTGGCAAATCACTGACAGAGGACTGCCAAGACTTCACATACTCACATCCTGCAGCCCATTTGTAATCCAGGCTAGTCAACTCTCCAAAAGAAATTGCCTTAAAAAATGGAAGGCTAAAGAACAAATTGAAATCTGTGATTTACAACTAGTTGAATGCAAAGGAAGCTGATTAGAAAGCAAGTGCTCATTAATGGTGATGCATTTTGAGTGACAGGAACTAGGGCTAAGAAAAAGGAAGCATCTGATTTTTACGTTAGAAGTTCACTGAATCAGGAAAGTTCAAAAATCAGAAATCAGACAAAGCCATTTGCATTTTTTATTCTATTTCTGGAAGTAAAGGATTATCCTTGACAAACCGATATACAGGGCGTCGGAAATGCTGCTGATCTAACGCTATTTTTTCTTTAAGAAACTTCACCCGAAACGACCAGATTTAAACATGTTTAATACGCAGCACTTAAAGAACTTTCCAAAAAATAATTTGGGGAAAAATGCTTAATAATTGAAGTACCAAAAAAGCCATTACTTAAAAGAGATAAAATTCATTTGTATCTAGTGACAACAGTCCGTTTTTTACCGGCGTGTTACAATGTATAGCCATTTCCCCGGAAGTTCCTAGAAAGGAAGACGCACTGATACTGTTCTAGCCCTCAAGCAGATACCTGAGGTGAAAGCTGTGACATTCTTTAGGTCTGGTCTGGAGAATGACTCACCTAGACCAGTTTTCGTGAAGTTGTGTCCAGCACGTGGGTGCGACTCACCAAAGGAAATAAAGGTAAGCGAATGTGGAAACAGTCTCAGCAGCAAGGCGATCCTCGGGTTCGCAAAGAGCAAACGCCAAGCAAAGAAGCCCTATCAGATGCCCTAAGTGTCCCTGCTCAACACCATCAAGGTCAGCGCCCAACAGACCATCGGGCAATTCGGACACGCGCCTCCCGCAGAAAAAAAAAGACAACGGAGACCCTCCACCACCCGCAGCTATGCCATGGTCCCCACACTCCCAACCCGCTTCGCTGAGCGTGGAGTTGGTCCTCACCACTTGGCTCCACATCACCGTCGTCACCATACACTGGAGCCATGGTCAAGGAGTCTCCTAATTCCGCGCCAACCTGCCTGAAACTGGCGCGGGGGCAGAGATAGGCGCCAGCCCGAAAACCAATCAGCAGCTTCGGGACGCTGCAGACTTCCGCCCGGAAGGCCACTGACGTGCCGCGCCGTACTACGCCCCGCCCCTGGCCTTCCCGCGGGCGCGCATTTGGCGCCCTGTGATGACCCTTGAGGGAAAAACTAAAAGTATGGGCAGGCCAGAGAAGAGCTGGTGAAGAAGGCGGTCGGGCTCTGAAAAGGATGTTCCTGGGCACTCTGCGCAGGCGCACGTACACTATTAGAAAACACTAGGGTGCGTGGAAGTGGGGCTCTCTGGTTCTGAGAAGTGATTTCCCAGAAAAAGACGCGCGGGCGGGCAGAAAGGCGGGTGGGGCTTGCAATCTCTCACCTTCCCCCAACGTAGAAACGTGACTGCCTACTGGTTTGCACTCTTGAGTTTTGCCCAACATTGTTCCTCTCAATGTGAGCAGTCTGTGTGATTAGATGTGATTCTAAATGTGGGTATATACATATAGAAAAGCACTTAAAAGTTTTTGCACCATCTTAACCAAATAACCCAAAGTAGCATCACCAGTAAGCCCTAATCGGACCTCAAGTACCTACTGATGTGATACGCTTGAAAAAGGAGTAACATCATTTATATGGTTCTTGCAACAAAACGTCTAACCTGAATCTAACCATTACAAAACAATCAAATGCTTGGCTCACACCTGTAATTCTAACTACTCAAGGGGCAGAGATCTGAGAGTATCATGGTTTGAAGTCAGCCTGGGCAAGAACGTCTATGAAACTCATCTCCAGTAAACTACCAAACAAGCCAAAAGTTGAGCTATATGGTAGAACTACTTCCCTTGAGCAAAAGAAGCCCAGGGACACTGAGTTCAAGGCTCAAGACTGGCACAGAAAGAAAAGAAAGGGACAGACAGAGACAGAGAGAGGGAGGGAGGGAAGGAGTGAGGGAAGAAGGAAGGAAGGAAAGAAAGAAAGAAGGGAGGGAGAGAAAGAGGGAAAGAAGAGCAGAAGAAAAAGAGAAAGAAAGGAAGAGAGGAAGGAAAGGAAGAGAAAGAGGGAAAGACAGAAAGGAAAGAAAAAACAAAGGAAGAGAAAGAGGGAAAGAGAGGAAGGAAGGGAGGAAGGATCAGATATAGTCAAAGTGTAAGATGACCTACAAAACATCTTGCCTGGACTCCAAAATGTTGATTCTGTGATATAGTGTATACAATGTATGCATCTTATTTTATCATTTTACAAATACATATTTTATTAAATAATGCCTACCACACATTTGTAATATTTTTCCCCACATTTTTGCTCACATGCTTATTGGTACTCCCAAGCATGGTTAATTGATATTTGTTTCTTAATTTCTAATCTGCTTCTTAATTCATTTAATGTGGTGTGACAAACTTGCTCTTTAAAGTACATTTTTTAAAAGGTGGGGGGAAGGGGTGAAGAGGGTTTAGGATAGAATAAGATGAATTTAATCAAAGTACATTATATGCATTTATGGATACATCACAATTCAATCTCTTTGCACAATTATTATTTCTGTTGCTGTTGACCGTAGGTATTGAATTCAAGGCCTGGGCACTGACCCTGATCTTTGCACAATTAATGTACAGTAATAAAAAAGCAAAGTACAAGTACACATTTATGTGTATACTTCTCTTTTAAAATTGTTAGAACTTTTATTGTTTTAGTGGCTACTAAGTAGAAAGAACTATTTTGACAAGGCATTCTTAAGAACCAGATCCTTTGTTTAATTCCACACATCTGGTCATTTTCTTCATGCTAACTTATATCACTAGGCATTTCAAATCTTGTTTCTCTTTCGCTCCTGCTATGGTAAGAAATTTTGTGTTATCCCCAAATTCATATGCTGAGACCTAGTCACCAATATGGTGATATGGTAAGGACTTTGGAAGGTAAGTAGGTGATGGGGTTATCCCTCATGGGTTGAATTAGTACCCTTAGAAAAAATGCCCCCAGAAAGTTGCCTTGTCCCTTCTTTGATATAAAATCACAGCAAGTAGATGCTTTCTGAGCAATCATTTTCTGATGTGAGCCTGTTTGATATAGTGCAAAAGACTTGTTTAGTGGTAAGAAAACCCTATTGACATGATGCAGCAATTGAGAATAGGATCCAGGTAAGAAATTCTTTCACAATGACCAGTGATCATTACTTCTGTTTAGGTGACAATGCAAAGCAGGGTGACACCCTAAGAAGTTTCTTGCATTTCTGCAAGTTCAGTAACATTACTTTGCATCTCAAGTATAGAGAGTCACATTGACAGAGACGAACCGAGTGGGTCAATAAATAATAGGTACATTTCACAGAATGCCTGTCTTGCTTTATCTCTTGATAGAGTAAGTTTTGCATTACTGCTTTACAAGTGAGGTCAGGTTTGTAGTACAACTCTGGGGAAGTCAAATCTCAACTGATAGATGGATGTTTAAACAAGTCTAAGTGTTGCCATACTATGGAATAGCACTCAACAATAAAAAGTGACAGGGGGCTGGGAATGTGGCTTCGTGGCGGAGTGCTTTCCTAGCATGCATCCAGCCCTGGGTTCAATTCCTCCACACCACATATATAAAACAAATAAAAATTTAAAATATATCCATAAAAACAGACAAACTATCGATCTACGCAACAACATGGATAACTCTCACAGTAATTATGCTGAATGAAAAAGGGCAGATTTTCCAGCCCTACTCAAGAAAAAGTATAACCTGTATAATTACATTTATGCAAAACTCTGAAATATATAAACAAATTTCTAGTGACAGGAAGCCTACCAGTGGTTGTCTGGGAATGAGAAGTAGGATGGATTGACAATGAGAAATAAGGCAACTTTGAGGGAATGAAATATGTTTATATTGACTGTGATGATAGTTTCAGAGTTATATAAATATGCCAAAGCTTATTAAATATTTCACTTTAAGTAAAGTGCACTTTTAAAGGGAGTGTCACAGCCGAGCTCTGGTGGCTCACGCCTGTAATCCTAGCTACTCAGGAGGCTGAGATCTGAGGATAGCGGTTCAAAGCCAGCGCGGGCAGGAGAGACCGTGAGACTCCTATCTCCAATAAACCACCAGAAAACCGAAAGTGGCGCTGTAGCTCAAGTGGTAGAGCACTCGCCTTGAGCTGAAGAGCTGAGGGACAGCGCCCAGGCCCAGAGTTCAAGCCCCACGACTGACAAAAAATAAAAATAAAAAAATAAAGGGAGTGTCACTTTTGACAGGGAACATTAAAATAGAAAAGTTTGTTTTTAAAGGACCCTTCACCAGACATTGAATCTTCAGGCACCTTGATCTGGGACTTCCCAGCCTCTAGAACTGGGAAAAATAAATTTCTCTTGTTTATATGCCAGTCCATTTATGAACAACCTAAGACCATTGACCATCCTGTGTGGAGTAGGACCTATATAGCCTATATATACACATATATTGCATATATGTGTGTGTGCGTGTATATATATATATATATATATATATATACATATATATATATATATATATATATATATATATTACACATTCAGATGACTACTTCTGAAGGTGGTACAGACCTATAATCCTAGTCCTGAAAAGACTGAGGCAAGAAGGTTGCAAGTTTGAACCCAGTCTGGACTGGCAAGCAAGACTGTGTTTCAAAAAACATTTTTAAAAAAGCAGAACCAAAGTTTAATTATATGACAGCAAAAGATAAAATAACTGGGAAGCTACCAAACATGCTGATATTTCATAAAGGGAAAACAGCACAAGACAAACACATAGTTGCAACAATATACTAAAAAGTTCTATACATGGGCTCCTCTTGAGTCCTGTCTCCAGATTGGAGAGATTTTACTACTTTTCTTTTACTTTCAAATAAATGTTCTCTTATTCCATTTTTTAAAAAATACTTCTATACATGAAATCCATATACAACAATGTATATTTTGCTAGAATGATACAGTAAATTATTTTTGTTTATAATTTGTTCCCTTTAAAGTTGTATTAGAAATATTAAAGCTTAACTCTTGGTAAGCCTCTGTTACCAATACAAATGACAATCTGACAGTATCTCTATAGTGTGGGCTTAGGAAATTGAGATTATTTTTAGTTTACGTAGTCATCACTAGGTACCTCACCATATTATCCTCATGTTCCTTCAACAGTAAAGACAACATATTTTATTTCCCTTAGTCCATGACTACTTAGTCAGAATCTTGCCCAGAAATTAATAGTTCAGACTGTTTGATTTATAACTGTCTGCTTTAAAAGATCATCTTGGAAAAACAAAACAGAGGAAAATGTCAAAAGTGGGAGCTGGATTGAATGCTCCCTAGATCAAGTACTATTTGTGAGGTAAATCTGCTGAAAAAGTATGTGTGTGTGTGTGTGTGTGTGTGTGTGTGTGTGTGTGTGTGTGTGTGTACAAATCTTAGAAAAAGGTATAAATAAAAGGTTATATAGCATAGGTCTAAATATTTAAAACTTTGAAAAAATGCTAATAAATTTTATGCATACATATGTGTATATATATGTATATATTCCATTTTTGTAACTCAGCAAATGCACCTTATAAAGGACCAAAGAAGCCAAGTAGCTTGGAATTCCTTGCATGAAAAGTGGGGAACTGGAGCCAAAATTCCTTCTCTGTTCTATACCACAGTGTGGAAGTAGCCTAGACATCCAGGATTTTATTCAGTCATCCCAAAAAGTCCATGGTCATCTACCTTTTGTGTGTGAGAATATGCAACCTGCTGCAGTGAAGTTAGACCAGGAAGGTGGCTCAAAGAGGCCAAGCTGATCCCTGGAAACAAGCTCAAGAATTTGGGTAGGCAACTCCAAAATGTTCTAGAAGGGGCATAGTAATCTCCAGAGCTGCATTTCATCCCCTTGGCCTCATGGACTCCTGAGAGGATGAGAGCCAAAGCAGGATCCTTCAACATGGAACCCATGGCAATAATCCAGGATACTCCCTGCCCACTAGTGAGGTTCTGGGAAGGCAAATAGAATGCTGCTGAGAAAATCAATGCAAAAAGGGGGTGGTTCACCAGCTCTGGAGCAAAGGTCTAGTTCACCAGCCCTCCAAGTACAGAGAGGATTCCTATCCCTCAGATTCTGTGTGTATCTCCTGTGATGGGCTGACAGTTTGTGTTCCCAATTCCCTTTCTCTGAGAGTCAAGGACTACAAAGACCCCTGCAGATGGGGAGGATACACAAGCCTCAGCACATGGGGCTGTTCAGCTCAGAGAAGACACCTTTCTAAAATTCACACAATGTGCCTTACACAGATAGCCACAGTGTGGCTATTGATCTCCACAGACTAGTATACTATCAGAGGTTTGGAATACACCTTGTGGTAGATGACTGGGAAGTGTGTGTGTGTGCGCGCGCACGCAGCACCAATCCAAGGGCTTGAACTCAGGACCAGGGCACTATCCCTGAGCTTTATTTGCTCAAATCTAGCACTCTACCACTTGAACCTCAGATCCACTCTTCTGGTGTTTAATTGGAGATAAGTCTTACAAACTTTCCTGCCCAGGCTGGCTTTGCATCGTGATCCTCAGATCTCAACCTGCTGAGTAGCTAGCTGTGAGCCACCTATGTCTGGCTTCTTTTTTCTTTTCTTTTTTTTGCCATTCCTGGGACTTGAACTCAGGGCCTGGGTACTGTCCCTGTGCTTCTTTTGGCTCAAGGCTAGCACTCTACCACTTGAGACACATCACCAATTCCAGCCTTTTCTTTTTATGTTTTTTTAATTAATAAGTTTTTTTTATCATACAGAGGGGTTACAATTACATGAGCAAGGTAATGAGTACATTTCTTATCAAGCATTGTTGCCTCCTCCTTTGTTTCCCCTTACTATCCCTGCCCTCCTCCCCCCACCCCAAAGTTGAAAAGTTCGTTTTTCAACATAATGTCTTGTACTGAGGAATCAAACCCAGGGCTTCATTCATGCTAGGCAAGCACTCTATCACTAAGCCACATTCCCAGACCCTTTTTTCTTTTTTTAGTTCACTACCTAGAACCTATCTTGAAGTGTAGCTTACCTCTAATGGCCAATCCCATCTTTCTGGAGGTGGATCATTTGCAGGGAGACTATCTTTGGGGGTTATAAGAATGAGGAGATTCCACAGGAGGGAAGAAGGAGGGACCTGCTTGAATGTGAAATAAGACTAAAAGCTATGGGAAACTATAAGGCGAGAGCCCATGCAAATAGAACATTTATTTTTTTTCAGTTCCTTAGATGATTTCAGAGCCCAGTTCCAAAAAGTCTTCTCCCTATTCTTCTCAGTTCTCCCTGCTGAGAATTCTTTCCCAATAGTTCTCATAGCATTTGAGAAAATAAGTGAAGCTATTCCAGTTCCGTAAGGGAAGTGATATGAGCTGTGGAGGAAGAGATTTATCACAGGCATTGATCCTGCTACTGCTGAGAGAAGAAGGAGGAGGTGGAAGCCCAGCAAGGAGGATGGGAGAAATTGGCCATCAGTTCTGAAAAGCCTGGCACATTCAGCTTGGAAGAGGAAGAAGCAGCCAGCGGGGATATGGAAAGCTGTTGGGGCCTCTGTGGGCCTGGGGCTGCCGTTGATCAAGAGACTGAACAATTGGAAAAAAGATCTACACATTGAATAAAGGAGAAAGAAGATGAACTAAGACCTGCTGTCACTTCAACTTGCGTTTGTCACCATACCTATACCAACCACCTTTGCGAAGTAATGGCTCCTACTTCACTCATGCCTTCCAAGTTTAGCCCAAATTCCTCTTTTGGCTAATTCTAACCCACAGCCTTAAGAGAAGGTGTTGAGAAATGTGATTCCAGCTAACCACACATCACACTAGGAAACTGCTAGGTCTGCTAACGGTACAGAAAAGGGACTGGATAAATAGAGAGAGAAAATGGCTCAGAATCCTTCCACCAATCAGAGCAAGAGTTACTGTCTTCAGAGACTAGAACAGCCAGGTGCTGATAGCTAACACCTATAATCCTAGCTAAACAGGAGGCTGAGATCTGAGGATTGTGGTTTGAAGCTAGCCTGGGAAGGACTCTGTGAGACTCTTATCTCCACTAAACCACCAAAAAGGAAAAGAAACAAAGAGGGAAGTGGAGCTTTGGCTCAAGTGGTAGAGCTCTAGTCTTGAGCAAAAGTTCAGGGATAATGTTCAAGCCGAGAGAGAGAGAGAGAGAGAGAGAGAGAGAGAGAGAGAGAGAGAGAGAGAGAGAGAGAGAGAGAGAGAGAGAGAGAGAGAGAGAGAGAGAGAGAGGGGAGAGAGGGGAGAGAGGGGAGAGAGGGGAGAGAGAGAGAGAGAGAGAGAGAGAGAGAGAGAGAGAGAGGACAATATAAGGAAAACTAGTTTTCTCTCTGGGATGGGCTGCATTCACCTTACTTGAGTAAGGTGAATTTAGGTAGACAGCTATTTTCATTTTGAACTGAAGTAACAGAAGTCAAGGTTTCCTAGCACTGGTGTTAATCAGATTTAAAAAGAATACTTTTCTCAGAACCCTTTCCTTGGGCACCAGTGGCTCACACCTTCAATTGTCTGGGGATTGTGATTCATAGTTAACCCAGGGAGACACAGCCAAAACACTCATCTCTAATTAACCAGCAAAAGCCCAGAAGTGGAGGCATGACCTCAAGTATAGACTCAAGTGCTAGCCTAGAAGCAAAAATGCCAAGCAAGGGTTCAAGTCCCTGAGTTTAAACCCCAGCACTAACCCAATAAAATAATGGCACATTCATATTTAACGAATTCTTTTCACACACACACAGTTGAGGGGACATTACCTTAACACAAATTTATGAAAACTGCACATTGTTTAAATGCACAAATTCATGGTCGGTAATGTTTGGACTAGCTCCTGGGAAGGGATCAAATGCTTATTGGCATCAAGGAAAGTACATTCAAGTGATGTATTTTGGTCCGTCTTTATTTTCCTATTTGGAGAAAATGCTGAATTGTATATTAACACTTCATTACTTTTTAACTTGGGGAAAAAAAAAAGAAAGAGGAAATGTTTGTCATTCCAGGAGCATAATCAGTTGAGCCAGCTCACAATGACATAGTTAATTCACCAACAGGATTTGTTGCCATAGCTCCAGGGAGGGACAGGGTAGATGAAACAAGGACCTTTTTCACCAATGTAGCTTTCAGCACAACCTGCCTGTTCACCCACAACAGGGCATCCTGATACCAGTCCAGAGCATGGCAATTGTCAAGGAAGTTGAGCATAGAGGAGAAAAGAGGATACTTCGGGTAAAGAAAACAAGAATGCCAAGAAATTTGAATCTCTGCTTATTTCTAAGCAGACCCACTCAGTCCCTTCAAGGTTCCCTTTAAGCACCGGGCTTACAGGGGCTGGCTTAACCTTTGGTCACGTGACCTTGGTCAGTCTGGAACAACAAAAACCTCATCTTATCAATTAAAAAAACTGAAAAGGAAGACGACTCTAGACAAGAGGGAAAGAAGGTCAGGAACTGGCATGGTGGGACACCAGGAATACATCATGGAAGAAGACAACCACCCTCGACAATTTTCATGCAAGGTAATATACATAGCTGCTTTCTTGTTGACTTGGTTTTTTTTGGCCTCTTTGAATGTCAAAGTGGATCCAAAAGGTAAAATCCTATGGATCTGTCAGTGTACCAGACTTGTGCTAATTCAAAGGCACATGAAAATCAGAAATCCTATAGTCTGCATTTTCAGATGGGGAAAAAGGAAAACAAAATGTGGTTAATATTTCTTTGGCCCCTTACAAAGTAGGTAAGCTCCCTGGATCAATTTGGATGACAGAAGCAAACTTGCTTCCTGGAAAAATAAAAGACAGGCTGGGATTTAGCTCAGCAGTATTGCGTGTGCTGTGCATACATAATGCCCTGACCTGAATTCAACCCCTGCACCAAAACCAAAATAACAAATAAAAATACAGTCAAATTGATATGAGGAGGCATAGGTAGTTCATGGCAAAGAATAATGCTATGAGAGCCTGAGGACTTTGGGAAACCGTTTAAACAAAATATCTCATCCTATAAAATAAGAAATTCTCCTGAAAGATATTCAGGAGCAAAGGCTGTTCTCCCAGCAATGATAAAATTACGCTGCTTAAAGTGAAGCCAGGCGCTGGTGGCTCATGCCTGTAATCTTAGCTACTCAGCACACTAAGATCTGAGGATCTCAGTTTGAAGCCAGTCAAGACAGGAAAGTCTAGAAGACTCTCATCTCCAATTAACCACTAAAAAGTCAGAAGAGGAGCTGTCGGGCTCAAGTGGTAGTGCACTAGCCTTGAGTGAAAAGTTCAGGGACAGCACCCAGACTTTGCGTTCAAGCCCCATGAAAAGCCCTACTTTTGTTGACACACACACACACACACACACACACACACACACACACACACACACACACACACACACACACACACACACACACACACACACACACACACACACACACACACACACACACACACACACACACACACACACACACACACACACACACACACACACACGAAATGAGTTCCACTCTACTAGCCAGAGAGGGATTTCGAGGCCTCAGGACATCAATCCTGCTCTTTCCTGCCCCAGTAATTCCTCCTAAACTTCCCATGCCCCTTGAAATGGACATGGCTGGTGGACTTAAGCATCATATGCTTCCAAATGTAATCTAAATCTATATCCAGTGGACAATTGAGTTACATGACTGAGATCATTTCCCCCATGTTGTCTCTTTCCAACTCATCTCCTTATTATCTCAGAATACATTATGTGTGTGTGAGAGAGAAAGTGGGGAGAGGGGAGAGAAAGAGAGAGAGAGAGAGAGAGAGAGAGAGAGAGAGAGAGAGAGAGTGTGTGAGTGTGAGTGTGAGTGTAGTGGGCCTTGAACTCAGGATCTTGTATTTCACTTAGCATTTTTTGCTCAAGGCTAATTTTCTACCACTTGGACCACAGCTCTACTTCCAGATTTTTGGTGGTTAATTGGAGAGAAGAGTCTCACAGATTATCCTGCGTAGGCTGACTTTGAACCAGAATCCTCAAATCTCAGCCTTCTGAGTAGCTAAGATCACAGGTGTGAGCCACCAGAGCCCAACTTCAAAATACTTTTTATTTACCATGTATAGATGTTGGTTGGCACTTATTTGTAAGTGTTATTTATATTCTCATTGGAGATCCCAGAAGTTAAACCAATTGTCCACTTTAGAAAAGAGACAGCTGGAATTCAGACTCCTAGAATCCAATTTCATTTTTTCTTTCTACTAGCACTGTCAAATAAGTTAGGCACTAAGCATATATGGCTATTTAAATTTAAATTAGTTAAAATTAACTGAAATTTAACATTTAATTCTGTATTTCAAGTGCTCAGCAATTGCATGTGACTCATGACTGTGGTTTTTGTTTTTTTTGTTTTTGGACAGTAATGTAGTTATACCATAATCACATAAAGTTCTATTAAATAATACTGCTTTAAACCATGTCTCTTTTAGCTATTTTACCCACATCCTCAAAATATATTGTGGTTCTGTTACAAGTAGTATGGATCCAAATTTTTCCATTAAAATCTCCTTCTTCTGAAGTCTCCTCATTTGCATTGTACTAAGTTAACTTTGATCTGCAAATTAATAATATAGATAAGAGTCAAGGAGACTGTTAAATGCACTTCAGAGACCAAAGATTTTTAAGCACCATCGAATAACTCCAGAAGCACTCACTTAGATGCAAGTAATTGATATGATAATTACATATCATTTGTATTTATTCATTAAAACAGGGATCCCCTAAGGTGCCCTTGTAGGAAATAATGTAGTTAGCTTAGTTATTCCTAGTAACCCTTTTACTGTTTCTAAATTCTATGTAAAACCATTTTATACTAATGATGTACCTTCTTCTTTTGGATCATACAGCAAATCAGCAGCATAAATACTCTTACATTGAAATTTTGAGTGGTTCAAGATCTAATTCCATAGGTCTCACTTCTTCCACTTTATCCCATATTCTCTGGAAGAGTTACACCTATGGGCCCAGTACACAGCCTGGCTCATAGTGGAGGATGGATAAATATCTATTCACTGGCTGACACAGTTCTTCAAGATACCACTCATTCTAGCCAATACATGGATCAAACAGAAAACTGTCTCCTATTTGTGTTTTGTTTTGTTTGGGGGTTTTCTTTTCATTTTTATTGTTGTTTCTTTCTCTCTTACTAGATGTTGCTTCTTGTTTGTAAAAGATACTTCCGGCATTTAGGACAGTATAGAAGGAATGTAGTCTAACCTGTGGATTTGGGAACTAAATCTGTAGCCCTTTAGACCAAAAGCAAAGAAAGAAAATTGAATGGAAACTGTATAAAGGTATAATAGGTATACTGTATAAAGGTATAAATAGGCTTTATCTGGAAGGAATTAAACAATTTAGAGACCTCCAGATTTATGAACTTTATATAACTAAATGTTTTTAAAAGCCACCTAAAGAGAAAGTAATTTGCCATTTACTTGTTGCTCTAAAACCTCATTAGACCTTTTCTCCTACTATCTCTGTGTAATTCCTGCATAAAAATGCTAATGTTATAGGAACAGACACATAGTTGCTATATTTAGGGAACTCAATACAGTCTTTATGTCCTTTGGACACTAAGGATAATGGCAGGGTCATACATCCTTTTAACTCAATTAGCATATATGTAACCTCTGCCCTAGGTTATTTGGCAGCTACTTCTGAATACTGGAAGGTAGAGACTCAATCTGGCTTTCTAGAGTGCATCAACCTTACTCCATACACCCAAGTAAGGTCCTTTAAGGCCAGCCTTGGGGATTGTGCATTCCCTAACTCCTCCCAGGATCACTGAAATGGAAGCAAAAAGATCTGAGTTGGAGGCAAGACCTGTGAATATCTGTAGTGCAATTTAAGGTTGCCTTGGTCTTCCTGATGCTGGAAACTATGTGAGAAAAGGTGACATTGCTTTTATTTCTTTTTCTTTTTGTCAGTCATGGGGCTTGAACACTCAACCTGGGTGCTGTCCCTGAGCTCTTTTTGCTCAAGGCTAGCACTCTACCACTTTGAGCCTCAGCGCCACTTCTGGTTTTCTGATGATTAATTGGAGGGCTGGGAAGGTGGCTCAGTGGTAGAGTGCTTGCCTTGTATGTATGAGGCCCTAGGTTTGATTCCTCAGCACCCCATAAGCAGAAAAGGCTGGAAGTGGCGCTGTGGCTCAAGTGGTAGAATGCTAGCCTTGTGCTGAAGAGTTGAGGGACAGTGCCCAGGCCCAGAGTTCAGGCCCCATGACAAAAGACAAAACAAAAAAAAACAAAAAGGGGGCTGGGAAGGTGGCTCAGTGGTAGAGTGCTTGCCTTGCATGCCTGAGGCCCTGGGTTCGATTTCTCAGCACCACATAAGCAAAAAGAAAAAAGCCAGAAGTGGTGCTGTGGCTCAAGTGGTAGAGCGCTAGCCTTGAGCTGAGGGACAGCACCCAGGCCCAGAGTTCAGGCCCCACGACCGGACCCCAAAAAAATAGTAAAAAAAAAAAAAAAAATGAGTCTCATGGACTTTTCTGCCTGGGCTGGCTTTGAATCAAGATCCTCAGATCTCAGCCTCCTGAGTAGCTAGGATTACAGAAGTGAGCCACTGTGCTGGGAATGTGGCTTGGTGGTAGAGTGCTTGCCTAGCATGCATGAAGCCCTGGGTTTTATTCCTCAGTACTACATAAACCGAAGAAGCTGGAAGTGGTGCTGTGGCTCAAGTGGTAGAGCACTAGCCTTGAGCAAAAAGAAGCTCAGGGACAGTGCCCAAGTCCTGAGTTCAAGCCCCAGTATCGGCAAAAAATAATCTGGTTTGGTTTGGTTTGGTTTGTCTTCTTGGCGCTTCTTTGGAGGGTTTTGTGGAGGCGGGGGGAGGTTGATGCTTCTTGCTATGTATCCCAAACTGGCCTCAAACTGCCTCAGTCTTCTAGGCACTGGAAATATGGGAAGGAAGGCACTACCAGTACTGGCTAGTTTATACAATATTCAATGTGACCATGTAACTACAATAACAAGTACAAAAGGCAGATTTGCCATCTCTTTGGGGGCAGGTTTTAAAGAAAAACTGAGTGAACTCTTAGGAAACTCAAATAGTTGGAACAAAAATACTCCGAAATTTTCAAGAGTGGCTTACCAGGCTGGGAATGTGGTGCTTGCCAAGCATGCATGAAGCCCTGGGTTTGACTCCTCAGTACCACATGAATAGTAAAAGCTAGAAGTGGTGCTGTGGCTCTAGTGGTAGAGCGTTAGCCTTAAGCAAAAGAAGCTCAGGGACAGTGCCCAGGCCTTGAGTTCAAGCCCCGGGATTGGTAAAAAAAAAAAGAGTGACTTGCCTACTAGCTGGAAGCATTTAGCATGCTCTTCAGACTTTTAGAGAAAATGGGCAACTGGTTTGTTTTGCAGGTTGGTTTACTGGGAGGTTGCCTACTGGAATCATTTCTGTTCCTAAAACATAAAGTATTAAAAAGAACAATGATCAGGCAGACGGAAATCTTTGTATTTGTTTTCTATGCCTCAAGCCTACTATACTATTTCTCCAGCACCTGCTTACTTTGTGGTAAGCACTCAGAAGAGCTGAAGACATAATTTATATTTATGATACACAATTCAGTGGTTTCTAAAAGTATATCCAAAGAGTTCTACAAACTTGACCATAATTTAATTTTAGGAAAATTTTTATCATTCCATAAAAATCACCTTATTCCCATTAGCAGTCAGTCTCCACACCCCTCAAGGAAAAAAACCAAAGCAGTCTTAAGTAATCACTGATCTGCTTTCTGTTATATGGATTTAACTGTTCTGGGAAATTTGAAATCAAGGCAAAACCTAAGTCATCTCCATTCACCTTTTCATTACTCAGTTCATAAACATCCTAGCCCTATACTCAGGGAGGAGGATTTGAGATTTGTTCTCCTATCTCTTGACATTTGATTGCCTTATTACAAAACTTAGAGCTTCAGTCACTGGCATACTGGGCAAACTAACCTGGTTCAGCTGGGTAAAATGGCTTAAATTAAGCCTCTATAATCCTAGCTTCTTGGGATGTAGAGATCATTGGATAGCAGTTTGACGCCAGCCTAGGCCAAAATTCCAAGTTCATGCAATTCCATCTCAACCAGTGGCTGTGTGTGGTGGCCCCCATGGAGAAGAACAAATAGGAGGCTCACAGTCCATGTCTGCCTGAGCATAAAGGAGACCCTGTCTCAAAAATAATAACACACTAAGGTCTGGCAGAGTGACTCAAGTAGAAGAGAATCTGTCTACGGGCTAGGAAGGTGGCTCAGTGGTAGAGTGCTTGCCTCACATGCATGAAGCTCTGGGTTCGATTCCACAGTACCACATAAACAGAAAAAAAGCCAGAAGTGGTGCTGTGGCTCAAGTGGTAGATCACTAGCCTTGAGCTGAAGAGCTGCAGGACACTACCCAAGCCCAGAGTTCAAGCCCCACAACTGACAAAGAAAAAAAAAAAAAAAGAATATCTGTCTAGTAAGTTCTGTAGGCTGAGTTAAACCAAGTACTCCCCAGAAATAATCTAATTCAGTAACATTTTCATGTAAGTAGAAACATATAGCATATTAGCTTTTGTGTTTGCCTTCTTTTCAAGGCTCATACATGTTATAGCATATATCAATCAGTAATTTATTCCTTTTTTTAGCTCAACAATATTCTACTGTGTAGGCATCAAAATTTGTTTCCTTATCAGTCACTGGACATTTGGGTTGTTTCTACTTTTTTGGGCTATTGTGAATAAATATGTACAAGATTTTTGTGGGCATATGCTTTCGATTATCTTGATTATATACCTGGGAATAGGAATGGTAAAAATCAAATGGTAATTCTATTTTTTTTTTTTTTTTGTTGGTCATGGGGCTTGAACTTTGGGCCTGGGTACTGTCTCTGGGCTATTAATCTTTGGAGAAAGGGAAAATATTTTCAAAGAAGTTGCACTATTTCATATCCCCACCAGCAACTTATTGCCCCGGCCCGTGGGTCGGTCAACAAGGGCTCGAAGAGGAACTGACCTGAATGAGAGACAAACCAGACACGAGGAAGGAGACCAAGACAGGGTTCTGATCAAGGTCTCAAACTTTATTTTTTTACACAGCAGTATATATAGCGCGCTGAGCAGGGTAATTAGCATCAGCAGGTCAATAGGGTTGCTAGGCACCAAAACTGCAAAGTATATCTTGCAAAAGGTCATAGGTGGGGAAGGCGCCAAGCAATGTTGTCAAACAGGACATCCTTTAGTTGTAAGGCTTAGCGGCTCTTATGCAAAGTGGTGGCGGTTCTTATGCAAAGTGGTGGCGCCAAGCAATGTTGTCAAACAGGGTATCAATAGGCGCCAAGGCTTAACAGCTCTTATCTAAGGTAGTAGCTGTATTTTCTAGCAAACAGCACTTGGTTCCCGGCAACTTATGAGAGTTCCAATTTCTCTACATCCTCACCAATACTTAGTATTTTCTGAATTAAAAAAGAAATGATCATTACCCAGTTGCTGGTGGCTCATGCTTGTAATCCTAGCTACTCGGGAGGCTGAGATCTAAAGATCATGGTTTAAAACAAGTCCAGGCAGAAAAGTCCATGAAACTCTATCTCTAATTAATCACCAAAAAGCCAGAAGTGGAGGAGTTTAGCTCAAGTGGTAGACTTGAGCAAAAAAGTTCAGGGAACATCACACAGGCCTCAAGTTCAAGCCCCAGGAGTAGTGCAAGGGCACGTGCAAACACACACACACACACACACACACAATTATGTGTTTTTATTTAAATTTCCCTAATGGCCAATGATGAGCATTTCCCTATACTTATTGGCCATTTGTACATCTTGGGAGAAATGCCCACTCACATCCTTTACCCATTATGAACTGTGTTCCTCCTCCTCCTCCTCCCCCTCCCTCCCCCTCCTTCCCCTCCTCCTCCTCCTCCCCCTCCTCCCCCTCCTCCCCCTCCTCCTTCCCCTCCTCCTCCTCCTCCTCCTCCTCCTCCTCCTCCTCCTCCTCCTCCTCCTCCTCCTCCTCCTCCTCCTCCTCCTCCTCCTCCTCCTCCTCCTCCTCCTCCTCCTCCTCCTCCTCCTCCTTTTTGCCCCAGTCCTGGTGCTTCAACTCTGGGTCTAAGCACTATCCCTAAGCTTCTTTTGCTCAAGGCTAGCACTCTGCCACTTGAACCACCACTCCACTTCTGGCTTTTTCTGTTTATGTGGAACTCAGCAATCAAACCCTTGGCTTCCTGCATGCTAGGTGAGCACTCTACCAACAAACCATGTTCCCAACCCCTGAACTGTGTTCTTTAGCTCAAGCACCCATCACTACCCTGAAGCAAGTTTGCTCAACCTTAAAATTATTGACATTTTGAACTTCCTTGTTCTAAGGCATCTCTCTTCACCCGATGCCAGTAGCATCTCCCCACATGACACTTGGAACCACCCCCCAGACATAGTAATCCTATCTTTGTGGTATATGTGTGGTGGGAAAAGCTTCTCTCATTAATAAGCCCTGCTGTAAAGATCCTTCAGAGCAGCTAAGAACTATGGGTCAGTTTTAGTGGAGTCATGAAGGGAAAGCCAGTTGGAGTAATTGAGGCTGATGTAAAAAAATGAATAGATCTCCTATATGATCTTATTGGTGAGTTAATTAACAATGTGAGTGATAAATACCAAGGTTACCGATAAGAATTAGGGAACAGTATGGTATAAACTATAGTTGAGTACAATAGTGCAAAGGACTTGTAAGACTATGTAGGAAGTGATCAGAAGTATATGCCTAGAATGTTACGATTTCTAAGGAAAAGAACTCACTGTGAGTTCATCATTGGGCAGAATATCATCCTGTAAGCCCCCTAGGCAGGAGGCTAAGTGACCTTTCACTATTAGCCAAGCTGTCAGCTTCAGTGTGTGTGTGTGTGTGTGTGTTAGTGTGTGTGTGTGTGTGTGTGTGTGTGTGTGTGTGCCTCCTCTTTTTATGAAGATGCATATGCAACTCTCAAACATAGATTGCATAGTCACAAGATGCAGCACTCACTAAGAGCTCTTTCACTATAGTGACTTGGGAGTATGCAAAGAACTATCTATTAGAATCCACAAAAAGCAGAAAAGCAGGCTTGAGCAAAGAAGAGAACTGGGCTACTTTGACATGCCTTTCAGAAGGGGTCATTATTCCATTTATTCTATTTCTCTGCCTACAGCTCAGTTCTTGGCCCACTTGGAATCCAACTTTTAGTTCTCACTCCTGAAAGGAATCTGAGGACCTGAGTATAATTACTGAAAAGGCAAATTGATTGGTTCTTTTCCTTCCCCCCTCCCTTTCCCCACCCACCTCTGCACTCTTGCTGTGTTATAGGCTGGTCTGAAACTCCTTCCTGAGTTGAAGCAATCCTCCCACCTTTGCCTCCTGAGCACTGGGAGTACAAATACATGCCATCACATGCTAATTTGATATTCCTACTCAATTCCCTGAACTGGACCATGTGGTAGTGTGAGAGAGAAATAAAGAAATAAGAACCATTAGCCAGGTGCCAGTATCTCACACCTGTAACTCTAGCTATTTAGGAGGCTAAATCTGGAGGATTGGAATTCAGAGTCAGAATCGGCAGAAAAGTCCATGAGACTCCATCTCCAATTAGCTAGGAGAATGCTGAACTAGAGTTGTGGCTTAAGTTGTAGAGAACCAGGGTTTGAGTTCAAACTCTGGTACAGGATAGGGGCAGGAAGAGGGAAGGAATAGGAACCATTAGAGATTCTTAAACCATTCTATTTCTGTATTGTTATTTTCCCTAGTTCCCCAAATCTTCATAAACATTTTTACTTCACTGTTCTCCAAAAGACAAAAAAAATACACCTCTCAGAAATTTCCTTGCTATGTTGTCTGGCCCTTGAACACACAGTTAACCTCTTTCCATCAGTGCATACAATGATGTTTTGACTTCAAATTTCCTGACATTTTAAGGAATGCAGGACAAATTACACATATTAGTTTCTATAATATGACATACTAGGTAACATCATCTAAAGGAAAATGGGTTGTTTCTATAAGAGAAATATAGCCTCTTATGGGGAAATGACTGACCCATCTCCTCTCCATCGCCCCCATTGGCATAAGAGTTAGATACAAAGACTATAGAATTGGCATGAGAAGGTACTGCTTTTCCACTAGTTAATGAAGAGATGTCCTTCCTTCATAGTCTATTAATTAAGAAGGTAATCAGTGCATGCTTGGAGTTTGGTATTTGAAACTCAAAGGAAATAAAGTTAGAACATTACTCACGTTTCTTTTCTCAGAAAGAAATGAATAACGAATTAGGGCCACCGAGTTAGAGTAATCACATTTTGAGTGATTTCTCTGGAGCATGCATTTAATAACCTGTATGTGTTGGATAAAAAGTGAAAGATTAAAAAATTAGAGTTATATTTTACAATTGCTAACTGCTGGTTTTGCTTTTGTAAACTTGCTCGCCCTAGCACTAACCCCCCATTTTCTGGAAATAAGGAATTGAGTAAAGAGTCTTGGAGCCCAGATGCCGGCCCGGGACAAGGTCTGTGGTCATAAATAAAGAGTAAACAAGTAAATTCCCTAAGTGGCCAAATGGAACCCAGGATAGGGATCCAAGATAGGGACCCAAGATAAAGAACAAAGAGTATGTTCCTCTGCATCCCTGTGTGTAAAAATTCTCGGTATAGGGGGGCTCAAGATAAGGACCATCAGGTGAGCCCAGCAAACTAGGCCAAATGTTAATCACAAACCTGTAATTATGTAAACTCCCTGACCCTTATCTCCCAGAGTGACTATCTCCATTTGAGCATCTGCGCCAATTGTTTTATTACAAAGAGTGTTATAAACTTCCCCGTATAGTAAAAATGATTGCTGGGGTACATAGTGACTTTTAAATGGGCCAATCCCGGGGACACCTGGTGTTATATGCTAATCTTGTGGTTTTTGCCTTTAAAAATGCCTGTAACCTCGGTTCGGGGCTCCCTCCCTTGCCGGGGCAGAGAGACCGTTTGCGCAAACGTCAAATAAACTCCTCTTGCTTATTGCATCTCCCGGCCTGGAGTCTGAGTTTTCTGGGGCGCCCCCTCCCGTGACGAAAGTATCCCAGAAGTCTGGGGTCTTTCAAAAGAACAAAGAAAGGCGAAGTTAATTAGCTGGGAAAATCTTCATCAAGGAATTTTGGTCACCTAGCCCAGTGTTTCTCAACCTCCCTGCTTACTGCTGTTTGGGGTCAAAGTGTTCTTTGTTGAAGGAGATATTCTGTACATAGTGGGGATATTTATTAGCATGTTTGATCTATAACTATCAACTGCCAGCAGTATCATTTTCCACCAAGTCATAACAGCCCCAAATTATCCAGACTTTGTTAAATATCCCCTAGGGGATGGGCAAAGGCACCGTTGTTAGGGAATAGTGAATTAACTACTAAAGGTAGTAGATGCTATCTTCTTTCTTTCCCCCATTCCTGGGACCCTCTAGGGTTTAAACTCTCTGAACAACTCATTCCAGGACCATCTACATTTCTCAGACAATTATTTGAAACGAAATTAACTATATCAAAATTACTTGCCCAGACAACAAGTAGGACTCTTCACATTTCTATAGTGAAATGTGTCAGACAAAAAGAACTAAGTGCTGGGCACTGGTGGCTCACGCCAGTAATTTTAGCTATTCAGGAGGATGAGACTCTAGGATCAAAGTTCAAAACCAGACTGAGCAGGAAAATCTGAGACTCTTATCTCCAATTAACGCCAAACGGGAAGTGACTCTGTGGCTCAAAGGGTTATGGTGCTAGCCCGGAGCAAAAAGCTTAACCCCTTGGCAGGGAGGGGAGGGGAAGAGAACAAAGGAAAATCTGATAAAGGTATTTATTTAAGGCACTCTACTAAATATTTTACTTTGAATTTATTCACCACCAAACTCACAGAAGTAATATTATTAGTCCTATTGTATTGTGGTGGCAACTGAGTCTTATAGAGTTCAAGAGATTTGCTCAAGGACACATAGTCTGTAATCTAGTAGTAGAACCAGAGAAGTCTGACAGCAATGTTTGTGTATGTATGAGTGGCCATGATGAATTGTCACGATGAATTTTTTTTTTGTAGGTTGTAGGCTTGAACTAGGGGCCTGGGCATTGTCCTTGAGCTCTTTTGCTCAAGGCTAGTGCTTTACCACTTTGAGCCACAGCTCCATTTCCAGTTTATGGGTGATTCAGACACATCTCAAAGCTTTTCCTGCCCTGGGCTGGCTTTAGATCTCAGCCTCCTGAATAGCTAGGATTACAGGCATGAGCCACCAGCACTCAGCTATGATGAAAATTTTGAAAGACTTATTCCAAAAAATGTTTGTAGTAATGGCATCATTACCTGCTGATAGGTTTTGCTCCCTTTTTTTGGGGGGAGGGGGGAAGGGGTTGGTTATGGGTCTTGAACTCTGGGCTGTCCCTGAGCTTTTCAGCTCAAGGCTAGCATTCTACTACTTGAGCCACAGCACCACTTCCGGTATTCTGGTGGTTTATTGGAGATAAGAGTCTCAAAGACTTTCCTGCCTGGGCTGGCTTTGAACTGTGATCCTCAAATCTCAGCCTTCTGAGTAGCTAGGATTACAGGTGTGAGCCA
The DNA here is from genome assembly GCF_024711535.1 of Dipodomys merriami. NCBI lineage: Eukaryota > Metazoa > Chordata > Mammalia > Rodentia > Heteromyidae > Dipodomys > Dipodomys merriami. Next base: position 105,681,072 of record NW_027204492.1, read on the forward strand.
CCAGAGCCTGGTGGTTTTGCTCCTTTTTAAAATTCCTATGGTAGATGATGATATGAGTGCATCAAGCCATTTTGCGGAAATAAAGAATTATTCTTCTTTGTGTGTTTAACAGGATGGCTTTTGGACATATTGAATATTTTTACACAGCCAATTTCTTGGGACATAAATAGTAATAGGGTTACCAATCTTTTGATCCAAGAGAAATAGAGATTCTTTTTTTTTTTTTGTAAAGGGGGAAGGATAATAGTTTGAGGATTTAAATTTACTAAGATCTGTATTTTAATAATTTGGTCCACTATGGTGGTTCTGAACTTTCAAGAGTCATGCACTGGGCATTAGTGGCTGATGCCTGTAATCTTACTTACTGAGGAGGCTGAGACCTGAGGATCGGAGTTCAAAACCAGGCAGGAAAGTCCATGAGACTCTTGTCTCCAATTAACTACCAAAAAGCTAGAAGTAGAGCTGTGGCTTATAATGGAAGCATGTTAGCATGTTATCTTTGAACACAAAAGCTCAGGGACAAGTGCCCAGGTCCTGAGTTAAGCCCCAAAACTGGCGCGCGCACACACACACACACACACACACACACACACACACACACACACACACACACACACACACACACACACACACACACACACACACACACACACACACACACACACACACACACACACACACACACACACACACACACACACACACACACACACACACACACACACACACACACACACACACACACACACACAGCCTTCACCTAATTCAGAATCTTTAGGCCATGAAAACCTGTGTTATTAAAATCCCCACAGGTAATTCTAAGGTACAACCAAGACTGAGAAGACATGATCTTAGACTCTGGAAGCGGTAGAGTGCTCGCCTTGAGCTGAAGAACTCAGGGACAGCACCCAAGCCCAGAGTTCAAGCCCCAGGACTGACAAAACAAAACAAAACCCTTAAGGCAAGCTCTCTGACTCAACAATTCTACTTGTAAGAAATTTCATTCTAGGAGAAAAAGTAGATTAATATGAATATTATTTTCTTGCTTAAAAATGCCTTTCATACATAGTTCTTGTAATTGCCTATAGAATAACATGGAGATAATGAAGAACAACAGTAGCATATCCACTCACCTTGGCTAAATGAGACTGGCATGACCCGTCCAGCAGGCCAGGTAATTTGGTGGGGGATCCGAGGGGGCACCACCTGAAAACCAAGGGGGGGGAGAGAAGATGAGACCAAGTGCATTAAGAAAGACAAAGCCACTCTGAGTCGCGTCAAGGTCTGCTTTATTAAAGTGAGGCAGGGTTTATATACCCCAAGGGACAGGGGGAATGAAAAAACTTTGCAGAAGCAAGGGTGAGAAGTCCCGGGTCAGGGATGGGTGGTGCTTATCCTTTGACCGTTGGGCTAATCTTAAATTAGGTGTCTCCTGTGATTTCTTTTATGGTTAGCCAGGCGCCATTTGCTTAGGGCTGAGGATAAGAGAAGTTTTATGGCTAGCCAGATGTAGTTTGTTATAGGAAGTTATCTAAATGTGCACCTGGGAATTTCCAAGACCTACTTGTCAATTAGGTGTTTGAAAGAGGCCAGAGCATTCTCAGGCAGGTTTCGGGTCTCCAACATTGACAGGTGTTCATACCATTGTAGCTTGCTCTAGACTTGAACCTGGTTAGATTACTAACCTTGAAGGTCTCTGAACCACTTTGAGCACATTTGATCATTTTCACTAATACCCCTGAAACAGCAATTGTTACTAATTGTTGCAATGTTATATTGGTGCCTGGCCTTGTCCATTTCTCATAAACTATCATCCAATTTTGTGAGCTAAGTAAATTACATTTTTAAATATATATGAAGTCAAGCTATTAAGTATGGAAAATTATCATCATTTACTTAGTGACATTCAAACAATATTTGGCAGACAAAAGTTGCGAAGTCAAAGTATGCTCAAATCCAAGTGAGGAATTTAATCCATTTTTCTATTGTATTATGTATTTTTGTCACAATTCTGGCCGCAAATTCCATGAAAGAGGGCCCGAAATTTTCACAGCATTCTTGAGTGTGATGGTGGTTGTATTTGGAGTTTTGATTAAACTGCACTACATGTGTGATTATTACTCATAAACAGATGATTAGATATTAATTAGACAATAAGTGATTGTAAAGCACTTGGAAAATAAAAGTGTTTATAAATACCACCAAGGAATAGCAACAATAATTCTTTACTGACTACACAGCTGCTAATGTCAATAAGATGTTTTCTCCCACCTAAGGGTAGTTTTAATTTATAACAAAAAATCCTGCTATCATATCTATGCTATTATAGTAATACAAAACATATCCAATTTACAATTGATTTTATCAACATTTAAAAAAGTACATTTCTCATTTTGATTAAAAAAGAGCATCTCAACTGAATCCTTTTTGTATGACTACTTAAAATATATAAAAATAGGGCTGGGAAGGTGGCTCAGTGGTAGAGCGCTTGCCTTACATGCATGAGGCCCTGGGTTGGATTCCTCAGCACCACATAAGCAGAAAAAGCCAGAAGTGGCGCTGTGGCTCAAGTAGTAGAGCGCTAGCCTTGAGCTGAAGAGCTGAGGGACAGTGCCCAGGCCCAGAGTTCAGGCCCCACAACCAGCAAACAACAACAACAACAATATTTATATATCTATATATCTATATCTTTCTTATTTTTTGAAGTACTAAGGGTTGAACCAAGTGCCTTATACATGCCAAGGGAAAAAAACAGATATCCTAAATACAGCTATAAGCAATATGCTACGGTATCTCTTAATGCTAAGAATTCCAGAGCTCTTTACTGCTAAACTTTCTGACTTATGCCAAATAATTTTTTCCTTTAAATATAAAAGATGGAAGATGACATTTTGCAAGCCCTATTCTAAGTTATGCATTGGGTTCGTCTATACAATTCCTCCCCAGTACCTTAAAACTATATGTTTAAGATCAATACTTTTTAGCCAAATGGATGAGTGAAGGTCAATCCTTTAAGTTATTATAGAAGTTGGAGAAGGAAGAATATTCACTTTAAGAATAATGCTGGGGGGCTAGGAATGTGGCTTAGTGGTAGAGTGCTTGCCTAGCATGCATAAAGCCCTGGGTTCCATTCCTCAGTACCACATAAACAGAAAAAGGCCAAAGTGGTGCTGTGGCTCAAATGGTAGAGTGCTAGCATTGAGCAAAAGAAGCTCAGGAACCATGTCCAGGCCCTGAGTAAGAAACGGTGTAGTTCTTCTTGTTGTTGTTGGTCCATGACCAACTTGAACTCTGGGCCTTGGTGCTATCCCTGAGCTCTTCAGCTCAAGGCACATGCTCTACCACTTGAGCCACAGCTCCACTTCCGGTTTTCTAGTGCTTAATTAGAGATAAGTATCTCACAACTTTCCTTGCCTGGGCTGGCTTTGAACCGTGATCCTCAGATCTCAGCCTCCTGAGTAGCTAGGATTACAGGCCTGAGCCACTGGTGCCTGGCTAACAGTGTACTTCTTTAGAAATAAGAACTCACTGTTTAACAAAATGAATACCAGGAAACTGGCACTTGGTATAGGGGAGGGGTAGAGAATAGGAGATAGGAAGGGTTGTGAGGAGAATGCAATCATAATATTCAGTGCATATCTTATGAAACTAAGAAAACTAAGGGGACAGTTGGGAGGGCTGGGAGAGAATAATGAAAGAGGCGTGACATTGATTAAGATGCATTATACTTACAATCTGAGTTATTGAACGATAACTTCTTTGAGCAACTAAAGGTAATAAAAATATAATTTCATTCAAAAACTAAGAAAGCCTAAAAGTAATGTGTTTGGTACTTGGATTTGAACTCAGGGACAGTACTCAGACCCACTACTGAATAAAAAAGGATAGGCTGGGGCTGGGAAGGTGGCTCAGTGGTAGAGCACTTGCCTTGCATGCTCGAGGCCCTGGGTTCGATTCCTCAGCACCACATAAGAAAAAAGTCGGAAGTGGTGCTGTGGCTCAAGTGGTAGAGCGCTAGAGTTCAGGCCCCACAACCGGACCCAAAAAAAAAAAAATGTACTCATTAAAAAAAAAAAAAAGGATGGGCTAATTTATATAGTGTTATATAATTTAGATGGGCTGTATTTATATACAGTTTGGGAGGGTATGACTTAGTGGTGGAGTGCTTACCTAGCATGAATGACACCTGATTTCCAAACCCCGCACTACACAAAAAGATATTTATATGTTATATTGTGATATATTGGTATCCGAATATGACAAAAAGATGAAATGCATTTTCCTCTGCGTCTGCTGTAGTGTAATGTAGTGAGCTTCACAGCCAGAGAACGCCCTCAGGCAGAGATGCAGGTGCGGGCAGTTGGCTACCGGCCAGTTGTTGACTACCACAGGAAAGCCCGAGGGGATTTGGACAGGGTTCAGACAGCATCTGATTATTTTCGTTCCTCTCTGCAGACCTCTGGGAAAGGTATTTTCAACAATTTTGATGTTGATAACATGAAGATTGTGAAGATCGCTGGTAGGGAGAATGATGACATTTGTAAGTTTTTTCTAGCCTGAAGCTTCCTCCTCTGCAAAGCAGCCAAGTGCTGATAGCTTACTCCTGTCATCCTAGCTACTCAGGAGGCTGAGATCTGAGGGTTGAGGTTCAAAGCCAGCCTGTTTAGGAAAGTCCTTAAGATTCTTATCTCCAATTAACCATTCAAAAACCACAAGTGGAGCTGTGGCTCAAAGTGGTAGAGTGCTAGCCTCGACCCTAGGCCTGACACCCCCCCCCAAAAAAAAATCTATCCGATAAAGTGTGGAGGTTAGTGTGTAGTCTGTCCTACTGCTAAGAACATAAAAGGTACTCAACAAGTTACTGAAACAATAATGAGGATGCTTGTCAGGACAGAACTGACCTCAGAGGATCTCACCTAGTCACACCCTACTTGGGGGTGCAGGACTGTGCACCACAGTCTTCCAACATTCCCTGGGGATTAAACCTAGGGCCTTCAGCAGGCACTCAAATACTAAAGCTAGGCCTCCAACCCTTATGTTTGAGTTTGAGACTCTATCATAAAAGAAAAGAATAGAGTCTCATTACCTTTTCCCAGGCTGACCTCAAGCAGTGATCTTCCAACCATGGTATGCAGTAGCTGGGAAGCTAGGCTTCCCTGGGGATTTTCCTAACACCCTACCTCTAACATTTCCCCTGATTTGTCAACTGATGACAGGTCTCTTGGACTTAGCTTTTTGTTTCTCAGTTCTTTTTTATTTGGGGTGGGGGGTCCGGTCGTGGGGCCTGAACTCTGGGCCTGGGCACTGTCCCTCAGCTCTTCAGCTCAAGGCTAGCGCTCTACCACTTGAGCCACAGTGCCATTTCCGGCTTTTTTCTTTTTGCTTATGTGGTGCTGAGGAATCGAACCCAGGGCCTCATGGATGCAAGTCAAGCGCTCTACCACTGAGCCACCTTCCCAGCCCTTCTTAGTTCTTTTCTTTTCTCTACTTCTTTCTTTTTTGGGGGAGGGGGGTCTGGTCCTGAGCCTGAACTCTGGGCCTGGGCGCTGTCCCTCAGTTCTTCAGCTCAAGGCTAGCGCTCTACCACTTGAGCCATAGTGCCACTTCCGGCTTTTTTTTTCTGCTTATGTGGTGCTGAGGAATCGAACCTAGGGCCTCAGGCATGCAAGGCAAGCGCTCTACCACTGAGCCACCCTCCCAGCCCTCTACTTATTTCTTTCCCTTCTTCTTCCCTCTCTCCTTCCCTTCTTTCTTTCTTCCCTCCTTCCTTCCTTCCTTCCTTCCTTCCTTCTTTCTTTCTTCCTTTCTTTGTTTCTTCCTTTCTTCCTTTCTTTCTGTCTTTTTCTTGCCAGCCCAGGTACAAATACTTACTGAAAAAAAGAAGCCTGGGGGAAAAAAGAGATTGCAAGACCTCAACCAATAATCCTGAGGTGGTGGTAACTTATTTATAATTCTACCTACTACAAAGACAGGAGGATTTTAGTCAAAGGTCAGCCACAGGTAAAACCAGAGACTCTATCTGAAAAGTTAGTCCATTAAAAACAAATAAATAAAAATCTGGGAATGCAGCTCCAGTGGTTGAGTGTCTGCCTACCAAGCATGAGGCCTTGAGTTCCAACCAAAGTACCAACAAAAAAGTAAAAGGGGGGCCGAGAAGTTGGTTCAGTGGTAGAGTGCTTGCCTCGCATGCATGAGGCCCTGGGTTCGATTCCTCACCACCACATGAGCAGAAAAAAGCCGGAAGTGGCGCTGTGGCTCAAGTGGTAGAGCGCTAGCCTTGAGCTGAAAAGCTGAGGGACAGCGCCCAGGCCCAGAGTTCAGACCCCACGAGCGGACCCTCCCCCAAAAAAAAGTAAAAGGGAAAAGGGCTAGGAATGTGGCTTAGTGGTACAGTGCTTGCCTAGCATGTATGAAGCCCTGGGTTCGATTCCCTAGTACTACATAAACAGAAAAAAGCCAGAAGTGGTGCTGTGGCTCAAGTGGCAGAGTGCTAGCCTTGAGCAAAAGAAGCTTAGGGACAGTGTCCAGGCCTTGAGTTCAAGCCCCAGGACTGGCAAAAAAAAAAAAAAAAAATCAATTTAAGACAGGCACTGGTGGTTCATGCCTGTAATCCTAGCTACTCAGGAAGCTGATGTCTGAGAACCCTAGTTTGAAGCCAGCCAGGGCAAGAATGTGAAGAGACTCTTATCTCTAATTAACTACCAGAGAAATGAAATGGACCTGTGGCTCAAAGGTAGAGCGCTAGCCTTGAGCAAAAAGGCTCAGGGACAGTGCCCTGAGTTCAAGCACCAAGACTGGTTCTCTCTCTCTCTCTCTCTCTCTTTCTCTCTCTCTCTCTCTCTCTCTCTCTCTCTCTCTCTCTCTCTGTCTCTGTCTGTCTCTGTCTTTCTCTGTCTGTCTGTCTGTCTGTCTGTCTGTCTGTCTGTCTGTCTCTCTCTCTCTCTCTCTCTCTCTCTCTCACACACACACACACACACACTCACATGAGTTCATTAGTAGTAGCCAAGACTGGTCTCTAAAACGGGTACTGAGCCGGAAAAGTCTACTTCTGCCATCAGGGCTCTGAGACATGCTGGGGTTCAACCACCTGGCTGCAGTGAGAAGGGCAGGAGGAAGCCAAGACAAGGCTGTCCCAAGATTAGTGGTTCTGGAATTACAGTAGTCAAAGAGCAATTTGATAATCCTATATTGCAAGATCCAAGGACTTGGGATAACTAAATGTCTCACTCGGGTGACACATTACAATAGCATACTAGGCAGAGGTAGACTCTTGGTTTGCTGAGACAAGGGAAGACTTTAGCATAATCCATGTTCTGAGACAAGAGGGGTTCTTTTTTTTTTTTTTTTTTTTTGTACCTGTCCTGAGGCTTCAAATTGGGGCCTGGGCATTATCTATGAGCTTCTCAATTGAGCTATAACTCTGTTTTCAGATTTTTGGATGTTTAATTGGAGATAATAGTCTCATGGGCTTTCCTACTCAGAATGGCTTTGAACAATGATCCTCAGATCTCAGCCTCCTGAGTACCTAGAATTACAGGCATAAGCCACCAGCACCCAGCTACAAGATGGGTTCTTTTTTTTTTTGGTCGATCGTGGGGCTTGAACTCTGGGCCTGGGCACTGTCCCTCAGCTCTTCAGCTCAAGGCGAGCGCTCTACCACTTGAGCTACAGTGCCACTTCCGGTTTTCCAGTGGTTTATTGGAGATAGGAGTCTCACGGTCTCTCCTGCCCTGGCTGGCTTTGAACCTCGATCCTCTGATCTCAGCCTCCTGAGTAGCTAGGATTACAGGCGTGAGCCACCAGCTCCCAGCTTACAAGATAGGTTCTTAAGGGCTCAGCTAGACACCAGAACTTGGTTAACTAAGCAGGTAGGACAACTAAGCTCCCTACCTAGAGAGAATTACAGAAGTAATTAAGAACCAAGCAAGTAGCTTGGTGACTCAGAATACAGTGATGGAAAAGTGCCCATGTGAACATGTAACCCTAAGGCATTGGTTCTCAAACTTCAGCACATGTCAGAATACTTTCCAAACCAGGAGCTTCTTTTAAAGCCAGCTTTCTCAGCTCCACCACCTCAGTTTCTGATTCAGCAGGACTCAGGGTAAGGGAGTGAGAATGCCAGACAAGTCTGGACTATTGCTGCTGTGATTCCTTAGGGAACTACACTTGAGAACCAATCCTCTAAGGCAAAGAAAATATTGAGATTAGAAAAACAATCTTACAATCCATCTCTCAACATGGGTGGAGAAAGGGCTCTTAAATGTACTGCAGGGCTAGGCTGTGTTGATCAAGTCCACTCAGCTAAGCCTACAGCTTGAGGCACTTTGTGTTTCTGGGAGAAAAGACAGATAAGAACTTGGCCCTTCTTCAGAGGCCCCAAACATCACTGGAATTTTTGTATCACAGGAGTTATCTTGAACAGAGGTAACACACTGTTAATGATGTCATCCTGACTTAATGTGGCAGGATTTATCACTGTCAAACTAGGCCATTTTCTGCTACAGTGTCCATTTTTCTTCTTTGCTTATTTGAGTATTTAAAAGGATGCCCTGCCTGGGGGCCAGTGGCTCAGGCCTGTAATCCTAGCTACTCAGGAGGCTGAGATCTGAGGATCGTGGTTCAAAGTCTGCCAGGGTAGGAAAGTTCTGGAGATTGTTAGCGCCAATTAACCACCAGAAAACAGAAGGGGTGCTGGTAAGGTTTGAATAAAGGAGACCTCCACCTGGCTGTTTAGTCAGAGGAGAGTTTATTGTAAGAACCACCCCTCCATCCCCACCCTGCCCTGGCCCTGCAGGAGATATAGTGTGCAGAGAGTGCAGAGAGGAGATAGAGAGAGAAAGGGAGAGAGGGGAGAAAGAGAGAGCAGTAGAGGGGAGAGAGAGAGAAGGGGAAAGATTGAACTGTGCAGGGAAGGAGGGAGAGGGTAAGGGGGTGCAGAGAGAAGGGAAGGAGAAGGGAGGAAGGGGGAAGCTAAGCCTGGAGATTGATTATATAGAGAGGGGGTAGGAGTTGTGGCTACAGGATGTGGAAGTGACCTCAAAGCCTAGGAGCCTGTCACTGCTCCCAGGTGCACCAGTTACCTGGGCTACAAATTGGGCGAGGACTTCTAGGGAAGGGGTACCTTGTACATGGAGGGAAAAGCAAGGGAAGGGGCTATTTCCCCCCCTGGGCATACCTAACAGTGCTGTGGTTTAAAGTGGTAGAGCGCTAGCCTTGAGCAAAAGAGCTGAGGAACAGCCCCACCCCCACCCCAGTTCAAGCCCCTTGACTAACAAATTTTTAAAAGAATGTCCCTTTATATTGGCATGCCATATTAATTTACAAAGTGTATTAACATAGCTCATTCGAACTTCCCAAATTCCATGAGGGAAGAGGTGCTGATCACTCTATCTTATCCTTTATCGTACTGATTGTCAGATTAACATTTCAAAATTTGCAGTATTAGAATCACTCAGCCACTCATTAAAAAATGAAAATTCTAGCCCTACTTCAGACTTACCAAATCTGGTCTGGGGTCTGGCTGGGATGGGAACAAAAATTTCCTTGTGATGATGATGCTGGTGACCCTAGCCCAGAATCACAGTTGGATCCAAACTATAGCTGGAGGAAAAAAAATAAAAAGAAATAAGCACTTCTTAGCGATACCTTCTGTTTCATTTTCTAGTACACCTACTGCATCCTACCACCCCAAATCTTTCAAATACCAGTTACATTACTTAGGAATTTTGAGATCCTGAACAATTATTACTCTAAGCTGCAATTTCCTCTCCTGTAAAATGGGGATAATAGGCTCTACCTACTTGGGTTCTTAAGAAGATTAAATAATCTAGGTAAAGTGCTTAGCACTGTATCTGTACTTCATAAAAGCTAGTAATTATATATTTTTATTAACGTTAAACATGGGCATTTCACTAGAACAAATAAGTTTTTTAAGTTCTTTTGAGTATTGCCAGAAGGTTCCTCTTTTAACATTCTCTTTGGGATTTCAAACAACAACAATAACAAAATCTTTTCACAATCTGTGGGTGTTTTTGACAGTAGGATGCTTAGGAGATTGGACCGAGGATTGATAAAATGGGAGCAGCCCTTGGAATGATTAAACAACGAATTTCCTTGAGAGGCAAGAGTGGCTGACCGAGGAAGCAGTTGGGGAGGGTATTCAAAAGAAAATCTAACTCCTTCCAAGTTCCTCCTGGGCTCTATCAGGTCTTAGGGGATCTGCCAGTGTTTCTTGTCCTATGCCGCCCAGGAGATAAACTCTCAGTGGCCCACAGTGAATTTCCTGAGAGGCCAGCTAGTAGTTGGCACAGTGGATTTGGGCTCAAAAGTGTCTTTGTCTTTCAGGGTGACTCGGATTTAGCGAATATTCTGATCGCAGCACACTCAAACCAGGAACACGATCCTTCTTCAGTAGAGGTCGGCCGTGTTCTTTCTCCACGCGTCCCGGGTTGTTCAGAAAGGGGCTTTATCTTATCTGAGTCCAGCAGCCGGACAATCTCACTCAGAATATGTAAGGAGACCTTTGCAACTGAATTAAACAGAACAAACAAAAGCGGCAAGTTCGGGCAGTGGGTACCGCTGGTTAGCCAATAGGGCCCGGCCGCTTGCCGGTGGAGTGGTACTATGATGACAGTAGCCAACCAGCGCGCTCCATGCAAATGAGGATACTGTATCCGCACCAGACGCTCCAGTGCCTTTTGGTTGTTATAGTGATAAACTGAGGCCTTGCCTCTTGGCTTCTCAGCGAAAGAAAGGGACGGCGTGGGGTGGGGGGTGGAGGGGTGTTTAACCTCTTTACTTCCCCCAGGGAAGACAGCAAAGAAGGAAAGAAGGGGGATGGGTAGGGGAGAGAAAAATACGTGACAAAGAAAACATTCTCTGCCTGGGAGGAGACTCTCAGAGGGTGTCGAGCTGGAGGGAGCATTCACTGGTCATGCCAGTACTTACTGATGCTGAGTCAGAAACAGGTATCCCAAAATCCCTTTCCAATGAGCCTCCCTCAGAAACCATGGAGGAAATAGAGCACACATGCCCACAGCCTCGACTGGTAAGTAAAGACAAAGGATGCAAATGTATGCGTGGCTATGGCACAAAAGAGTTCCTTATGTGCCCGCAGCCAGCAAGAAAAACGTTGCTTAGAGGATTTTCATGTAAATGAGAATGGAGCTACTGCCTAATCCTTCTCAGCTGTTTATACTTCGCTTCTATACCGGGTGCTTCTCTCAGCTTACAAAGCATTATTGTATGGCTGGGTAGACACGGGCTGCGCTTGGGTATGCTGTGTTTTTGTGCTTTGGGAGGAGGGAACGAACGGCCTTTTTTTTTTTTTTTCCTTCTTCCTCCCCTTTTAGGTGTGCGGTCGTATCTGGAGGTAAAAATCCTACAGTTTGCCGTTTTAAACTGGTTTTTCTCTTCACAAAGCTTGGAACGAGCCCCTTGTTAAGTTATCAATTTTTAGCTCAGGAATGATGGGGTCCTCAACTGGTTTGGGTGCCTAATGCCAATTTCGGGGCGGGGGGGGGGGGGAAGAGGGCGGGGGATGAAAGCGCCCTGGAAGCAAAACTTCCTCATTCATATGAAAATGTCAAAAATCAATAAGTCCAAATCCCTCAAGGGTGTCTTTCGAAATAAGGTGCGTTTGAAATGACTCGGGAACATTTCCGGCAGTGTGTGTGGGGGGCTATCTATTCAGGTAGCGGAGAGCCCATTTCGAATGGGGATGCATGCCTTTAATGAGAGTGTGGAAACAGGGCGCTCTGAGCTTCCTTCACCTAATTTCATCAGTCTCTCTGCCTCGGGTCTGGATCCCTCAGGCAGATAAGAAGTTTGTTCCCAATCACTTTAGTGCCCTCAAGGAATAAAAACTACCAAATGGAGGGAGGTTCTGGGGGTTCTAAGGCTTGAAGTCTTGTAGTCTCACCTAGAGAGACCATCCTTTGAACCCCTAGATCCAAGAGATACAGTAAGCGATCCCAAGTTTAAAGATGCAACGCTTTGATTGGCTGAAATGTTTGACCCTGGGAAGAGGTTTTTATTATAGAATTTTGTGCTGCAGCATTTTCTGAGAACCCTCAAAAATGAGAGCATACAGATTTTATGGAACTCTTATTTCTGAATAAAGATTAATAAGGGTTCAAAGACTGGCTTACAATAACTTCCTTAAAAGCAAGAAAGGAATTACATTCACTATGCTTTAATTTTTTTTTTGTCGGTTGTGGGGCCTGATCTCTGGGCCTGGGCGCTGTCCCTCTCAGCTCTTCAGCTCAAGGCTAGCACTCTATCACTTGAGCCATAGCACCACTTCTGATTTTTTCTGTTAATGTGGTGCTGAGGAATCGAACCCAGGGCCTCATGCATGCAAGGCAAGCACTCTTCCACTGAGCCACCTTCCCAGCCCCATATGTTTTAAATTTTTAAAAACACTTTTTTTCCTAGGGCAGTTTACTATTCACTGACTCTTCGACCTTTAGCCAGATGCTGAATGACATACACAATATAGAATCTACATTCTTATGGGTCAGGAACTATCTCAATAAGTTTGTTACAAAGGGATGCCTTTGAGCCACTAAACAACTCATGGTTTAGCATTGAAAAGTAAGCTTCTACAAGTATGTTACAAGATCTTCCAGAGTCTATTTCTGTGTGTACACGCACAGACACACACACACACACACACACACACACACACACACACACACACACACACGTAAGCGTGCCAGTCCTGGGGCTTGAACTCAGGGCCTGGAAACTGGCCCTGAGCTTTTGTGTTCAAGGCTAGTGGTCTTCTACTTGAGCCATAGCTCTGCTTATGACTTTTTGGTGGCTAATTGGAGATTAGAATCTCATAAATTTTCCTGCCCAGGCTAGCTTTGAACTGCCCCAGATCTAGCTAGGATTACAGGTATGAGCCACTAGCACCTGGCTTCCCTGATTCTATATTTAGAAGACAATCAATGTTTGAATTTAAATAACATAGCTTCTTGACAGAGATAAAGGGCAAGGGAGAGGAAGGTATCATCCAGCTCTTTTTTTTGCCAGTCCTGAGGCTTGAACTTGAGGCCTAGGCACTGTCCCTAGGCTTCTTTTGCTCAAGGCTAGCATTCTACCACTTGAGCCACAGCGCCACTTCCAGCTTTTTCTGTTTGTGTGGTACTGAGGAATGGAACCCAGGGCTTCATGCATGCAAGGCAAGCACTCTACCGCTAAGCCACATTCCCAGCCCAACACCCAGCTCTTACTTGTGTATCCTTTCAGCTTCCTGTGTCACCTTCCTTTCCATCCCTTTCACCTTAGGTGTTTGGTTGCTGGGTTGGCCTGACTGACAGAGGTGAGCAGGACAGAGAAAAGCCAGTGAAGGAAGAAAGTTCAAATTGCTTTCCACTTTCACCAGTTCACTCAGCCCAGTTAACTCACAGGAACCATGCCAAGTTCCCCCCACAGTGTCCCCTCACCTCCCAGACGTAAGGAAACAGGTTCAGAGTGAATAAGTGGGAGCTCACCTTGGGACAGTTAGGAATTTAACACCTAAAAAGCATTACACACCTAAAAAAGTAGGAGATCTTCCTCCTACCTACAGCACAGCACACTCTTAAGTGAGATACATTATCTTTCTAACTTTTGATTGCTCTAAAGGGTATGTATGTGAAAGAAAGTTGAATAGTTTAATTATCTAGTTTGATTTGAGAAGTTCTACGTTTCCATCATAACCTTGAGCTACAGAAAGTGGCTTTCACCTGTAATCAGTAGGCTGAGATCTGAGGATCTCGGGTTGAAGCCAGCATGGGAAGTCCATGAGACTCTCCAATAAACCTATCAGAAAAAGCCAGAAGTGGTGTTGTGGCTCAAGTGGTAGAATGTTAGCCTTAAGCAAAAAAAAAGGAGCTCAGGGAGAGCACCGAGGCCCAGAGTTCAAGACCCAGGACTAGAAAAATAAAATAAAATAAAATAAAATAAAAAATAGAATCACAGGGGCTGGGAAGGTGGCTCAGTGGTAGAGCGCTTGCCTTGTATGCCTGAGGCCCTGGGTTCGATTCCTCAGCACCACATAAGCAAAAAGAAAAAAACCGGAAGTGGTGCTGTGGCTCAAGTGGTAGAGTGCTAGCCTTGAGCTGAAGAGCTGAGGGGGACAGCGCCCAGGCCCAGAGTTCAGGCCCCACGACTGGACCCCCCAAAAAAAAAATAGAATCACAGAGGCTTATAATTTATAAACTACTAATTTTTTTGAAGCACCTGATATCTCATGAACAAACTTTGATCAATGTTGTTTTGGATGTAATCTAAATTTAGATTTATGCATCGTAGAACAGCTTTTCCTTTGTCGTGGATCTTACTTAAATAACTGTTGACTTATACCTGGGAACTACAAAGTTTGTTGATGAACAGAATGAGCGGCACATGGAAATGAGAGGTTCACATTTCTTTCTCTTTTTTGTGTGTGTAGGTTTTGGGGTTTGCACTCAGAGCCTAGGAGCGGTCCTTGAGCCTCTTTGTGCTCAAGGCTAGCACTCTACCACTTGAGCCATAGTGCCACTTCTGGTTTTCTGGTAGTTAATTAGAGATAAGAGTCTCATGGATTTTCCTGCCCAGGCTAGCTTTGGACTGTGATCCTCAGATCTCAGCCTCATGAGCAGCTAGGATTACAGGCATAAACCACCCATGCCCAGCACTTCATCTTTCAAATTTGATATATTATATGCTTTCTTCCAACACCCATATCGCCCTGTCACATGTGGGTCACTGTGCGACAGCCATCAACAGACTGTGGCTGATGAACAATGGAAAAGGCATGAAGGATTTCAGCGGGGCCTGCTTAGGAATGAAACTCTACACTTAGATTCCTTCAGTTATCAAGCCCTTTCTCCTATTTGTTGAAATTTGGGGGACAGTGGCATCACTGAATAAACAGAGTTTCAAACAATCTATATTTAGATCCCTGTAATTAGCCTATTTATAATGATATTGAAAACTCAATTGATTCATATTTCAAGGGGAAACTTTTCTGGAAAGAACTCATGTAGTTTTCCCAGTTGTCTTATTCCCCATTTAGTGGAAAATATAAGAGGAAGCCGGGCGCTGGTGGCTCACGCCTGTAATCCTAGCTACTCAGGAGGCTGAGATCTGAGGATCGCGGTTCAAAGCCAGCCCGGGCAGGAGAGACTGTGAGACTCCTATCTCCAATAAACCACCAGAAAACCGGAAGTGGCGCTGTAGCTCAAGTGGTAGAGCGCTCGCCTTGAGCTGAAGAGCTGAGGGACAGTGCCCAGGCCCAGAGTTCAAGCCCCACGGCTGACACAAAAAAAAAAGAAGAGGAAGAAGGGGACTGGGACTATGGCTTAGTGGTAGAGTGCTTGCCTAGTATGCATGAAGCTCTGGGTGCGATTCCTCAGTACCACATAAACAGAAAAAGCTGGATGTGGTGCTGTGGCTCAAGTGGTAGAGTGCTAGCCTTGAGCACAGAGGAGATCAGGTACAGTGCCCAGCCCTGGGTTTCAAGCTCCAGGATTGGGGGAAAAAAAAAAAAGAAAAAGAAAAAGAAGAGGGGGAAATAGAATAAAACTACACTGCCAAAGAAATGGAAAAGCATAACAAAATTCATTAGGGTTTTATGATGGGACCTATATTTTAAGAATGTCATTTTTTTGTTAGTCATGGGGCTTCAACTCAGGGCCTGGGTGTTGTCCCTGAACTCTTTTGCTCAAGGCTAGCAGTATACCACTTTGAGCCACAGCATGACTTCCAGTTTTTGAGTGGTTAATTGGACGTAAAAGTTTCACAGGGACTTTTCTGCCTGGGCTGGCTATGAACCGTGATCCTCAGATCTCAGCCTCCTAGGATTACAGGTGTGAGCCACCAGCGCCTGGCAAGAATGGCAAGAATGTTATCATTTTACCCTTATCACTTTCCTATGGTGTTCTGCTTTGAGATTTTTGTTTTTTGGGTCCGGTCGTGGGGCCTGAACTCTGGGTCTGGGCGCTGTCCCTCAGCTCTTCAGCTCAAGGCTAGCGCTCTATCACTTGAGCCACAGCGCCACTTCCAGCTTTTTTCTTTTTGCTTATGTGGTGCTGAGGAATCAAACCCAGGGCCTCATGCATGCAAGGCAAGCACTCTACCACTGAGCCACCTTCCCAGATTTTTGTGTGTGAATGCCAGTAGTGGGGCTTGATTTCAGGGCCTCAAATTCTCACTCCACTTTTTTTTTCCCAGTCCTGGAGCTTGAACTCAGGGCCTGGGCTCTGTCCCTGCGCCTCTTTGTGCTCAAGGCTAGCACTCTACCACTTGAGCCACAGTGCCACTTCTGGTTTTTAGGGTTAATTGGAGAGAAGAGTCTCATAGATACTTTGTCCAGGCTGGCTTCAAACTGCGATCCTCATATCTTCAGCCTACTGAATCATTAGGATTAGTATGAGCCACTGGCACCCAGCTTCACTCCACCCTCTTTTTGTCTTATCCTTTTTGGTACTGGGGATAGAACCTAGAGCATTGCAAATTCTACTTAGTTAAACTCAAAACTGGTACTCTACCACTTGAGCCATACCTCTACTTCCTGAGTTTTGCTGCTTAACTGCATATAAGGGTCTTTCTGATTTGCTCAGGCTGCCTTTGAAACTCAATCCTCAGATATCAGACATTGAATACTTAGGATTATAGGTATGAGCCTTTAGGACCCAGCTTAAGATATTTCTGAGAATTTTTCTTTCTGTTATTAGGATGTGTGTTCTCAACCGTTGACTGGTTTTCTGTCCTTCAATATTTTTCTGATTACATATAATGCAAGGTGGCTCAGATACTTAACTGTGAAAAAGAAAAACATAGGAATTCCAGGTGCCAGTGGCTCACGCCTGTCATCCTTGCTACTCAGGAGGCTGAGATCTCAGGATCATGGTTCAAACCCAGCCTGGACAGGAAAGTCCCAATGTGACTCATCTCCAATTAAGCACCAGAAAACTGGAAGTGGTGCTGTGGCTCCAAGTGGTAGAATGCTAGCCTTAAGTAGCAGAGCTCAGGGAAAGTGCCCAGCCCTGAGTTCGAGTCCCACAACTAACCAAAAAACAAAACAAAACAAAACAAAACAGAGTGACCTTGGGTGATATAATAGCTCTCCTTGAAAACTTAACTCCTTTGAACTCTCCTTTATCTTCCCAAGTCTTTGATTGTGACTAGACAAATCCTCTGAGCTCAAAAGGGACTCCCCATAAACCCTTTCTAACAAGGGCCAGCCATCCTTAAAGCTGTCTGCTGGAGGATTTGTTTAATGACCTTGGTCAAGTTCTTCTAGTGGTGCATTCTACTGTCAGAAGGAAGTTGTAATTCTAGCCTGCAGTGGTTCCCTCCATGAAGATGAATGTGCTGCAGATCAACTGAGAAGACCTTGGAAATAAAACAAGGAGCTGGCTCAATATGCCACATTAGCAGGAGTTCATTTGGGGGATTTACTTCAAAGTGGAGCAGTGCCAAGAGACTGCTGTCTTGCAGAAGGTGCATTATGTCAGCTGGGATGGAGGATGCTCAGCCACTAGTATTGAGAAAGATGATTGGCTTTCCAGACATCAGTGACTTCCATTTCTCATATTACGATCTATTTAGCCACTAGAGCAGCATGCATTTCAATAAGAGATGCTTTTAAATGTGTTGTATTGGTGAAAACAAACAACCATGAGCTTCCTTAGGCATTTACTGTGGTCAACTGGAATTCTGCCTGAAGTTATTATTAGACATCTTCCCGCTGGTCTCTGTCCAAATGCAAATCCATTTCTTGCAGAGGGATAATAGTCAGGTGTATTAAGCATGGAATCAATGTATGCCTTTCTTCTATTCTTTCAAGATTGTCTTAAATTTTTAATTTTTATTGTTGTTATAAAGGGGATGTACAGAGGAGTTACAGTTTCAAGATTTTCTTCATCTTACTATTTCTCCAAACTCCCATTTGCCTAATACAGTACTAAATTCATTATGGAAGAAATAAGATGATATCAAATATTATTAGATAAGTAGTTTCTTTGTTTTATTTTAGTGTTTGGGCATATAGAAATCAAAGGAGTACATATGTCATCATTCGGGCAGTGAAGGGGATATAAAATATTCAGTAGCTGGGTGTCAGTGGCTCATATCTGTAATCCTAGCTACTCAAGAGGTTGAGATCTGAGGATTGAGGTTCAAAGCCAGCCTGGATAGTCGGGCACTGGTGGCTCACGCCTGTAATCCTAGCTACTCAGGAGGCTGAGATCTGAGGATCGTGGTTCAAAGCCAGCCCGGGCAGGAGAGACCGTGAGACTCCTATCTCCAATAAACCACCAGAAAACCGGAAGTGGCGCTGTAGCTCAAGTGGTAGAGCGCTCGCCTTGAGCTGAAGAGCTGAAGGACAGCGCCCAGGCCCAGAGTTCAAGCCCCACTACCCACAAAAAAAAAAAAAAAAAAAAAAGCCAGCCTGGATAGGAAATTCTGTGAGACTCTTTTTTTTTTTTAATTTTAATTTTTTTTTGGGGGGGTCCAGTTGTGGGGCCTGAACTCTGGGCCTGGGCGCTGTCCCTCAGCTCTTCAGCTCAAGGCTAGTGCTCTACCACTTGAGCCATAATGCCGGCTTTTTTCTTTTTGCTTATGTGGTGCTAAGGAATCGAACCCAGGGCCTCATGCATGCAAGGCAAGCACTCTACCACTGAGCCACCTTCTCTGTCTCTCTGTGAGACTCTTATCTCCAGTTAACCAGAAGTAAAGCTATGGCTCAAAGTGGTAGAGTGCTAGCCTTGAGCAAAAGAGCTCAGGGACAGTGCCCAGACTCTGAATTCAAGCCTCAGGAGCAGCATAAGAAGAAAGAAGAAGAGAAGGAAGGGTGGGGGTGGAGGGAGAGGGAGAAGGGAAAAAGAGAAAGTATCACTAGGTGCTAGGGGCTCCTGGTACTTAAGAGATTTAGATCTGGAGGATCACAGTTTGAAGCCAGTATGCCAAGAAAACTTTGCTATACTCCATCCCCATGCTGCATTGTCTAGGCAACCCTATTCCTTACCTCCTTTTCCATTTGGTATAAAAATAGGTGGATAGGGCTGGGAAGGTGGCTCAGTGGTAGAGTGCTTGCCTTGCATGCATGAGGCCCTGGGTTTGATTCCTCAGCACCACATAAGCAGAAAAAGCCGGAAGTGGGGCTGAGGCTCAAGTGGTAGAGCGCTAGCCTTGAGCTGAAGAGGTGAGGGACAGCGCCCAGGCCCAGAGTTAAGGCCCCACGACTGAAAAAAAAAAAAAATAGGTGGATAGCTGGGTGCCAGTAGCTCACGCCTGTAATCCTAGCTACTCAAGAAGCTGAGATCTGAGGACCACAGTTCAAAGCCAGCCCAGGCAGGAAAGTCCATGAAACTCTTATCTCCAATAAAACACCAGAAAACCGGAAGTAGAGCTGTGGCTCAAGTGTTAGAGCAGTAGCCTTGAGCTGAAGAGCTGAGGGACAGCGCCCAGACCCAGAGTTCAAGCCCCATGACCGACAAAAAATAAAATAAAAATAAAAATAGTTTGAATGATTGTATGATAAAACACCTTGGCAATCCGGTAATGTCTATAATCCCCTAGCTAATCAAGATGCTGAGATCTGAGGATTGCTAACCTGGCCATGAAAGTTCGTGAAATTCCTATCTCCAGTTAACCAAAAATCTGGAAGTATAGTTGTGGCAGAGCACTAACCTTGAACAAAAAATCTAAGGAACAGAGCTCAAGCTCTGAGTTCAAGCCCAAGTACCTGCACACACACACACACACACACACACACACACACACACACACACACACACACACACACACACACACACACACACACACACACACACACACACACACACACACACACACACACACACACACACACACACACACACACACAGAGGCTAAATATTAATAATAAATGTCCACAGGGAACTTGGGAATTTTACATTAATGTTGTACAAACCACATTTGTCTTCTGTTTTATTCTTCAGGTGCTTTCTCAAAAAGATCAAAATTTATTCCAAGGGCTCAGTGGTAGAGCACTTGCCTTGCATGCATGAGGCCCTGGGTTCGATTCCTCAGCACCACATAAGCAAAAAGAAAAAGAAAAAAAAGCCGGAAGTGGTGCTGTGGCTCAAGTGGTAGAGCACTAGCCTTGAGCTGAAGAGCTGAGGGACAGTGCCCAGGCCCAGAGTTCAGGCCCCACGACTGGACCCCCCCCCAAAAAAAATTATTCTAAATCTTATCTGGAGTAGTCTCTTAATTGTTTAAGAATATCTATGTTGACTCTTCATGTAAAGAATAGCCTCCTGATTTATCTATTTCATATTACTGAAGTTTGATACATTGGTCTTTCTTTGAGGCAGGGCAGTGGGACGTAGAACTTGAGCGTCTTTCTTTCTTTCTTTTTGTGCTGTCCTGGGGCTAGAACTCAGGGTCTGGACATTGTCTCTGAGCTTTTTTGCTCACAATTAGCTGTCTACTACTTGAGCCACAGCTGAACTTCTGGTTTTTTGTTGGTTCACTGGAGATAAGATTCTCATAGACTTTCCTGCCCAGGCTGGCTTTGAACCACTATCCTCAGATCTCAGCTTCCTGAGTAGTTAGGATTACAGGTGTAAGCCACTGGTGCCTGGCTTGAGGGTCTTAAGAGATGTTATCCATCTAAGCTTAATACTTGGAGTTACAGCCTGGCAATAGGACAGACCATTGTCCTGAAACTCTGGAGTTTTTAGCTGGTACCTCCACAAAGCTTCTCAGTTGACCCTTAGGGAAATAAATGTAGAAAGGGGGTTATTCTCTCTGATCACCAGGGGCAGGACGAAAAAGAAGAAAGCAAGGAAGGTAGGCAAGCAAGCTAGGCCTATTTTCTTCCAATAATCTCCCAGGTAACAGCCTCCACCTTACAAGAGTCTGATTACCCGTTGCCGGCCTCAGACCATAGTATTATTGTTTTAACATTCCTATCTTCCTCTTTATCCCAGCATGAACCAGGTTGTATGGGAGGCTGGGGAAGCTGACCTTACTTGGGGATAAAAAGACAGTTTAGCACTCAATGATCTTGAAGGCCAACTTGAAAACACAATGATTAGAAAATAAAGCAGCGAGCCCTGGTAGTGTGAGCCTGTGTAATAATGTGCAGGGCCACACGGGGCTAGCCTATTGAGTAGGATTCATTTTCATATAATCTCCTCCCTCCCATCAAAGTCTTTAACTTGGTGTTTTTTGTTTTCCATTCAGTAATTCATGTGCACTAAACCTGACATCAGTGTAAAAGGGTGCCTTGGGTTATTGAAACTGGCATTTAAGAAAAATAACAGCCAGGCTTATACTTATAATTCTAGCTCCTCAGGGGGTTGAAATCTGGAGGATGGTGGTTCAAGGCTGGTGGTAATGTTTCCTAGATTCCATCTCCAAATAGCCAGCAATAAAGCAAGGCTGTAGACATGGCCTAAGTGGTAGAGTGCTTAGTAAATGTGAGGCCCTGAGTTCAAACCTCAGGAAAAGAAAGAGAGAGAAAGAGAGATCAACAAGACATTAATACAAACATGAATGATGCGTACCGTCTATTGCCAACTTAATGATACTGAAAGCCCATTCCTAGTACCTGTGGGCATTTGTGCTTCATCTCTAGTGTGTCTAACATTGACTACAGGTACAGTCACTTAAGAAAAAAGTGAATGTGGGGCACTGGTGGCTCACGCCTATAATCCTAGCTACTCTGGAGGCTGAGATCTAAGAATCACGGTTTGAAGCCAGCCCAGGCAGAAAAGTCCCTGTGAGATTCTTATCTCCAATTAATCACCTAAAAACCAGAAGTAGAAGCTGTGGTTCAAAGTGGTAGAGTGTTAGCCTGGAGAAAAAGAGCTCAGGGATAGTGCCCAGGTTCTGAGTTCAAGTCCATGATCGACAAAAATTTCATTGTACCTCCAAACAGTTTAGCTAATAGGTAATTGTTACATGTGTGGTAAAAGACTAGAGGTCTCACTCATTATTTTCTATAGGCAATGAGGAAATGGAACAATTGGGTAGTTACCATGTTCAATGTTCTAGGTATCAAATTTAAATACAATATATATCCATGAAATAAGGATAACTATTCCTAATGTTATAAAAATGTCTAGAATAGTTATTTCCCAAAGATCAGACAGATACTAACCAGTTAAGCTGGGATTTAAAATTAGATATGACCTCTAAAACATCTGCTTCCCATAACACACAGTTTGCAGACACCAGTGAGCCAAGACTCAAGCCCCTAGGTAACTGAGAAGCAAGATTTGATTGTATTTTTGATGGTACTGGTATTTGAACTCGGGGTTTTGTGCTTGCTGGGCAGGTGTTCTACTACTTTTCAGCTATGCTTCCATCCCTTAACTTTCCTATGTCACATCCTCCATTTTCAGGACTAGGAGTACATAATCAATCCAATGTTGAAGCTTTTTTATAGTAAAATCACACATTCAAAGTAAAATAAGTGTATTTTTTTTTTTTTTTTTTTGTCGGTTGTGGGGCCTGAACTCTGGGCCTGGGCGCTGTCCCTCAGCTCTTCAGCTCAAGGCGAGCGCTCTACCCCTTGCGCTACAGCGCCACTTCCGGTTTTCTGGTGGTTTAATGGAGATAGGAGTCTCACGCTCTCTCCTGCCCCGGCTGGCTTTGAACCACGATCCTCAGATCTCAGCCTCCTGAGTAGATAGGATTACAGGCGTGAGCCACCAGCGCCTGACTTTTTTTTTTTTTTTTTTTTTTTTGCAGTGCTAGGGATCAAACCCAGATCCTTGCACATTACAGGTGTGCCATCACACCTGGCTCCAGAATAATTATTCTTAACCCAGTCATTCCTCATCTATGAAATTTGTACATATGACCACCCAGGCCCTCATTACTATTAGATTCTTTTCAGAAGTATTATTCATAACAATCACAACTGGAAACTAAGAAATTATATTTTCACAATGCAATGCTATATAGTAATGACAATGAAGAATGTACAACTTGCTGGGCTGGGAAGGTGGCTCAGTTGTAGAGCGCTTGCCTTGCACGCATAAGGCCCTGGGTTTGATTCCTCAGCTCCACATAAGCAAAAAGAAAAAAGCTGGAAGTGGTGCTGTGGCTCAAGTGATAGAGCGCTAGCCTTGAGCTGAAGAGCTGAGGGACAGCGCCCAGGCCCAGAGTTCAGGCCCCCCAAAAAAATTTTAAAAAAAAAGAATGTACAACTTGCATAAATGTGAATGCATCTTGCAAACATAATATTGGATGAAAGAAACAATACAAAATAGTATGCACTGTTTGATTGTGTTTTCATTAAAAATAAAAACAGAAAGCTGGGCATCAGTGGCTCACCCCTGTAATCCTAACTATTCAGAAAGCTGAGATTTGAGGATCAAGGTTTAAAGCCAGTCTAAGCAGGAAAGTCTATGAGAATCTTACCTCCAATTAATCACCAAAAAGCTGAAAGTGGAGCTGTGGCTCAAGTGTTAGAGCACCAGCCTTGACTGAAAAAAGCTCAGGGACAGTATCCAGGCTCTGAGTTCAAAAACCAGGACCAGTACAAAAGAAATAAATAAAAATAGAGGCAGAGGGCATCTGTGATACAAAAGTCAGCAAATGAGATGTACAAGTCGTTATGTCGATAAACAAACTTTACAATTCTGGCGGGGGGCGGGGGCAGGGGGAGATGGAAAAGGATGGGAAGGGGAAACAAAGGAGGAGGCTACAATGCTTGATAAGAAATGTACTCATTATCTTGCCCATGTAAATTGTAACCCCTCTGTACGGTATTTTTACAATTAAAAAAAAAAAAAAAGAAGAAGAGGCATGGGATGGATGGCTGTCCGTAGCTGGTTACTTGATCTGGATGCTATGTGTGCTGAGCTTAAGAGAGTTCATTAAGTCACACATTTAGGGTATGTAATTTCTTTACTTATTTTCTTGTTGGTTATGGGGCTTGAACTCAGGGCCTGAGCACTTGAACCACAGCTCCACTTCTGGTTTTCTGGTGGTTAATTGGAGATAAGAGTCTCACAGACTTTCCTGTCTGGGCTGGCTTTGAACCATGATCCTCAGATCTCAGCCTCCTGAGTAGCTAGGATGACAGGCGTGAGCCTCTGGCACCCAGCGGTGTAATTTCTTGTATGTATATTACTCTGTGGTACAAAGTTAAGATATGCTCACCATATTTCCCCTTTCCAAATGATCCCGGTGATCCAAAAGATAACCTTTTAGTAGATTGTAAAAGCCATCTTAGTGTTAAGTATATTCAGATACTCCCAAATAGAGCCTGGGCGAGTCATAAACTAAATCTGCCATACTTCTAGGGCCCATTCAGCCAGGTTATCTGTGAATTAAAATCCATGATCCTCAATTTATATGCTTTATCTAAAAATAACTCAGCCTTGTAGTCAGTTTCTGGGCTCAGAAGGAGTTGTAGTGAAGTGATTAGCTAGCAAGAGGGCCTCAGAATAATCTTACTACAGGGCTAATTCTAGAAAGCAACAGACTCTGAGCCACCCTATCAAGTTCTTAGAAGGAGAGAACAGAAGAGCTGTAATAAAAGCCGTTAGAAGCCTCCTTGTATCTACCTGTCCCTACATGAAATCTGGTTAAATTAATCTACTTTACTTCCCAATCTCCTGGGGTTGGACATCTGAGGGACATTTAGAGAGTCAATGGAAGACAAATTATGAAAAGAAGACAGAAAGGCACTTCTCAAGTGCATGGGAGATCAGGCATCCGAGGTTAAAGCCATCTTATCATTGGCCCTTGAATCATTGCCCCATTAAACAATATACTTTGTGTTAAAGAAGTCATCCATTTTACAGAATACGTCTTCTTTGGGCTGTCACTACTTTAGTGGCTCAGCAAAAAGAAATTTTATTATGGAAATAGAATCTAGCAAATACTTCAGGCTGAGACACGTTAGAAATATCTGTATTTCCATCCGACTGTATTACAAACCTCCCACACTGCATAATTTTGTCTAATGCGTGTTTCTTCCAATCTTCAGCAATGTTTTCTATATGTCTTCTAAATATATTTGCTGACAAAGGAATGCATTTTAGTTTGACATCCATTTTTTTTCCCCCTACACGTTAGAGAAGCCAGTTTTACTGTGGTGCAAAACAGATGTTTCTGTAATAGTATGGGACTTTTGTTCTTTTCCCCATTGAACTATAGGAACCTCAAGACAAGGTTTATAAACCTTGATCATTACATGTAATGGTATTTTGTGCTGGCATATGGGATTGAAGATTACATGATTTGGAACACTGAAACTTGAATGACAGGGATTTGTTTGTCTTCATGTTCTGCTACTTCATTTTAGAGTATTATAATAAGGCCAATAGCTTCCCACTCTCATTAGCTAATATCTTAAGGCACAATGCATGTTTAAGGTGAAGTTTAACGCGAAGGGTAGCAGATTTGCAAATAGTCTTCCGTATGATAATTTTCTGTTCAGCTGTCTTCTTGGCAGAGGAGATTAGGCTGTCATTGCCCATACCTGATGGGGTAGCTGAGGCAGAACTCATACAGGGAATAATAGAAGGGTCAATTCGGCTCTTTCCTTACTGTTCATCTGTGCTTGGATTATCTTTGCTTCTCTATTTCATTGCAGGAAATGTTTTAAGCCACTTGCTGATCTGATGAGCATTGGTTTAATTAATGCTAGACATTTCTCGAGGCCCAGACAAACTGTAATGTAGTACAATATGATGAAACCAAATAAATGGACATGTCACTCACCTGACTTGTACATTCCCTTTAAGATCCCCTGTATACTTTATGGTGACAGAGACAGGGTGCCAGTATAAACCCGCAAGCTTGAGTGAGACATTAGCAACAGTGAGAATCACCATAACTATAAGCCTGAGTGTTGTTCTCCATGTTGCCCATTCCCACATTAGAAGATACTGTCCTAGATATTCTAAATCTTGCCTTTGGGCAAGAAGTACATTTACAGCCTGCATGTTTGGCTCCTTGTAGAAATGACTTTTTTTCTGTGGAACTCTGCCTTGCATCAGGGTGTTATAAATCAAACAAAGCAAACCAGACTGTGTCAGGAAGCTGTTGCTCAATATGTAGATGGCACTACAGTGTCACCTAGCATGCCCTTTAAGATTGGCACCATAGGAAGGAATCCTTCCAGAACTCAGCATCAGGAAATGCTGTGCTTTTTCTCAATAACTTTCTTTTGTGTGTTTGGTCATTAGGCTTGAACTCAGGGCCTGGGCGCTGTCTCTGACCTTTTTTGCTCAAGGCTAGTCTCTACCGCTTAGAGCCACAGCACCACTTCTGGTTTTCTGGTGGTTAACTGGAGATAAGTCTCACAGACTTTCCTGGCTGGGCTGGCTTTGAACTGCAATTTTCAGATCTCAGCCTCCTGAGTAGCTAGGATTACCAGTATGAGCCACCAGCACCAGGCTCAATGGCTTTTTCTTTTCTTTCTTTCTTTGGATTTTTGTTTGTTTGTTTGTTTGAATTCAGGTTTTGTGCTTGCTAGCTATCTTAGCCTTCAGTAGCTTTTTATTTTATTTATTTACTTTTAGCTTTTTTTTTTTTAAGTAATGTTAACTTTATTCTCCTCTTTGCTACAACTCTATTGCTCTAAAATGTTTAGAAGCATGATATCTATTCCTGTATGGTTATTATACTTTTGGACTCTGCCTCTCTCTCTCTGTCTTTCTCTGTCTCTCTCTCTCTCTGCTTTTCTGTCTCTTTCTCTCTTTCCCTCTCTGCGTAAGAGATGGAACTCAGGGCCTCAACCATTCTAAATAAGCGCTCTTCCACTCAGCCACATACCCAGCTCCTCACTTATGATTAAAAACAATACCCCAGGGCTGGCAACGTGGCTTAGCAGTAGAGTGCTTACCTAGCATGTATGAAGCCCTGGGTTTGACTCCCCAGTACCACATACACAGAAAAAGCCAGAAGTGGTACTGTGGCTCAAGTAGTAGAGTGCTAGCCTTGAGCAAAAGAAGCTCAGGGACAGTGCTCAGGCCCTGAGTTCAAGCCCCAGGACTGGCAAAAAGAAAAAGAAAGAGATTTGGGGAAAAAAGAAGGTAAGACACAAATATGATATATGATTATTGTTAGTATTCATTATAAAGTCTTTAGCCTAAAGGGAAAAAAGGCAGTTTAGGATACGGAATTTCTTTTCTTGAGACAAAGATTATTTTATAATAGTACTATCACTTATGCATGTTGTGAATCTAAGACGCTATTAATTTTAAGCAGCACTTACAATACGCAACAATGGCCAACAGATAATATTTATGGGAAGACAGATCCTAATTTCAGAGATGTTAAAATATGAGAGAGAAATGTAAATGTTACACTCAATGAAATGTGTGACTATATCTATAGTAAGAGGTGTCTTCTAGCTATTTAAAATGACTGTTGTAGGGTTCCAAAGTAACTGCAATGGAGCAATTCAGTTTATGGACAGTGGTGTTTTAAGGAAGTGCACATCCCATAGCATAAAAAAAAAATTTGGACCCTTGATCTTCAGAAAGGTAGAAATTACTAGTTGGATCTACATGCAGATGTTTTCACATTGGTTAAAAAAACCAAAAAACAAAAAACAAAAACAAAAAATATAAGCTAGGCGCCGGTGGCTCATGCCTGTAATCCTAGCTATTCAGGAGGCTGAGATCTGAGGACTGCAGTTCAAAGCCAGCCTGGGCAGGAAAGTCCATAAGACTCCTATCTCCAATAAACCACCAGAAAAGCAGAAGTGGCACTGTGGCTCAAGTGGTAGCACACTAGCCTTGAGCTGAAGAGCGCTGGGACAGTGCCCAGGCCCAGAGCTCAAGCCCCATGACTGACAAAAAAATTAATTTAATTTAAAAAATTAACAACAAAACGTAGAGGGATGGGAATGTGGCTTAGTGGTAGAGTGATTCAAGTGATAGAGTGCTAGCCTTGAGCAAAAGAAGCTCAGAGACAGTGCCCAGGCCCTGAGTTCAAGCCCCAGGACTGGCAAAAAATAAAAAAATGGAGTTCTGCCGGGTGCTGGTGGCTCATGCCTATGATCCTAGATACCGAGGAGGCTAAGATCTAAGGATCGCAGGTCAGAGCCAGTCTGGGCGGTAAAGTCCATGAGACTCTTATCTCCAATTAACCATCAGAAAACCAGGATATGGCACTGTGACTCAAACTAGTAGAGAGCAAAAGGGCTCAAGGATAGCACCTAGACCCAATGTTGAAGTCCCAAGACATACATAAATAAATAAACTAAAAATATAAAAAATAGGGCTAGGAAGGTGACTCAGTGGTAGAGTGCTTGTGCTGCATGCATGAGGCCCTGAGTTCAATTCCTCAGCACCACATAGGCAGAAAAAGCCGGCGGGCTGGGAAGGTGGCTCAGTGGTAGAGCGCTTGCCTTGCATGCATGAGGCCCTGGGTTCAATTCCTCAGTACCACATAAGCAGAAAAAGTCAGAAGTGGGGCTGAGGCTCAAGTGGTAGAGCGCTAGCCTTGAGCTGAAGAGCTGAGGAACAGCACCCAGGCCCAGAGTTCAGGCCCCACGACCGGATCAAAAAAAAAAAAGAAAAGAAAAAGAAAAAGCCAGAAGTGATGCTGTGACTGAAGTGGTAGAGCACTAGCCTTGAGCTGAAGAGCTGAGCAACAGCGCCTAGACCCAGAGTTCAGGCCCCACAACCGACCAAAAAAAAAAAAAAAAAAAAAAAAAAAAAAAAAAAAAATATATATATATATATATATATATATATATATATATATATATATATATATATATA
Source organism: Dipodomys merriami (assembly GCF_024711535.1). Taxonomy (NCBI): domain Eukaryota; kingdom Metazoa; phylum Chordata; class Mammalia; order Rodentia; family Heteromyidae; genus Dipodomys; species Dipodomys merriami. The sequence goes on from NW_027204492.1 coordinate 105,709,790, forward strand.
TATATAAATAAGTAAATGGAGTTCAGAGTTCATAGCTAGATGTGAATGTTTGTATTCCCAGTGCTGAGGAGGCTAAGAAAATCATGAGTTCAATGTCAGCCTGGGCTAAATAGTGAGACTGTTGCAAAAACCAAACAGAATTAAAAACTGGAGTTCTCATGAGGGACGTCTGAATAAAGTTGGAACAATGCATTTTTAAAAGGTGTTTCATGTAACTTTTTAACTGTGCCATTGTTTGGCTTTTATCCAATTTCAAAATACTTATTTCTCCCCAATAGAAAACTGCACAAAGGAGAGATTATTTTTCAGAAGAAAATACAAATGGCTAATAAACATTTGAAAAGTGTTCAATCTTTCTTGTAATCAAAATAATGCAAATTGAAACAGCATGATGCCATATTTTGGTCTATAAAATTGACAAAGATAATACTCAATGCCAGTGACACAGCAGCAGCAAGATAGGTGCTTTCGTGCATTTCATACATTGTAATGTGAGCGGAAATGATACAGCTTTTGTAGAAGGTAATTTACCAATACATGTTAAAACGTTCTTCAAATGTTTATCTTTAAAATGTTCATACCCCCGATCTAAGTAATTCAGCTCCTAAGGATCTATCCTAAGGGAATAATCAGAGGCTCAGAATTATGTTTCAAATGTTATTCTATTAGTAAAATAGAAATAATTTCATATTCAACAATAGAACATTATTTATATTATGCCTTTTCGATTCGTAGTGTGTTTTTACTGCTCTAAAAATTAGTAAGGTTGAAAACTATTTAAATGACATGATAAAATTATCATGATATATTGAATGAATAAAACCATCTATACAGTAAGATTCCAAAGCTCTTGACATGTATATATGTATATATGACATATCAGAAGGGAATATTGGTGAGTTTTGTTTCCTTCTCAGACTTCCCAAGGTTTTTTTTTTGTATGTGTGTGTGTGGGGGGGGGGGGTTGTGGGGCTTGAACTCTGGGCCTGGGCACTGTCCCTCAGCTCTTCAGTTCAAGGCCAGTGCTCCACCACTTGAGCCACAGCACCACTTCTGGTTTTCTGGTGGTTAATTGGAGATAAGAATCTTATGGACTTTCCTGCCTGGGCTGGCTTTGAACTGTGATCCTCCGATCTCAGCCTCTGGAGTAGCTAGGATTACAGGCGTGATTACAGGAAGTCACCAGATGTCCCAAGTTCTTAGGAATATATACTAGGATACTACAAAAAGATACATGATGGAAGTGGAGCTATGGCTCAAATGATAGAACTCCAGCCTTGAGTGAAAAAGCTGAGTGAGAGCACAAGTCCCTAGTTCAAGCCCAGTACCAGCGCACACCCAAAAATCTAGCTACATATGTGCCATTTGAGCTGCTTCTGTAAGTCTGGGTAAAACTACAGTCACATTCTTTCATTCCCTGAATTATTTGCTATCTCTTCTCTAATTTTTAGGAATTTGAGTATCTCCTTTTCGACATCTGTCTATTGAAATTGTCTTAAGAATTGCGAACTTTTCCCCAGTTGAGAGGGAGACAAAGGCAACTGCTGTTGCTTCTTGCTGTCAATTGGTATCACTGTTGGAAACAGGTCCTGTACTGTTCAATGGAAACAGTACCTATCTCAGAGTTGAACGGGGGCAGGGAGAAAATATATTCAAAGTGATTAAGCTTAGTATCTCTTGATAGATAAATAGATGATAGATAGATATAATACAGACATATAGATAGCATTAAGCAGACACTCAATAATTTAGCTATCATGCTATGCTTTTGTGTCCCCATTTTATATCTTATGTAGGGTCTAGAGTATTTCTGGAAACATTCTGGCTTTGGCTAATTTTGAGGAATAGGTGGAGTTCTTGGTCCCCTGCAGGCTGCCAGGTGGCTTGGGGGCCAGGTTGGTGTGGCCTTTGTTCCTCTCACAAGCCTCTACCTAGCTTATTCCTGATGATTCTGAGGCTGGTGTGCCCCATGTAGATGGAGGGGGCAGAATGGGGAAGCATAGAATCAGATTTTTTTTTTCTGGCCCTGAGAAGGCATTTAAAAAAATTATAATGTTGGGTATTCCGACTAAAAAAACTCCTGACTTGAGTCAAGCCTTGATGGTGCTAACCAGGTACTAAGTAGATCTTGCTGAATATGGATTCTCACTTTTAAACCAAGGGCTATTCTGCCCGGCTTTCAAAGGCAATGTTCTGCCAGTGCGTTTGTAGCTCATTTATGCTGTGTGCTCTCCATTCCAAGCAAGTTGCTTATATAGAATAAGAAATACCCCATTTGCACGTCAACAGCTATTAAAGATGTTCATGTCTGTGTAATACACACAAAGCATATTGATCACTTACAGATTCCGTCCTCTGGGTCTTCACCGTTCCCCTTTTCCTACCTCTAGATCACAATAAGTAAAACCCAACCGCAAAGCATACACAAACCTTTTTTTTTTCACCTCTGCGTAACCATTGTTGCTTTACAAATTTCTCTATTCCTGCTTTAAATACCAAGTTTCACACCCACAAGGATACACCTTTCTTGGAAAATGACAACACCTTACTCTTTAATAAACTCTGTGACTAACACATAAGAGATCTCCAAATAGCAATTTATTTCAGATCATGTGAACAAGATTCACCATCCATGACTTTCCTTACATAGCTGTTAGTCGGGGGCTGGGAAGGTGGCTCAGTGGTAGAGCACTTGCCTTGCATGCCCAAGGCCCTGGGTTCAATTCCTCAGCACCACATAAGCAAAAAGAAAAAAAAGCCAGAAGTGGCGCTGTGGCTCAAGTGGTAGAGCGCTAGCCTTCAGCTGAAGAGCTGAGGGACAGCGCTCAGGCCCAGAGTTCAGGCCCCATGACCGGACCCCAAAAACCAAAACAAACAAACATAGCTGTTAGTCGTTAGAATGGACACCTGACTTGATTCCAGCCAATCCTGGCTGTGGCCTGATTTGAAAAGATGAACTTGGCCAGTCAGATTCAGCCTTAGGATATTTTTGTGTGATGGCAATGATTGAACCCATGACTGCATGCATACTAAGCAATTGCTCTACCAAATTTGCAGCCCAGCGTTAGGAATTTGAGTCAGGAAATGTGGAAAGAAACACTAAGTTAGTAGGAGCAGGAGCTGAGGCTAAAAGGCATAACCAAAAGTTGTTAAATGATTGTGGTGAAGAGAAGCTGAGATAAGCAGGCTGAAGTTAGGGAGAGTTGAGTAGAGGTGGTTGGAGAATGGGGCATAAAGAATCACAAACAGAACAGCTAGGTTGGCACAATATACTTGGCACTCTGGGGCCACATTCCGCTCCTTTTTTTCTTTTTGGTTTCTTTCTGTGCCAGGGTAGCCTCAAAATAAACCCTTCATACCATGAGCTAACTTTATTTTCATATTAATTATCATTGCTTTTTTGGGGGGAGGGGGGTTACTGAGTTACTGAGGATTGAACCTAGGGCCTCATACAATATGCAGCTAAGTACCCTGTCATTTGAGACTGAGTGTCATTGAGTGCGTCCCTCGACCTTTTGTTTGTATTTTATATTTATTTTTTTTGTTGGTCATGGGGCTTGAACTCGGGGCCTGGGTGCTATCCCCGAGCTCTTCAGCTCAAAGCTAACGCTCTACCACTTGAGCCACAGCACCACTTTCATTTTTCTAGTGGTTAATTGGAGATACATGTCTCACAGACATTCCTGTCCAGACTGGCTTTGAACCGTGATCCTCAGATCTCAGCCTCCTGAGTAGTTAGGATTACAGGCATGAGCCACTGGTGCCGAGTTTGTATTTTGTTTATAAGATAGGGTCTTGTTAACTTTGTCCAAGGTGGTTTTGAACTGGTGATCCTCTTGCCTCTCCTTCCTAGTAGCCAGGGTGACAGGTGTTTGTCATCCTGTCCAGTTCTGAGTTAATCTTGGTGAGTATTTGTTCATCTTATCTAGGAGAGTCAAGGTAAAATATAAGGCAAGCAAGTACTGCCAGGGGAATTTGAATCCTGGTTTTCTGGGCACAGAGTTCCTGCTCTCCTCACTGTACCCCTTTGCCACGTTACAAATTCTGCTCTGCTCCATCAGAGCCCATGAAGTCACCTTCATGTATCTGAAAAAGAACCAATAATGGACTCAAGCATCCTGAATCCTTGTTCTTAGTCTTGGCTTGCATCCAGAACCCTGAAGAAAGGGTGGAGGCAAAGAAAGTCTCAAGGGCTGGGAAGGTGGCTTAGTGGAAGAGCACTAGCCTTGAGCTGAAGAGCTGAGGGACAGCGCCCAGGCCCAGAGTTCAGGCCCCACGACCGGACCCCCCCCCCCAAAAAAAAAAGAAAGTCTCAAAGCAACTGGTTGGTGTCAAAACGAAACTGAGGCAGGACTTCCTCTTTTTGGAGTAGACAGTATTGGAATGAAAGAGGATGGGGCTGGAGGTAGATTCAATTCTTCGCGGTACACACACACACACACACATTCAATTCTTCGCGACACACACACACACACACACACACACACACACACACACACACACACACACACACACACACACACACACACACACACACACACACACACACACACACACACACACACACACACACACACACACACACACACACACACACACACACACACACACACACACACGCTCCAGACACTTGTCTATCCCCATTTCTAGCCTGAGATTCTGAGATAGTGTCTGACATATATTTGAATGAATGAGTGATTGAATAAATGAATGACAGAAGTGGGTCACGGCACCTGTTCAAGTGTCTGAATCCTTCTTTCTTCAGTGGAATCTTCCCAAGTCAAGGAACACCTGTCTCTATCTCTATGCAACTATTCATGCAGCACTCTGAGTAATGTTTACAGTGACTACTTCAGCTTTAAACTTCAGCTTTTCAAAAAAAAAAAAAAATCCCAGAGATGCTGTGGTGGTGACTGCAGGAATGACATAGCGCCAAGACTTCAAATGGGCAACTCTGGACTGTATTTGCTCTGTTTACAAAAACACCACCCGCTTTGTCTTCCTCTGTCTGGACAGAGTGAGGTTTTCATTATAAGAGGCTGACTAAAAAATGCAGGGCCACTTCCTGGGCAGGCTTCCAAGTGACTACATCTTTCTCACAGCGTTCCCCAGAGCCCCAGCCCAAGCTGCCTGGGGCGGGGCCTCCAGCCATTGGTGGCTGGTGAAGCTACCACAGTTAACAGTTATCTGCAGCCCGCCAGAATTGCTGGGCTTTTAGGCCCTCTCTGGGCACAGATAACGGGCTTTTGGCCTTTGCACCGAAGAGACGTCAGAGGTTGTGATTGGCTGGCCTTGTGTATGTGAAGTACAGGAGGATGTCCTGCCACGCTTCCGAGTATGATGCTCCGTTTAGCCGAGTGCCCCGGGTGTGGGTGAGTGTAAATGTTGGAAGACTGCTCTTGTTGGTTGGGAACTGTTCAAAGCTGGGCATTCTGACTTTCTATATAAGGGTATGACTTAGCATATTTCTTAACTCTGCAGTGCCTCAGTTGCCTTTTCTGTGAAATAGGTGTAATGGTATCCTATTCCATAGGAAGACAGAAGGCGGTGTGGATCGGAGAATGTCATGAGGCCGAGAAGAGAGAACAGATCCAGAGTACTTCATTTGGTACCTGGCACATGGTAGACACTGAAAAGCTCTTACTGTTTGTGAGGCATCAGTTTAAAGGGGGGAGGGGTGCTCAGTGACAAAGCCCTGCCTTTATTTCGATCAGTACACTATTTCTCCGAGACCCAGCAGATTCGTTCTATTGCTTCATCATACTCATGTAGTCAGCAGAAATAAAACTTCAGGGGAAGATAATGCTGAAGGAAAATTTGTCAGAACACACACACACGCACACACACACACACACACACACGTATACACACACACACACACACACACACACACACACATATATATGATTCTTTTCTTTTCTTTTCCTTCCAGACGCTGACTGCACCAGCTCCATTTGCAGATGAATCCAGCTGTCAATGCCAGGCACCCCATGAAAAACTAACCATTGCTCAGGCTCGCTTAGGAACACCAGGTAAGGCCGTCCTTTCCTTCCCCAAAGGGACTCTGCCTTGACATTTTAAAGAATCAGAAAGCACTGGCATTCCATCAGAGCTGAAGTTAGGGATTGCAGGCACAGGGCAAGAAAGGTAAACATTAATGGCATTAACCTAGACCAATCAACGTAGCCAGTTAAAATGGGCAGCAGAACATATGAGCTTGGGTCTGACTACCATTTACTAGTTCTACAGGCTGGGCCAAGTCGTGAGAGAGATCACAGTAAGATAGGAAAGACACCTGTATCACAAGGTTTGTTCAGTTAAAAGTACCAAAGCGTTTTTTAAACTATGAAGGCATTTTTGAACTCAGAGTCTTTGTACTAACTCTGTTTGTCACTTGACTGGCAGTTTACCCCATGATGCCCATGTCCAGGCTGGTGCTATTTTTTTTTTATATGGGTGCTGGTACTGGGGCTTGAACTCAGGGCTTTGTGCTTCCACTTAGCTTTTTCATATCAAGGCTGATGATGTACTTGAGTCATATCTCTACTTCTAGTTTTTTTTTTTTTTTCTGCTTAATTGGGCTAGTTTTGAATTTCCATCCTCAGATCAGCATCCCAAGTAGCTAGGATTTCAGGTAGAAGCCACCAGGGCTTAGCTTTAACCTGGCTTTTCACTGATTATTTTTGGAGATGGAATCTCATGGACTTTTCAGTCCACTTGGCATCAAAACGTGATTGTCCTGATCTCAGTCTTCCGAACAGCTACGCGTGACTCTCCAGATCCCAGGCCTATGAAGGTTTTTATGAACCTAAGCTGCTATGATTATGACTCTTTTCTTGGTTTGTTTTTGCCGGTCATGGGGCTTGAACACTGGGCCTGGGCGCTGTCCTTGGGGGGGGGGGGAGGGGGGTCCGGTCATGGGGCCTGAACTCTGGGCCTGGGCGCTATCCTTCAGCTCTTCAGCTCAAGGCTAGCGCTCTACCATTTGAACCAGTGGGTGCTGTCCTTGAACTCTTCAGTTCAAGTCAAGCACTCTACCAGTTGAGCCATAGTACCACTTCTGGTTTTCTGATGATTAATTGGAGATAAGAGTCTCACAGACTTTCCTGCTCAGACAGGCCCATGATCCTTAGATCTCAGCCTCCTGAGTTGCTAGGATTATAGGCTGAGGCCACTGTGCCCCAGATTCCACTCAGCTTTTTCAAACAGTATTTGCTGGGCCAAATACTTGTGATTCTTCCATCACAAGGGGCTTGCCTGTGAAGCTCTAGCCTTAGGCAACTGCAGGGCTAACTACTCACGTATTGAGCTAAAAGATGGAAGGTGTAGAATAAGACAGAACATAGGGCTGCACATTACAGTACGTTAACTTGTCTTGTTGGGTGCTGGTGGCTCCAGCCTCTAATCCTAGCTACTCAGGAGGCTGAGATCTGAGGATCGTGGTTTGAAGCTAGCCTGGGGCAGAAGAACCAATGAAACTCTTATGTCCAATTAACCAGCAAAAAGCCAGAAGTGGAGTTGTGGCTCCAATAGTAGAGTGCCAGCTTGAAAAAAAAAAAAAAAGCCCAGAGAAAGCAGCAGGCTCTGAATTTATGCTTCAGTACTGGCACAATAAAATGTATTATGTCTTAAAAATTTCCCTCCTTCAGGTCCCCCAACCCACCTCCTTGCTTTTTTTTTTTTTTTGTCGGTAATGGGACTTGAACTCTGGGCTTGGGTGCTGTCGTTGTGCTCTTCAGCTCAAGGCGAGCGCTCTACCACTTTAGCCACAGCGCCACTTCCAGTTTTCTAGTGGTTTATTGGAGATAGGAGTCTCACGGACTTTCCTGCCCGGGCTGGCTTTGAACTGAGATCCTCAGATCTCAGCCTCCTGAGTAGCTAGGATTACAGGTGTGAGCCACCAGCTCCTCTTCGTTTCTTGAAGACAAGAAAGGATTAGATTCCTTTTTTCCCACAATCTGGAAATTGCTGACACATTACAATTTTTAAAAGTGAGCTTATTGCAAAACCAACTCTGCAAATATTCCTCAAATTTACTAAATGGCCTTTTTCTCAGTAATTATGTCATCTTTCTTTACTTTTCTCTCTCTAGCTTCCTGAATTCATTTATCCTGTTCACCTCTGAATCATTAACAAAAAGTTCTACAAACTGCCATCTGCTTTTTCATGGAGTTTATATCTTAAAACAAATTTTCCTCAATTGAATTCAAATTGAATAAGACCATTGAAACCCAGGATCCCTCATTAGACAGTTTGTTATTTCCAAGCATATTCTGTTTACTGTGCCTTATTTAGAATACAGTATAATCCTGCAATTCTGTTTGTTCAAAATAGTGTATAATTGAAATAGTTGCAGTTCTTAATCTGACATAAAGCCTCTAGATTTTTATTAGAGACATTTAATATATTAATACCATCATATCATCTAAATCTACTAATATTTCTTTCTGTTCTAAATTAATGTGGTTGAAATGCCTCAAGAAATAATCATAGTTTTAAATCAAATCCTAAAGATCATTCAACGGAAGGTTGCACTGATTTCTTCCTTTTTAAAAATGCCACTTTTTTTTTTTTTTTTTTTTTTTTTTTTGTCGGTCGTGGGGCCTGGGCGCTGTCCCTCAGCTCTTCAGCTCAAGGCGAGCGCTCTACCACTTGAGCTACAGCGCCACTTCTGGTTTTCTGGTGGCTTATTGGAGATAGGAGTCTCACAGTCTCTCCTGCCCGGGCTGGCTTTGAACCGCGATCCTCAGATCTCAGCCTCCTGAGTAGCTAGGATTACAGGGGTGAGCCACCAGCACCTGGCAAAAATGCCACTTCTTTTGTGGTGCTGGGGATTGAACTCAGGACTTTGTGCATGCTAGCAGGTACTCTACCTCTGAACTACACGCCTAGTCCCTAAAACCTCATTTTTTTTTTGTTTTTTTTGTCGGTCGTGGGGCCTGGGCGCTGTCCCTCAGCTCTTCAGCTCAAGGCTAGTGCTCTACCGCTTGAGCCACAGCACCACTTCCGGTTTTCTAGTGGTTTTATTGGAGATAAGAGTCTCACAGACTTCTCTGCGTGGGCTGGCTTTGAACTGTGATCCTTATATCTCAGCTTCCTCAGCTAGGATTACAGGCGTGAGCCACCAGCACCTGGCTTAAAACCTCATTTTTATGCCATTAATATAACACATGTGAATATTTTCTTTTTCTTTCCTTTTTTTTTTTCTTTTTGGTCAGTTGTAGGGCCTGAACTCTGGGCCTGGGCGCTGTTCCTCAGCTCTTCAGCTCAAGGCTAGTGCTCTACCACTTGAGCCACAGCGCCACTTCCGGCTTTTTCTGCTTATATGGTGCTGAGGGATTGAACCCAGGGCCTCATACGTGTGAGATAAGCACTTTACCACTGAGCCACCTTCCCAGCCCCTAGACTAAATTCTTATAATCCTTCTTTATTTTTTTTTAGACAGAGCCTTGCCTAAGTAGTCTTGGATATCATTGAATTCATGATCCTCTGCCTTCTTGGTAGATGGAACTAAAAGTACATGTCACCAGGCCCAACTTCTTCCATTAAAGCAATATTGTTATGGCCACAATGTTCTCTTTCCTTCTACTCCATGCAAGAATAAAAAATATCTCAATGTTGTCTGTATCCATCAAGAGAAGGTGGCAGATGTACTTAGAATAAGAGCAATATCCAAATATGGGAAACTACTATTTTCTTTCATCATCCATCTTTGGATTCTCTTCTTAGATTTTCACTTTACTTTTTTTTTTTTTTTGCCAGTCCTGGTGCTTGAACTCAGGGCCTGAGGGCTATCCTTGAGCTTCTTTTGCTCAAAGCCAGTGCTCTACTGCTTGAACCACAGAGCCACTTCTGGCTTTTTTCTGAATAGTTTATTGGCGATAAGAGTCTCACAGACTTTCTTGCTCAGGCTAGCTTTGAACCATAATCCTCAGATCTCAACTTTCTGAGTAGCTAGGATTATAGGTGTGAGCCACCAGCACTTGGCTTAGGTTTTTCACTTTGTAGTTGAGAGTAGAGAAAGGTGTAGAAGTTGGCGAACAAATATAAAACTTTCACAAATGTAACAGAGATCTAGACTATTAGGATGGAAGTATAAAAGAGTGAGAAACTCCTTCCTCCCCTAGTGTAACCTGCTTAGTTTGCCAATCTGACGGGATCCTATCCTCCACACTCTCTCCTCTGATTTGAAAGGGATGGATTTTGGCCTGGCTCAGTCAGATGGTGTCCTGAAGACCTGTGAAAGAATACAGTGTTGTCAGTTCACCTCTGACCAGAGCTACAGAGCCGGAGGTGAGCTGCCAACAACATATAATATTGTTACACAGACACTGCTCACTTTGGGACATATATTTCCCTTTGTCTTATAATACCAAAGAGGTTACAGAGTGACATGATGATATGCTTGTAAACTTTTAACAATTTACCCTCTAGGGAGAAATAAGCCTTGATTGTAGCATTTGCCAATCTCTGTGGTGTAATCACTCCTACCGTGGCTCACTCCAGGCTACCAATGAGACTTGGAGTTAGGAAGAAAAGTATGCACAACCTTATTTGAGTAGTACACACGGATTTCAGCACATCACTACCTTAGCGAACAAGAGTTGAGATTTCTCATTGGGAATTTCTGAACTCAAGGATGGAGTCATGTATCTTTTCCTTGAACACCTCCAGTCCTTACACTTTGATATTCCAGCCAGGCTTACACTACTGGCTCAGACATCAGAATTTCCCTAGGGGACTAGACACCTTCCTAGTGCTCTATGTTCACCTTCCCCATTGGGCTAACAATGGTCTGGTTTGATTTTAATTTATGTTTGCTCTTCATTGATGTCTTTAGAAGAACTTATTCTGTTTTTTTTTTTTTAAGGTTTATTTTATTTTATTTTCCAGTCCTGGGGCTTGAACTCAGGGCCTGAGCACTGTCCCTAGGCTTCTTTTGCTCAAGGCTAGGGCTCTATCACATGAACCACAGCACCACTTCCAGCTTTTTCTGTTTATGAGGTGTTGAGGAATCAAACCCAGGGCTTCATGCCTACGAAGCAAGCACTCTATCTCTAAGCCACATTCCCAGGCAAAAAGGTTTTTTTAAATTGTTATTATAAAGGTGATGTACAGAGGGGTTACAGTTACATAAGTCAGGTAAAGAGTGTAATTCTTTTTTTTTTTTTTTTGGGTCCGGTCGTGGGGCCTGAACTCTGTACCTGGGTGCTGTCCCTCAGCTCTTCAGCTCAAGGCTAGTGCTCTACCACTTGAGCCACAGTGCCACTTCCGGCTTTTTTCTTTTTTGCTTATGTGGTGCTGAGGAATCGAACCCAGGGCCTCAGGCATGCAAGGCAAGCGCTCTACCACTGAGCCACCTTCCCAGCCCAAGAGTACAATTCTTTTTGGACAATGTCACCCCTTCCCTCGCTGTTTCCCAGTTTTTTCCTCCAGTCCCCACCTACAAGTTGTATAGTTCATTTTCAACATGGTGTCTAGTGAGTACCATTGCTGAATTTGTTCACCCTTTGTCTTTCCATTCCTGCGTCTTCTTTTATTCTCCCAAAGACAGCGAAATAAACAAGACAAAATAAAAGAAAACAAAAACAGCAACAACAAAGAAAAAAATCTGTCTCCATTTCCTGGCATCCATTTTGATAAAGATGATTTTATATGATCAGATGCACATAGGCATTGCACCTTTGTGTTTCCTCTCCTAAGAAAAAAAATTATTCTTAAAATCAATTTCAGGTACTAATATGAAACCCATACTAGAGATTGTGTCTCATCTAGGTAAACTTTCTCATGGTGCTATACCAATGGACCATCACTGGGATTCTTTATTCTGAAGTTGTCTTAACAGTTTTGTCTTTTCTTCCACAGTTGACAGACCTGTCAGAGTATATGCAGATGGAATATTTGACCTATTCCACTCGGGTCATGCCAGGGCACTTATGCAAGCAAAAACACTGTTTCCTAACAGCTACTTGTTGGTAGGAGGTAAGAAGAGCATTTTCTCTTTGTCCAGAAAAGTTCTTTTATATAAATGTTTCCTGAGGGACTGCCTTCAAACTTCCATTAGTAAAATCTGACATTGTTCATTCTGTCTGGCTTACGCGTCCACTGCCTGAAATTTAAAATGATGTTTAAAAAAAGAACCATAGGGGAAATTACATTGTGACATTGTGTACTGTTGGTCTTCCAGAGAGACAGATTAATAATACTACCCAAGGATAGATGCTTCATGTTTTCCATTAATACATTTCTCCTGGTATTTGAGCCATTTATTATCCGAAAATTTTCTATTGGGTCAAGAGAAAAGCAATAATAATCTGATACCAAATCTCAGAGAACTGAAGGGGTTTAGGATGATTGAAGCTGAACAAGGTCATTGTGTATTTTTGTGTGTGTATATGTGCGCCCACAATACTTAGGACTATACTGTACTAATAGTAGTGGCTTATGACAGCCCTATTAGTTGAATTTGTGTGCAGTATGTTAAAGAAGTGGAGCTTTATGTACCCAGGCAATCTTAGTTAACAATGAAAGGGCCAACTTACTTTCTAAGCTTAAGGGGAAAAAAGGATGCTTCTATGTGGATTGAAATTTTCCCCCTCCAGAAGGCCTACCTATTTCAATTTGGATATAAAGGGTATAGTACCTGACTCAACAGACTGGTATCTCACTTCTGTTGCTTCTGGAAGGAAGCAGTATATTCATTCAGAGTGAGCAGGTTTTGTATGAAATAAGTACAATCCACCTTTAGACTTAAACGGCGAAAAAATTTACAGGTAAGCTGGGCGCCGGTGGCTCACACCTGTAATCCTAGCTACTCAGGAGGCTGAAATCTGAGGATCACGGTTCAAAGCCAGCCTGGGCAGGAAAGTCTGTGAAACTCTTATCTCCAATTAACCACCAGAAAAACCAAAGTGGCACTGTGGCTCAAGTGGTAGAGTGCTCGCCTTGAGCTCAAGAGCTCAGGGACAGTGGCCCAGGCCCAGAGTTCAAGCTCCACAACTGACAAAATTAATTAATTAAAAAAATATATATGTAAAAGACTAAGTATATTTTCTTTTTAAAGTTTATTGTTGGACAGGGAATGTGGCTTAGTGGTAAAGGGTTTGCCTAGCATGCATGAGGCCCTAGGTTTGATTCCTTGGTACCACATAAGATTACTAAAAGGGGGGCTGGGAAGGTGGCTCAGTGGTAGAGTGCTTGCCTCACATGCATGAGGCCCTGGGTTCGATTCTTCAGCACCACATAAACAGAAAAAGACAGAAGTAGTGCTGTGGCTCAAGTGGTAGAGTACTAGCCTTGAGCTGAAGAGCTCAGGGACAGCGCCCAAGCCCAGAGTTCAAGCCCCACAACCGACAAAAAAAAAAAAAAAAAAAGATTACTACAAGGAAAAATAACCACTAAAAATTATTTTTATTTTCTCCAAGATTAAAACTTAGACAGGAACAGAAAATGCTGGTCCCAGGAGAGTCCTTAAGTATCTATTACTAACTAGATTGATGATGTTCCAGGAAAGGTCCCCAAAAGGAAGGAGGCTTGTTCATGATGTCAGGGGAAATAAAAAGAGGCAGAGATCAAGGAAGTTTATTAGTAAAGCAAAGGAAAGGTAGATAGTACAGCACCCAGCTATGGGTGGGGACACATCTAATAACAGGTGCAATAAGCGCTCTAATATCATGGGTATTTATGGCAAAAAATAAAGTAAGTTGGGGCCTTAGTTCAAAGTTGTCTGAGGCTAAGTGCTCCACTTTTATCCGATACCTGATATATTTTGCCATTTTGCTATTGTGCTGTTTTATGAATTGGGCCCAGAGATGTCAAGAGTGGCCTGCTTACTAAATGTGAGGGTGTTTTTTAATTTTACATATTTTATTTATGTGGTATGGAGGAATTGAACCTAGGGCTTCATGCATGCTAGGCAAGCACTCCACCAGTAAGCCACATTCCCAGCCCCCTAAATGGGGACATATTGATGTCTGCATATCCTTTCAAAAGGATTCTGCCACAAACTCCCTTCACAAGGGTCCATCCTCCTCTGTGTGTGTGTGTGTGTGTGTGTGTCTGTGTGTGTGTGTTTCCGATCCTGGGGATTGAACTCAGGGCCTGGGTTCTGTCTGTGAGACTTTCTGTGCTCAAAACTCTACCACTTGAGCCACAGAGCCACTTCTGGTTCTTTCTGAGTAGGTTTTTTTTCTTTTTTGTTCTTGTTGGTCATGGGACGCTGTCCCGGAGCTCTTCAGCTCAAGGCTAGCAGTCTACCACTTGAGCCACAGCACCACTTCTGGTTTTCTGGTGGTTAACTGAAGAGTCTCATGGACTTTCCTTGCTCAGGCTGGCCTTGAACCACGATCCTCAGATCTCAGCCTCCTGAGTAGCTAGGATTACAGGTGTGAGCCACTGGCGCCCGGCTTTCTGAGTAGTTTTTTTTGGAGAAAAGAGTCTCATGAACTTTCCTGCCTGGGCTAGCTTTGAATTGGTATCCTCAGATCTCTGCCTCTGGAGTAGCTAGGATTACAGGGATTACAGGCGAGGCACCAGTTCATCTTGTATTTTTTTTTTTTTTTTTTTTTTTTTTTGTCGGTCGTGGGGCTTGAACTCTGGGCCTGGGCGCTGTCCCTCAGCTCTTCAGCTCAAGGCCAGCGCTCTACCACTTGAGCTACAGCGCCACTTCCCCTTTTCTGGTGGTTTATTGGAGATAGGAGTCTCACGGTCTCTCCTGCCCGGGCTGGCTTTGAACCGCGATCCTCAGATCTCAGCCTCCTGAGTAGCTAGGATTACAGGCGTGAGCCACCAGCGCCCGGCTTTCTTTTTTTTGGGGGGGGGGTCCGGTCGTGGGGCCTGAACTCTGGGCCTGGGCACTGTCCCTCAGCTCTTCAGCTCAAGGCTAGAGCTCTACCCCTTGAGCCACAGTGCCACTTCCAGCTTTTTTCTTTTTGCTTATGTGGTGCTGAGGAATCGAACCCAGGGCCTCAGGCATGCAAGGCAAGCGCTCTACCACTGAGCCACCTTCCCAGCCGCTCATCTTGTATTTTTAATGCTCAGAAGAGTTATTTTTCTCAAGTGTCCCCCCACTCCCCAGGATGTTTGTTTTAAAGATTTCCTTACTCAGTCCTGGAGCATGCTAATCAGCTGGGCAAGCTGACAAGGTCAGAAGAAGACAGCTTCTTTTTTCCTTTTTTCTTTCACTAAATATTATTGCTTATGAAAATATTATTGCTTATGAAGGAGTGTAGGCTTAAAGCAAGTAGTTCTTGTGTGCTTTTAATTGAACTATTTGTTAATATATTGTCTGAATTCTTGGCTGTGGTTTGCCATGCCTCATTTTTTTTTTCTGATCTATACTGCTTCAAAACTATTTTGGGATTATTTCAGAGGAATCCCTCTGCAGAAAGAAGAGCCAGAGATGAAAGGAAATGTTTACTGACTGAGTCACACACAGGGAACTCAAAGCAGGCAGAGAACTCCACCCTTGCTCACTACCCTTTGTTCTGAGTGCAAACCTTTTTCTTGAGTATCATCACTCAGAGCCTGCTCCCAGGTTACTGAGGCCCTGGGAAAACCTCTGCAGTGTGTGGGATTTGGACATTTTGGAAACCTGAGTTTGGACGTGGTTTGATATGGCTCTTAGCTAAGTGCGTACCTCTGAAGTTTGTATGTATGTATGTATGTATGTATGTATGTATGTATGTCGATCCTGGGGCTTGAACTCTGGGCCTGGGCACTGCCCTTCAGCTCTTCAGCTCAAGGCAAGTGCTTTACCACTTGAGCCACAGCGCTACTTCTGGCTTTTTTTGCTTATGTGGTACTTGCATGCTTATGTGCATGCAAGGCGAGCACTCTACCACTGAGCCACCTTCCCAGCCCCCTGTAACTAATTATAAATATAAAGATGTTTGGTCTCTAATGAGATGAATGGAATCTCCTGATTTGTGGATTTACTGCTGGATGAGTATAATTTACTAGTAGAGTGAGTCAGGATTTAACAACTTTATTTATATTTTCCTAGTTATAGATATAGACTGAAATATTTTGCCCACACAAATGTTTTAAAAGTATTATTTAAGGTAACTTATTATAGCCAGTCACTGGTGGCTCACACCTGTAATCCTAGCTACTCAGAAGGCTGAGATCCGAGGATCAAAGTTTGAAGCCAGCCATGGTTAGGAAAGTCCATGAGACTCTTATCTCCAATAAAATACTCAGAAAAAGCCAGAAGTAGAGCTGTGGTTCAAGTGGTAAAGTGCTAGCCTTGAAAAGAAGAAACTCAGAGACAACACTCAGTGCCTGAGTTCAAAACCCAAACTAGCACCGGAACCAAAACAAAGAAGCTTATTATTTTATGGGTTTATTACATGACAACTTGTGAAGACCCTCCTTCAAATTTGTTGAGAGCAAGGGATTAGAAATGACCTGTAAAAGGATTCTTTTTTTTTTGTCGGTCGTGGGCCTTGAACTCTGGGCCTGGGCACTGTCCCTGTGCTCTTCAGCTCAAGGCTAGCCCTCTACCACTTGAGCTACAGGGCCACTTCCGGTTTTCTGGTGGTTTATTGGAGATAAGAGTTTCACGGACTTTCCTGCCTGGGCTGGCTTTGAACTGCGATCCTCACATCTCAGCCTCCTGAGTAGCTAGGATTATAGGCATGAGCCACCAGCGCCCGGCTTGTAAAAGGATTCTTACTAAGTCATTAGAATCATTTACTTTCTCTCTTTCTGGGAATTATAACAAAAGGCTATATCAAGACTTATCAAATGACTCTTAATTATAACTCTTATTCTTTTACTTGAAAGCAACTTATTCACCCAGATATATTCAGAAAAGGTTGGGGGAAATGGAAATATTGGCAATTGCATCCCACCTCTGTCAATTCAAATATTTTTAAAATGCTTTTTATTGTTTCCTTAAAACCTTAAAAAAAACAAAACATTGCAGGTGTACTTTTAGCTTAGTAAATTTCTGAAGCATACCTTCTAACCTAATTGACAAAACTAGTTCTTTCTCAAATTTATCTAAAACCTAAAACCCAAGCAAATGTCTTTTTAAAAGTTCAAATGTATTTAATGTATTTCTTTATAAAAACTTTGAGAAATAAATTATAGAATGTGTTATACAAAACAGAATCTGTCAAGATTAAACAATGTAGTTCTCATCTAATAAGCTATCAACAAGACATAAATCAGCAACTATTATTTTGTAGTAATGTGATATAATTTACAGATAAAATTGTATAGTATTTATAAGAAGAGAAATATGATTTTTAAAGGCCATGTTATTCCTTTTCTAAATGTTGGTATGTGTGTATAGCAAATTCTAGTTTTTGGCCTTTGGGAATAATTATATAAAATCAAATGTAAAAATCAGAAATAACTTAATTATCTTTAGTAGACAACATGATTAAAATTTCCTCTGTATTTAAAGCTAAAAAGGGGAATGTACTACTAAAAAGTAATCGCTCTGGAAGTCAGTAATTTTACTTTTTATTCTGAGGAGGTAGAAAATAAACATTTTAGAAGATGAAATTGGATAAGGATTTATCTATAAATGGAATATTTTATAATGTGAGTTTTATAAAATAGGCTTTTAACTTCCTTTTAAAATAATGCATACCAAATCTGAAAAAAAATCATGTAAATGTTTTACCCATGCGTTTATTTCAGTGTATCTTAAAAAATTTGATAATTCTAGAAAATGTTCCAGTTACATTTCTGAGAGGCAGCAATACCAGCCTATACAGTTTTGGGTTATTAAAGTGATTTTGAAGTGAATAGCTAGAAAAAAATGCTTACTCTTAACTACAAGAGAAAAGCCATTTTTAGGATTCAATATGAGTGTTGAGAATAGCTGGAAAAATGCTTACCCTTAACTACATGAAAAAGCCATTTTTAGCATTCAATATTTCTTTCCAATACTCCTTTTGCTTTGAATTCCTAGGCCTTGTCCATCAAGATCCATGTGTTCTCTGATAATAGTTGGGCAAAATTGTTAGACCAAACTTTACATCATTCTCCTTTCTACCATATTTAGTTTCTAACACCAGACTTTACCTACAATGGAAATGTGTATATGACAGGGAAAGATGGGAAGCTTTTAGAGCCTTGCTTTGAATAGTCATTAAGTGAGGTTTCCATTTGGTTTGGTCAGAAGGCACAACATCTCACCCCTTGAAATGTAGTGTAGATGGAAAGGTTTGGATGCTGCCTTGCTTTTGTAAAATATGATAAGGGTGGCTTCGGATAGAGAGCCTTTCTCTACTCCATTCTTTACATTGAGAAAAGGCTACCTTTGCAAGTCCAGGCTCTGGACATAGATGTCCTTGAATACTTGCTGCAAAGTCTGTGCAAACCTTTGAGGGGATCTGAGAAGATCTTTGTCTTTCGTTATCTTTTCAGACTATCACAAACCAACTCCACAACTGATAAATTCTAAACTGAGCCCTTAAAAATATTGCTGTTTTGTCTTGTTGCTGGCTCGGATACTATTTGTGTAGTCAAGATTAAAAATATGGGCTGGGAAGGTGGCTCAGTGGTAGAGCCCTTGCCTTGCATGCATGAGACCCTGCATTAGATTCCTCAGCACCACATACACAGAAAAAGCCAGAAGTGGCGCTGTGGCTCAAGTGGTAGAGCACTAGCCTTGAGCTGAAGAGCTGAGGGACAGCGCCCAGGCCCAGAGTTCAGGCCCCATGACCAGACCAAAAAAAAAAAAGAAAACTTGGCAGAGATTTATTGAGTAAGTCAGCAAGCAGGCAAGCAGACGAAAAGCAGACAGACAAGCAGAAAGGCCGAGGCACCTCTCTACCAGTGTGGGCGCTCTCAAAGGGAGAGAAAAGGAGCAAATTTGACCAGGGAGGGAGATAGTTACATAATAAAGGTAGGGGGGTGGTTGACTTTAAAGTTATGCAAAGATAGGTGTTTATCTTTCCTCTTAATCGCTCCTGGTCTTACTCATTCTGAATTCCACTCTGTGGTTTGGGCATTCCTTCCAGAAAAGAAAGCATCCTGCCATAAAACAGATGCTAATCTTTGAGATAAGGAAGGCATCTAGTTGTCTCTCAGAGGCAAAGATAGTGCTCCTACATGTCGAAATACTCTGTGAGTGTTTCTTTTTGTTTTTGTTTTTGTTTTTAAGTCAGTCTTGGGGCTTGAACTTAATCTAGGAACTATCCTGAACTATTTTACTCAAGGCTAGGGCTCTACCATTTTCAGTCACAGCTCCACTTCTGGTTTTCAGGTGGTTAACTGCCTTTCCTGCCTGGGCTGGCTTTGAACCCTGATGCTCATCTCTCAGCCTCCTAGGTAGCTAGGATTACATGTGTGAGCCACAAGCTCCTGGTTCTTTTTTTTTTTTTTTTGGGGTCCGGTTGTGGGGCCTGAACTCTGGGCCTGGGCGCTGTCCCTCAGCTCTTCAGCTCAAGGCTACTGCTCTACCACTTGAGCAACAATACTTGAGCTACAGTGCCACTTCCGGCATTTTTCTTTTTGCTTATATGGTGCTGAGGAATCGAACCCAGGGCCTCATGCATGCAAGGCAAGCGCTCTACCACTGAGCCACCTTCCCAGCCCATAGCTCCTGGTTCTTATGTGTTTCTGAGTTGCCTTCACCAGGCCTCATGCTCCCTACCCTATCCTGCCTCATTAACATTTACAGGTAGATTTGTTTCAGGATTTCTCCTTGGTGCAAGCAGTGTTTGACTCACAAAAACACTCTTGGTTGGAGCAAATTCATAGAAAGATATTTGGTGGAGATACTTGGAGTTTAGCAGAAATTATGAACTAAAAGATCAGAACCAAATTCTGTTTTTCAAACTTAGTTTTTGTTTTTTGTTTTTTTTTTTTTTTTGGATCTGGTCGTGTGGCCTGAACTCTGGGCCTGGGCGCTGTCCCTCAGCTCTTCAGCTCAAGGCTAGCGCTCTACCACTTGAGCCACAGTGCCACTTTGGCTTTTTTCTTTTTGCTTATGTGGTGCTGAGGAATCGAACCCAGCGCCTCAAGCATGCAAGGCAAGCGCTTTACCACTGAGCCACCTTCCCGGCCCCTTTCAAACTTAGTAATAGACACCACAGTTGTCATGTTTTTGCACCAGGATTATTTATTTATTTATTTATTTGTTGTCACTCCTGGGGCTTGAACTCTGGGCCTGGGCGCTGTCCCTGAGCTCTTCAGCTCTAGGCTAAATCTCTACCACTTAAGCTCCAGCGCCACTTCCAGTTTTCTGATTGTTTATTGGAGATAAGTATCATACGAAGTTTCTTGCCCAGGCTGGCTTTGAATAGCTATCCTCATACTTCAGCCTCCTGAGTCGCTAGGATAACAGGTGTGAGTCACCGGCACCTGGCTGCACCATGATTTTAATGCTCGCATTTATAAGGTTTTTATTTTATGTTTTTGTATTGATGTGATACCAAGGAATTGAGCCTAGGCCCTCATGCTTGCTGGCCAAGCACTGTACCACTAAGCCACATTCCTTGTCCTTATAAGTTGTTAAAGCAAGTAGCCAGTAATTTGAAACTTTTCTGTACGTGCTTACTTTGTTGGCAATAGTTTAATGAGTCACGACTGTCCACTTTGGCAGGGATAATTCTGATCAAGTTGCCAACATTGTACCTACAAACTAAAAGCTTCTTGTACAACTGTTGGAAAATAATAATAAAATCTTTTCACTTGTAAAATACTTTTTATTTTAATTTAAAAGTGCATGCTATTTATTTATATATTACTATTTTTTTGTTGGTAGTGGGGCTTGAACTCTGGGCTTGGGCACTGTCCGTCAGCTCTTCAGTTCAAGACAAGCACTCTACCACTTGACTCACAGAGCCACTTCTGGTTTTCTGGCAGTTTATTCTAGATAAGAGTCTTATGGACTTACCTGCCCAGGCTGGCTTTGAACCATGATCCTCAGATCTCAGCCTCCTGAGTAGCTAAGATTGCAGGCATGAGCCATGCGTGCCCAGCTAGCGCATGCTATTTAAAAAACAAGTCAGGGGCTGGGAAGGTGGCTCAGTGGTAGAGCGCTTGCCTTGCATGCATGAGGCCCTGGGTTCAATTCCTCAGCACCACATAAGCAAAAAGAAAAAAGCCGGAAGTGGCGCTGTGGGTCAAGTGGTAGAGTGCTAGCCTTGAGCTGAAGAGCTGAGGGACAGCGCCCAGGCCCAGAGTTCAGGCCTCATGACCGGATACCCCCCCCCCCAAAAAAACCCAACCCCCCCCAAAAAAAAAACAAGTCAGCTGGGTGCCAGTAATCCTAGCTACTCAGGGAGCTGAGATCTGAGGATCATGGTTTGAAGCCAGCCTAGGCAGGAAACTCCATGAGACCCTTATCTTCAATAAACTATTCAAAAAAGCCAGAAGTGATGCTGTGGCTCAAGTGGTAGAGCCCTAACCTTGAGCACAAAAAGGCCAGGGACAACTCCCAGGCCCATAGTTCATGCCCCAGGACTGGCAAAAAAAAAAAAAAAAAGTCAAAAAATTAAAAATGTATTGGACAGAGTAGTTTCCTCTAAAAAGTTTTTTTTTTTTTTTAAATAAAGGCAAAGAGCCACCAAACACCCACTTCTGCCTCACAGGAAAGAAACAAAAATGAGAGCAGGGGGAGGGGGGAGGCTGGGAAGGGATGTGAAGGGTAAACCAAAGGAGGAGGCTACAATGCTTGGTAAGAAATGTATGCATTATCCTGCCCATGTAATTGTAACCCCTCTGTACAGTATGTTCACAACTAAAATTAAATTAAAAAAAAAATGAGTGCCGGGCGCTGGTGGCTCACGCCTGTAATCCTAGCTACTCAGGAGGCTGAGATCTGAGGATCGAGGTTCAAAGCCAGCTCGGGCAGGAGAGACCGTGAGACTCCTATGTCCAATAAAACCACCAGAAAACCAAAAGTGGCGCTGTAGCTCAAGTGGTAGAGCGCTTGCCTTGAGCTGAAGAGCTAAGGGACAACGCCCAGGCCCAGAGTTCAAGCCCCACGACCGACAAGAAAAAAAAAAAAAAAAAAAAAAAGAGAGCATTAAACATACCACTACTGTAGTAAATGTAAATATTTATTCCACAAACTTGGGTTTGGACTTTATTGTATTTAATTGAAGTTAAATATTCCTCTAGAGCTAAGAGTGTAGCTCCTGGTAGAGTAGTTGTCTGACAGATAGAAGGCCTTTGATTCCATCTTCTGTACCACAAAAGAAACAAAAACTGTTCATCTATATTAACATATTCTCATGGCTGGTAAGAGACTCAACTAGTTCTTATTGTGCTGACCGAAATGTTTGAGAAACTGAGAGGGGCTTCTAGTCTTTGGCCGAGAGAGAGAGAGAGAGAGAGAGAGAGAGAAGAGAGAGAGAGAGAGAGAGAGAGAGAGAGAGAGAGAGAGAGAGAGAAGAGAGAGAGAGAAGAGAGAGAGAGAGAGAGAGAGAGAGAGAGAGAGAGGAGAGAGAGAGAGAGAGAGAGAGAGAGAGAGAGAGAGAGGAGAGAGAGAGAGAGAGAGAGAGAGAGAGAGAGAGAGAGGAGAGAGAGAGGAGAGAGAGAGAGAGAGAGAGAGAGAGTGTGTGTGTGTGTGTGTGTGTGTGTGTGTGTGTGTGTGTGTGTGTGTGTGTGTGTGTGTGTGTGTGTGTGTGTGTTGTGTGTTGTGTGTGTGTGTGTGTGTGTGTGTGTGTGTGTGTGTGTGTGTGTGTGTGTGTGTGTCCTAGGGCTTGAACTCAGGACCCAGGGGCTGTCCTGAGCACTAATTCCAAGGCTAGCCCTCTACCACTTAAGCCACAATGCTACTCGTGGCTTTTTTTTTTTTTTTTTTTTTTGGCCATTAATTGAAAATAATAGTTCCATGGATTTTCCTGCCTGCCTGGCTTCGAACCTCAATCTCAGATCTTAACCTCTCAAGTAGCTAGGATATAAGCATGAGGCACCTGTGCCCATCTCCAAGGAATATTTTTTTTTGACAATGTTTTCTGGGGTCCGGTCATGGGGCTGAACTCTGGGCCTGGGCGCTGTCCCTCAGCCTCTTCAGCTCAAGGCTAGCGCTCTACCACTTGAGCCACAGCGCCACTTCTGGTTTTTTATTTCTGCTTATGTAGTGCTGAGCAATCGAACCAGGGCTTCAAGCATGCAAGGCAAGCGCTCTACCACTGAGCCACCTTCCCAGCCCTCCAAAGGAATATTTCTATCTATGGTCACATATTACTATGACTACGAGTAATAAATAAATATATAAGCATTACTCTCTGCTCATGTAGTTTATCAAATTTAATCCTGAACACCTCACCCCATTTTAAAGACCCAGGCAACTAAGACTTAAAGGATTTGAGTTACATTTCCAGTAATAAGGAACAGAGCAGAGATTAGAATCCAACTCTCTTGGGCTCCATAGTTGAACAGATCTGCTGTTTTTTTGGGTTTTTGTTTTCTCTCCTGCAGGGTATTTCATTGTGAGCACAGCAAGCTGCCAGGATAGGTTAGCGGCAGCATGAGCTCCAGAGAGGCAGGGTGAATTCATCCATGGAAAACCACTGCTCTGAGATCTCCATCTGCTTGTCAGAGTGCATTTGCCG
>NW_027204492.1:106338317-106558317 GCF_024711535.1 Dipodomys merriami
TTCTAACAGTACTATTCCCCTAACAGGAAATGAAACTGACAATGTTTCACAAAGCAGAGGCAGGACCTAAACTGATGAAGAAATCCTGCTGATTCATGAGAAGAAATTTGTCTGAAATGTTACCAACTGGACATTTGTGTGCAAGTACTTTTAAAACTAAATTGACTTAAAAATCAGCTTCTGTTAGAGGCAAAGCCATGTAATGGTGTGATCCATAATTTCAAATGTATTTTAAGAATTTTTTGCTTTACCAATCCTTCCAAAAACATGTTAGGAAACTTGGCTGGGCTCAGTGCAAAATGATTGACATGTGCAGTGACCTGGATACATGCCTTCACTAGAAAAGCAGACAATTTCTGTGTGATGTAAGCATGAAGTGAACATAACATGTGCAGAGAAACCCACTATAATGAGATTACCAAGAAAGTAGTGACCTCAGGGTGGTGACTCAAAAAATAACAAAAAAGGGAAGTTATTTTATTATTTTATTTTTTTAGGGTTTTTTTGGCCAGTCTTAGGGCTTGAACACAGGACCTGGGCACCATCCCTGAGCTCCTTTTGCTCAAGGCTAGCACTCTACCACTTGAGCCTCAGTGCCACTTCCAGCATTTTCTGTTTATGTGGTACTGAGGAATTGAACCCAAGTCTTCACACATGCTAGGCAGGCAATGTACCACAAAGCCACATTCACAGCCCAAGGGAGGTTATTTAAAAATACACACACACACACAATTTCTGCTCAAGCACAGGTTGCTCATGCCTGTAATCCTAGCTACTCAGGAAGCTGAGATCTGAAGATGGCAGTTCAAGGCCAGCCCAGGCAGGAAAGTCCATGAAAATCTTATTTCCAATTAACCACCAACAAGTCAGAAGTGGAGCTGTAGCTTAAATAGTAGAGTACTAGCCTTGAGCACAAAAGCTCAAGGACAGTACCCAGGGCCTGAGTTTAAGTCTCAGGACCAGCACACACACACACACACACACACACACACACACACACACACACACACACACACACACACACACACACACACACACACACACACACACACACACACACACACACACACACACACACACACACACACACACACACACTAGAATTTCTGAACTATGTGCTGATTCAAAAACATGCGAGTCACAATGTTTTGACATTTTGATATATGGCACTAGTTGTTGGAAGTGGAAAGAGAAGTCTGAAAAAATTGTAGCAAGTTTTGATTTGGGGAGTATATATATTTTAAAGACAGAGGTGTATTACATAGCATTCATGCTACATGAAGCCAGCACTTTGGTACATCTTCAGGGTACAGACATGATGATTACATGTAAAGAAGGAATGGGGCAAGGGATAAAAAGTAGCATAAGGAGTGCCAGGCACAGTTTGGTCTGGGTACTATTGTCTTAGCGTTCTTTGAAGGGTTCAAGTTGTTATCACTAGTCAAGATAAAGGATTCATCATTGCTGGGAGTATATATTTTGTGAACCGTTCTTTTGTCTAAGACCTGGACTCAAACTCGGTGTCAGATCCTTTCACTCATTGGCTGGCACTCTACCACCTGAGCCGTTCCTCTAACCCCTGTTTCTTCTTTAGGCTACTTAGGAAGTCAAATACTTCACTCTGTGTCAGAGATTTGGAGAATTTTTCAACAAGTATAATTTTGTTGTTATTAAGGTGTTGTACTGAGGGGTGTCCTTACCATAAGCCAGATAATGAGGACATTTCTTTTTGGACAGTCACCCCTTCCTTTGCTTTCTCCCTCCTGTCCCTGCCACAAGTTGTATAGTTCATTTTCCACATAGAGTATAGTGAACAGCATGATTGCATTTGTGGAGGATTTTTAAAAATAACTACTTTGTTGTTGATTATTATTTTTTTGGCCAGTCCTGGGGCTTGAGCTCAGGACCTGGGCACTGTCCCTAAGCTTCTTTTGCTCAAAGCTAGCGCTCTGTTACTTGAGCCATAGCACCATTTCCAGGTTTTTCTGTTAATGTGGTACTGAGGAATCGAACCCGGGCCTTCATGCATGCTAGGTAAGCACTCTACCTACCACTAAACCATATCCCCAGCCCCTGAATGCCTTTTATATCAGTCTTCCAAGTTATTTTTAAAATACATTTTTGTGCCAGTAATGAGGATTGAATTCAGGGTCTTGAGTGCTGTCCCTGAGCTTTTTTTGTTCAAGGCTTGCACTCTACTACTTGAGCCACAGCACCACTTCCAGATTTTTGGTGGTTAATTGTAGATAAGAGTCTCATAGATTTTCCGACCAAGGCTGACTTTGAAGCATGATCCTCAGATCTCAGCCTCTTGATTCTGAGTAGCTAGAATTGTAGGTGTGAGCCATTGGCACCTGACTCCCAATTACAGTTTAAAGTTCACCTTGTAATTCTCCATTACTTTTACCCACTTTATACCTATGGCTTTCTCTTGTAGAGAAACTGGAATGCAAAGTACTAGATGATTTTTCTCAGAATAACAAAAAATAAAAAGGCCAAGTTGTGCTGGGTGTTGGTGTGTGGCTCAAGTGTAGAACACTTGGCTAGTAAGCACAAGGCCTTAGGTTCAATCCCCAGTGCTAAAAGAAGGGGCCAAACTATAAATGGAGAGGCTGAGGGTTTTTTTTTTTTTTGACTTCTGCCTTCCCTCTTTCCCCATATAGAAAATGGACACATTGGGGCTAGTAGAGATCCTGTGTAGCCCTGAAAGCAAGGAAACAGAGGGGAGGGAAGGAAAAACTTGCTTAGAGGTGGCAGAAGTTATATTAATCTGAGAGATAAGGGGTATGGTGGCATATGCGTCATCTCAGTACTGAGGAGGCTGAGACAGGAAGATCATGATTTTAAGTCCAGTTTGGGCTTCAAAACAAGACCCTGTCTTTAAAAACAACAACAAAAATAAACCCAGCAGAGAACTGAGGAAGAGTAGGAGTTAATTAAGTGCAAGCAATGGAGATCTTCAAAGAGAAATGATATGGTGCCAGGAAATTATATTTAATAAAGAATGATTGGAGGACTGAATATCTGATGTGTCTTGTCTTTGAGTCATCAAAGGCTGGCTCCGTGGATGAGATTGTATTCCCATCTACAGCGGGGAGAATTAAGGGCACAAGTGGGTAAATGGAAACAACACTAAGCTCCCTGAGCATTTTTAACAAATAGAGCTTTTAACTTTTTGGGTTTTGTGTGCTTTTTTGGTATTGGAGCTCCAACTCAGGGCTTAACACTTGCTAGACAAGTACTTTACCACTGAACTACATCTAGCCCAACACGTAAGAGTTTGTAAACTATGCTTTGAGCTGCCATGTTGATATCATTTCCCCATCACTGAATGTGTCCAAGCAGATGCTGGACTGACACCCATCCAGGAGCACTAGAAATAGCAGTCATGCACTAATTTGAATATTTGTACTAATTTGAATATTTTTGCTTACATAGGCGCTAAAAGAATGTGAACAATTCTCCTATTTTGTCTATTTCAAGTTCCGTTTGGGGCTAGAAGTGTATAGCTCCATGGTAGTATGTCTGAAGCCTAACCCCATCCCTATAGCTGTCAACAACAACAAACCAGTCAGCGCAGTCGATCTAATTTGCTGTGTGTCTGTGAGCCAGTGCTGTGGCTTGAACTCAGAGCCTTGCACTTTTGCTCTTAGCTTCTTTTTTTTATTTTGCTCAAGGCTGGCAGTCTACCACTTAAGTCATACCTCTGTCTCTGGCACTTTGCTGGTTAACTAGAGATAAGTGCGTCACAGATTTTTTTTGGGGGGAGGGCAGAGTTGATTTTGAACTTCAGTCCTCAGATCTCAGCCACCTGAGCAGCTGAGATTACAAGTGTGAGCCACCAGCACTTGGCTTCAAACTAATTTTTTAAAAGTTATAGGGCTCTGGGTATAGCTCAAGCTATACCTCTAAGTCCCTTTTTTGCTCTGGTTATTTTCAAGGTAGGTCTTGGTTTATGCCAGGGCTAGCCTGGGCTGCAGTCCTCCAACTCGTGCTTCTCTGGAAGACATCATTGTGTCCAGTTGGTAAATAAGATGGAGTCTTTTGAACTTTTATGACCCTGCTGGCCTCAGATTTCTATCTCCCATCTCTGCCTCTGATATAGTTAGAATACAGGCTTGAACCGCTACACAGCTCTTTAGTGTGAACTCATGATGTCTTGCTTGCTCAGCTTGCTTATTTGGATGGAGTTTTACCACTTGACCCATGCCTCTAGTCCAGGTTTTTGCTGGTTCTGTTGCAGCTGGAGTCTCACAGACTTTTCTCCCCAGGCTGACTTTGAACAGCAATCCTCCAGATCCCAGCCTCCTGAATAGCTAGAATTACAGGTGTGAGTCACCAATGCCTGTGAAACAGATCTTAAGGAAAGAATTTCAGAATAAAAGCAGCAAACCCCAAATGGGAAAAGATTCAATGAAAGAGGTGTGGGCAATACATATGAGAAGAAGAGCTGGATGAGTGGTCTGGGATGACGTCTCTTGAGATTGTGCCATTTAAGATGAGGGCTGCTGAGAACTGATGGTTTAGGTGAAGAGGAATGGAAATGTTCATTCAGACTTAGTTTGAGGTACTGAGGATTAAACCCAGGACCTCCTGCTTGCAACCACTTAAGCTATGCCCTGACCACAGACTTTATTTCTCAATTCACATAAAAATTAAATTTCTTTCCAGGCCTTGGTGGCTCGCGCCTGTAATCCTAGCTACTCAGGAAACTGAGATCTGAGGATCATGGCTCAAAGCCAGCCCAGGCAGGAAAATCTGTTAGGCGCTTGAGATAACCACCAGAAAATCAGAAGTGGAGCTGTGGCTCAAAGTGGTAGAGTGCTAGCCTTGAGCAAAAGAGCTCAGGGATGGCGCCCAGACCCTGAGTTCCAGCCCCACAACTGACAAAAAATAAATCTATCTTCTTGTGCCTAGATAAAGCAGTGTATCATTTGGGTAACATAAGTTGCATATCCTTTCCTTTTTTAAACAAAGGGTTTCTTTCTTTTTTCTTTCCAGATCTTGAGAAAGAGGATTGTCTGAAATTTGGGTCAGGATTAAATGTTTATGCCTGATACAATTTGCTTTCTTGTTTCAGAGGTAATCAGCAGTCCTGATAGAATGCTTGAGTAAGCTCTTTTTGCAATGTTTGGTTACCTCCCAGCTGATTGACTGCTGACACACTCTAGCCAACAGTTTGCTTATTGTAATCCTTCTGTTTCCAAGAGACTGTAATCTTTGTGGCGTTTGAAATACAACTTGAGCCTGTGTGGTGGTGAGTGAGTGCCTGTAGTCCCAGCCACTCTGGAAGTTGAAATGGAAAGACTGCTTGATCCCAGGGCTTCAGGCCAGACAGGGCCACGTAATGAACCCCAGTCTCAAAAACAAAAACAAACCCCTGGTCTTGTGCTCCTGTGCAATCTGAGAGAGTGGTAACGGTCAGGGGACTCTCCGCTGGGAGCTGTACATTCTTGAATGTTGGGTTTTGTGCCTGGAGGTTACATGCGTTGGGCCATCAGGATGATTGAGAGCGCTACTTGTCTTGAGTCAAGCGAAGCAGACTTAGAAGGTGGTCATAAGGAACGTGGTGTGACTACCTCACTTCAGGAGCATTTTAAAGCAGATTCTTTCCAGAAAGAGTATATATGGAAGTATAGATTTAGAACCTGAGTCCTTTATAACTCAACCCCTTACCAAAGTTCTTTTTCAGCTGGGCGCTGATGGCTTACACCTATAATCCTAGCTACTCAGGAGGCTGATATCTAAGGATCTCAGTTCAAAGCCAGCCCTGGCAAGAAAGTCTGTGAGACTCTTATCTCCAACTAAATCACAGAAAAAGCCAGAAGTGGTGCTGTGGCTCAAGTGGTTTTTGCCTTGAGCAAAAGGAGCTTGGGGATAGCGCCTAGGCCCAGAGTTAAAGCCTCAGGGCTGACAACAACAACAAATAACTTCTTTTTTAAAAAATGTAATTATTTAATTTTTAAATTTTTTATTGTTATCATAAAGGTGATGTACAGTGGGTTTACAGTTACATAAGTCAGGTAAAGAGTACATTTCTTTTTGGACAATGTCACCCCTTCCCTCTAAAAACATTCTTATATGCCTTTAAGAGGCAACTGTTGGGCTGGGAAGGTGGCTTAGTGGTAGAGCGCTTGCCTTGCATGCCTGAGGCCCTGGGTTCAATTCCTCAGCACCACATAAGCAAAAAGAAAAAAGCCAGAAGTGGCGCTATGGCTCAAGTGGTAGAGCGCTAGCCTTGACCTGAAGAGCTGAGGGACAGCGCCCAGGCCCAGAGTTCAGGCCCCACGACCGGACCCCACACACACAAAAAAAGAGCCAACTGTTTCCCAATTTAACAGCCCTAAGGTAGATGGCCACTACATTGCTGAGTGCAGAGGCATATATAAATGACTCTAGAGTGACTTATCAGAGATCATGTCAGGTGGTTTCTCTGAGGTCTATAGGATCCTTTCCCTCTGCCTCTGGGAGTGGGTGCAGCATCCTACATCTTTTTGTTTCCCCTATTGGAACTCAGAAAACACTACCCCAGAGTAATACACTTGGGTGTGCTGAGTACATAAGAACTGCAGGACACTGGGAAACTGAAAGGACTTCAGAAGCAACATCTCTTTCTTCTCATGTCGCTCCTCTCCTTTCTTCTCCAAGGTAAACCATAGAAACTCTAGTCCCACTGGGCACTGGTGGCTCACACCTGTAATCCTAGCTACTTAGGAGGCTGACATCTGAGGATCCTAGTTCAAAGCCAGCCAGGGCAGAAAAGTCTATGTGACTTTTATCTCCAATAAACTACAAAAAGCCAGAAGTGGAGCTGTGGCTCAGGTTGTAGATTGCTAGCCTTGAGCAAAAAGAAGCTGAGAGAGAGAGTACCCATGCCCTGAGTTCAACCCCTGAGATGGACAAAAAAAGAGCCTCTAAGGCCAGATGCCAATTGCCTGTAGTCCTAGCTACTCAGGAAGCTGATAGCCGAGGATCCTGGTTTGATGCCAGCATGTCAGAGAAGTCTGTGAGACTTATCTCCAGTTAACCAAAAACCTTTATAAGTGGGATTGTGGCTTAAGTAGTAAGACTGTTGGCCTGAGCCAACAAACTTAAGACATAGAGATCATCCTTGCATTCAAGCTCCAGCCACACACACACACACACACACACACACATTATACTCTCTGAAAGGGAGGTCTTTGATGGAGTAGATGAGAAATACACTATTCTGAATTTGTCCTCAAGGGGTTGAAGCATGTGAAAGCTAAAGGGTTTTGTTTAAAAAAAAACCTCAAACAATTATTGTTTGAACCAAAATGTTGTATATATTTCATTAGAAGAAAGGCATAGTCTTTTTTTTTTTTTGACAGTTGTGGGACTTGAACTCAGAGCCTGGGCACTGTCCCTGAGCTTCTTTTTGCTCAAGGCTAGCACTCTACCAACTTGAGCCACAGCACCACTTCCAGCTTTTTCTGTGTATATGGTACTGAGGAATCGAACCCAGGACTTCATGTATATTATGAAAACACTCTACTAAGCCAAATCCCCAGCCCTCATCTTATTTTTTTTAAGCATACTTTTGGTTTTATCTTTTCATCACTTGCAAATGTCAACTTTAAAACATCACTTCTTCTTTTGGTCCAAATCTTAGAAAGATACATATCTTTCTTACTTGTCATTGGCCAGAAATACCTAGGTTTTAAAAAGAGTCACAGCTTTATTTCCACTGTGTTGTAGTTAGAAAACAATAATCATAAAATATATGAAATTCAAACCGAAGCTAATCCACCAGGAAAAATACTAACACTATAACCTGGGTTGCAAAACTTGTTTAGCAAGTTTCAGCTGGAGGTTAATTAAAACCTGCTTGCAAACCTCTTAAAACACTGCCTGGAATGTGAACCACACACCACCACCACCTAGATTGTTCCCTCAGGAGCTTTCTCCTCCTTTCTCCCCTGGATTTCTGGTGGGAACATTTCCCCAGAATTCCATTTGGTTTGGCCAGAGACCACAGTGCCTTTGACTGTGGCACAACTCTTTCCATCCCATCCTTAGGGAGGAAGAGCAAGAGGAAGACAGTGTGAGCAGTCTCTAATCCACTTAGCCCCTGTGGATGCTGGGGTGTGAGGGAAGAATTTCCCCAGGGTTTGGATTGAACCCAGGGGCCTTGTACCTACTCTACACTTTTTTTTTTTTTTTGTCATTCATGGGGCTTGAACTCTGGGCCTGGGCGCTGTCCCTCAGCTCTTCAGCTCAAGGCGAGCGCTCTACCCCTTGAGCCACAGCGCCTCTTCCAGTTTTCTGGTGGTTTATTGGAGATAAGAGTCTCACAGACTTTCCTGCCCTGGCTGGCTTTGAACCTCGATCCTCAGATCTCAGCCTCTTGAGTAGCTAGGATTACAGGCGTGAGCCACCAGCACCTGACCCTCCTCTACTCTTTTTTATTTTTTTTTTTGGGGGGGGTCCGGTCGTGAGGCCTGAACTCTGGGCCTGGCCTCAGCTCTTCAGCTCAAGGCTAGCGCTCTACCACTTGAGCCACAGCGCCACTTCTGGCTTTTTGCTTTTTGCTTATGTGGTGCTGAGGAATCGAACCCAGGGCCTCTGGCTTGCAAGGCAAGCACTCTACCACTGAGCCACCTTCCCAGCCCCCTCCTCTACTCTTGAAGCTATACCCTCAGCATCTAAATCTCCATGTTAGCAGATACAGAATTATGTGACAATGTTCCACACAGGACAGGAGAGCAAGAGGAAAGATCCAAAGCAGCACAGGAAAAGGGAGAAATGTGGCCTGCCATTTGACTTGCCTGGTAGGGCATATT
Source organism: Dipodomys merriami (assembly GCF_024711535.1). NCBI lineage: Eukaryota > Metazoa > Chordata > Mammalia > Rodentia > Heteromyidae > Dipodomys > Dipodomys merriami. The sequence continues at coordinate 106,347,122 of NW_027204492.1, forward strand.
GACCTGGTGGAACATTCTGGAACCTTAGCTGTACTATTCTCTCAAAAGTTCCTCAGGTTACCGCTATTACTGCTTTTGCCCAGGCTTGTTCAGAGTAGTTGTCAGCTAACACCCCGTTGGTGGATAAGCATCTGCGGGATGTGCAGGAAACAAGGGCCAGTATAATTATAACATAATGCCATCACAACATTGCTCAAGACTGCGTCTGTACTGCCTGCCAGAGTACATAATGACCACCTCGCTGACAGGCATTTGGATGGTGATTAGTGTTGGATCTTGTCTGAGAATCAGGCTCCAAGCCAGAGAATCTAACAAATGATTTTTTGGGGGATTTTAACTCCTTGGAGGTGTGTGTGGAAATTTTAGAGGAAGTGATTTTAGTTTCTGGTAAGCTAACTCAGCTCTGATTCGACAAAGGGAAAATGAAGTTGGCTGGGCGCTGGTGGCTCATGCCTGTAATCCTAGCTCCTCAGGAGGCTGAGATCTGGTAATTGTTGCTCAAAGTCAGTCCCGGCAGGAAAGTCTGAGACTCTTATCTTTACTTAACTACCAGAAAACCAGAAGTGAAGCTGTGGCCCAAAGCGGTAGAGCACTAGCCTTGAGTGAAAAAGCTTAGGTTTAGCACCTGGGCCTGAGTTTAAGCCCCATGACTCCCCCCCCTAAAAAGTAGGATTGTTCTGAACCACTTTGCCTTGCCTTGAAGCCGGTCTTTGATGGAAAAGTAGACTTTGTATAACAGAAGTGGGCTGAAAAGTGTTGGGGAGCAGTCTTGATAGAAAACTTGCATTGAAACATAGACATGTTTTTCATATTTCAAATAAATTCTCTTAGCTGTAAATCACCAGTAGTATTTAATGGCAAAAGGCCACCATGTAGGGCTAAACTAGACACAGAATATGGTTCATTGTTCTTCTTGTACCGGGCCTTGAATTCAGGGCCTCATGTTCTGACAACCGGTTTGCTCACAGCTGATGCTCTACCATTTGTGACATGCCTCCAGTCTGGCTTTTTTGGCCAGTTTTAGGGCTTCAACTCAGGGCCTGGGTACTGTCTTTGGCCCTTTTATTCCCTCAAGGCTAGTGCTCTACCATTTGAGCCACAGTTCTACTTCAGGCTTTTGTATTGAAGAGAAGTCTCACAGATTTTCCTGTGTATCCTCATATCTCAGCCTCCTAAGTAGCTAGGATTACAAGTGTGAGCCACTGGTCCTCAGCTTCCAGCCTGGCTTTTTGGTGTTTATTTTTGGAGATAAGAGTCTTCTAGACTATTCTGCCAGGACTGGCTTGAACTGTGATCCTCCTGATTTCTACCTTCTGAGTTGCTAGGATTACACGCATGAGGCACTGGCACCCTGCTAATTCACTTATCTAACGAGTGTGAATTAAGTGCTCACTGTGTATCATGCGTGGAGGGAGGCCCTAAGGATACAAAGATTAGGAGACATGGTTGCTGCTTCCCAGAATGCTTATAATCTGGGGAGGTAAATATTTATATTGACACATATGCCAAAAGTATAAGTAACTAAATCAGTCTGAGGTCAGATGGTAGAGATCAACCCCTTAGACTACTGGCAGTAGTCAGTTGATAAAGCACAGAACTGTTTGGTAGCCTAGACCTGCATCCCTGCAGTGGATTCAAGTTGCTTAACCTTTCTAAGCCTCCATTTACTTATCTTTACAATGGACCTGATTCAGTGCAACTGAAGCTGACTCTATGGGTTTAGAAAAGCATTGTGTTAAAGACAATCTAATAATGCTTGTTAGAACCATTGGTATAGGAAAGACTTGGCTGTGCAAGATCTTCTGCCTGGGCTGGCTTTGAAAGGTGATTCTCAGATCTCAGCCTCCTTAGTTGCTAGGATTATAGGCCTGAGCCACTGATGCCCACCCATTTATATATATATATATATGGGATTTCCCTGTGTAGTCCAGGCTGGCCTCAAATCTGGATCTTCCTTCCTCAACTGAGATTAGAGTCCTAACCATTTTGAAACCTTTTCTTTCTTTGTTTTAGTTACTGAGTCCCTGGATAAAAAAGAAAGTTGGGAAGCAAGCCCCTAAAAGGGCTGTCAGAACCTTCCCTCAGGGAAGCCAGAAGTGACAGCCATACCTCTCAGCCTCGGGTTAAAAGGACCTCCCTGCAGAGCCCTTGTCCTTATCAAAACAGAGAACTGTGAACACTACCTGCCCTCACTAAACGTTGATTCCCCTGGGAACTCTGGAGCTCTAACTTAGCCAGCCATTGATGTCAAGTCTGCAGAAGGAAATAGACCCTGTTGAGCCTGGGACAGGTTCACAGCAGGAAGCGAACAAAAGCTCCTGGAGGAGGCGTGTCCAAAGGCCTCTGGGAGCCAACTTCCCAGAGCTCTTCCTGGACCTTTAGGGAAAAATCTCAGCTGCAGTGAGGAAAAAAAAAAAAACCACAAAAACTAATGGCAATACATTAAGACACAGGAAATGTTTAAAATGCCTTAGTTAATAAGGATCCTTGAAAGAAGAGGGGAGAGTCAGGGGAGGGGGGCAAATTGGAAGATGCTGGAGAATCAATCCAGTTCATCCTTTGGAAAACTAGTAAATGAAAGGGGAAAAAAATAGCACTTGTCCTCCCTTTTCTGGGTGAATTATACCTCAGGGTAAGAAAATAGGAGATGAGAAGATATTCTGTTTTTTAGAAGTATCCTGTTCATAAATGAAGACAGAAGAGTAGACTATCATCACTGTCTTGCAACCTGTAAAAAAGCAATGGCTGTGTATTCTATTAGTTAATGGCTCTTTGCAGTACAGGAGGAGATGTGAGCCATTCTCTACCTCTGTTTTTGTATGCCAGTACTGAGGCTAGAGTTCAGGGCCTGGGCTCTTTTGCTCATCACTGTACCATTTGAGCCACAGTTCTGCTTCTTCTTGCTTTTTGGTGGTTACTTGAAGATAAGAGTCTTTTGAGCTTATGTTTCTGGGTTAGTTTTGAACCTGAGATCCTCAGATCTCAGTCTGCTGAGTAGCTAGGATTATGGGTGTGAGCCACCAGCACCAGACCATTATCCACCTCTTCTCTTTGCCATTCTTTCTTTTTTTCATTGTTATCATTTAGGTGATGTACAGAGAGATTACAGTTACGTAAGTCAGGTCAAGAGTACATTTCTTTTTGGACAATGCCAGCCCTTCCCTCTTTCTCTTCTAGGTCCCCCCCCCCCATCCCTACCCACGAGGTGTATAGTTCATTTTCAATATGGTGTCTAGTGAGTACCCCTGCTGCATTTGTTCACCATTTGTCTTTCTATTTCTGTGCCCCCGTGCTCTCCTCAAAATAGATAAATGAACAAATAAAACAGAAAGAAAAGGAAAACAGCAACAAAGAAAAAAAACCCTCTCGTTTCCATTTTCTGGAGTTCATTTTGACCAATATTATGTTATATGATCGGATGCACATAGGCATTGAACCTTTGTGTTCCTCTCCTAAGAATGTCCTCCTTTGGTCTCACTGTGTGTGAGTATCTTGAGTCCTGTGTAACTTATCATGTCCAGTTATATTTTAGATCTAGCTTCTGCATATGAGAGAAACAGCCATTTGCCATTTGTCTTTCTGACCTTGGCTTTCCTATCTTAACATGGTTTGTTTTAGGTCCGTCCATTTCTTTGTAAATGACATAATACTATTCTTCCTAAAGGCTGTGTAAAATTCCATTGTGTCTATACAGCATTTCATTATCCACCTCTTAATGAAACAAATATCATCTAGCAAATGTGCTTGACAAAAATACTCAAATCTGAATCTGATCATATCCAACTTCTGACAACGTTTAACACATCTTTTTGCAATGCTAGAAATCAGGCGCAGGGCCATGTGAGTTCCACTCATGCATTCTACCTCTGAGCCACATCCTCGGCCCCTGGCACTTTATTTTAACCTAAGAGAAACATTGTTGCATAATATTATATCAGTGTTTTTCACACTTGAGTAACCTGGACCTCTTTAAGGCAAATAGAATTCTCTCACAGACCCTCAGTGGTGACTGGAGTGATTTTTCCCCTCTATTACTACAAACATACAACTTCAATGTGAATATTTTATGTTCCTCCATCTTATACAACTGTGAGACCAATCTCCATTTACAAATCAAATGCAAACCGAACTACCAAGCTAATAAAATTCAGACGAACAGCACCAATTTCATGGGAAGGAAGACATTTTGCTGAACCAACATTGTTTATAAAGGCTCGAGGTCTGATCGCTGGGGTGAAAGGTCTGTGCTTTCAGCACTGTATTAGAATGGGTTGACACAATTCTTCCAACCACTTTTCTCAAAAAACTAGAGAAAGTTCTTCATGCTATGTGGTGGGACTCACTTGGTCTTTGCAGGAACTCACCATTAACTGACTGGTGCCAGGATGAGCAGTTGGAGTCTCAGGGGAAGGCTTTTTCTTTGCTGCCAGCACTGAGGCCTGAACTCCAGAGCTTTGTGCTCTTGCTTAACTTTTTATCCATTGAAAGTGGGAGTTCTACCACTTTGATCTGCATCTCTACTTCTGGCTTTTTGCTTGTTGACTGTAGATCAGTCGCTCACATATCTGTCCTGGCTGGCTTTGAACCTGTGATCCTCAGGTCTCAGCCTCCTGAGTAGCTAGGATTATAGACATGAGTCACCAGCACCTGAGCAAGGTATTATTATTATTATTATTATTATTGTTGTTGTTGTTGTTGTTGTTATTGTATTTTGTTGGTTGTGGGGCTTGTACTCTGGGCCTGGGCATTGTATCTGAGCTCTTCAGCTCAAGGCTAGCACTCTACCACTTGAGCCACAGCCCACTTCCCGTCTTCTGTTTTGTTTTTTTTTGTTTTTTTGGGTCTGGTCGTGGGGCCTGAACTCTGGGCCTGGGCGCTGTCCCTCAGCTCTTCAGCTCAAGGCTAGTGCTCTACCACTTGAGCCACAGCGCCACTTCCGGCTTTTTTTCTTTTTTGCTTATGTGGTGCTGAGGAATCGAACCCAGGGCCTCTGGCATGCAAGGCAAGTGCTCTACCACTGAGCCACTTTCCCAGCCCTGTTTTTTTTTTTTGTTTGTTTGTTTGTTTTTGCCAATCCTGGAGCTTGAACTCAGGCCTGGGCACTGTCCCTGAGCTTTTCTGTGCTCAAGGCTAGCACTCTACCACTTGAGCCACAGCTCCACTTCTAACTTTTCCTGTTTATGTGGTACTGAGAAATTGAACCCAGGCCTTTATGCATGCTAGGCAAACACTCTACCTCTAAGCCACATTCCCAGATGGTGGCATTATTATTATTATTATTATTATTATTATTATTATTATTATTATTATTATTGCAGATAAGAGTCTCACGGACTTTCCTGCCTGGGCTGGCTTTGAACTGTGATCTTCAGATCTCAGCCTCCTGAATATCCAGGATTACAGACAGGAGCCATCGGTGCCCTGGTTATTATTTTTTAAAAGCTTTCTAATGTGCAGCCTGCATTGAAAACAACTGATTTTTGATAATCTAGAAAATATGTATATAGATTGCTCTTTAGATGATAATCCAAAAGAAGCACCAAATTCAATCATTCTGTTAGGACCTCCTCTTTTAGAATATGTCAGGAACATTCCCTTCCCCCTAACCAGAGGTTTAAGAAGTTGGATTGGAGCTTGGTTTCCAAGCATAATTGGGTAGCATTGTGCAATTTAGATTCCCGGAGGTTTAGTTTCTCAGAATACAAAGAAACTACTAAGCTGGGTGTGATGATACATGCCTGGAAGCTTTCAGCTTCTTGGGAATCTGAGGCAGGAGGCTTGCTTGAACCCAGATGTTCGAGGCCAGCCTGGGCAACAGAGCAAGACTCTATCTTGGAAAACAAAAGGTAACTTATAATAGTACCTACTTCATAAGGTGGTTGTGAGAAATAATAATGTATATAAAGTATTAAGCTTAAGCCAGATGTGGTGCAAGTGTGTGCACACACATATGTATGCATATGATTTTTTTTTTTAGATCATGTCTCCTACAATGTTGTACAGGCTGGCCTTGAATGTCTGGACAAAAATGATCCTCCTGAAGAGCTGGGATTACAGGCATGTGTCACTCTGCCCAGTAAGATTTGCTTTATAGCTCAGTTGTATTTATTTATTTATTTATGTATTTATTGTCGGTCATAGAGTCTGAACTCTGGGCCTGGGCACTGTCCCTCAGCTCTTCAGCTCAAGGCTAGCTCTCTACCACTTGGGCCACAGCATGACTTTACAGCTTTCTCTGCTTATGTAGTGCTGAGGAATCGAACCCAGGGCCCCCATGCATGCTAGGCAAGCACTCTACCACTGAGCCACCTTCCCAGCCCCTATAGCTCAGTTTTTAAAAAGGTGTCTTTGTAACTGAGTTAAACATTCGGTGGACAGTGGACTGATGTTGTGAGGTTTCCATTTCTAAATTTGCCGTTAAGTGCGTACAAAAACTTCATAAAAGCCTTTGTCTTGACAACACTGGGTCTTTAAGCCTAAGCACTAAGAAGAAAGAGGAAACAAAGACATATTTGTAAATCACTTGGTAATTTATCTTATTCATATATTTAACCACAGTCAGCATGTAGTTGTTTTCCTCTAAGAGGCTCAGTTTCCAAAATACAATTTTCAAAATATTTTACTTCCTCACAAGGCTCTTTGTGTTCAGTTACCCTTTGGTTTTTGCCAGGGCTTTTTGTGTTACTTGCCATTCTACCAGGGCTCTGGTTGAGAACTGATTCCGTCAGCCTGTTTTCAAGGCTGGCTCTGAGTCACCAGTAAATCTCAAAGCACTCCTGTATTTAACACAATATGTGTTCATACTTTTCTGTGCGACTGCCTTCTAGACTAAGATACTGATAGACGGGAACACAGGGCAAAAATCTCCTTCCATTAGAGAGCCCAGTATTTATTTCCTGGAAAATACAGATACAAAGGATTGCTTTTCAGGTATCTTATGACTGCTTTTGGAAAACAGTCTTGGACATGATTCTGCAGTGGTTCTTAGCAACTATCATTTTCATTATCATGGAAATTAGTGGGTTTAAAAATGTAGGCCAATGTAATGAGTACTAGGAGTTCACATATCTAAGGAGAAAACTAGCTTTTCTCTGCCTCTTAGGTTGTTTCCAGTCCTTGAGAAAGCATTTGTTTACTTCTCCTTGGTAGTTTGAAAGGCTCCTATTGTTTCTCTATTGTAGAAGTCGATTAAGTTATTGTAGTACCACAAACTCACTCTCCAAATAGGATGTCAATTGATTTGATTTGTGCCTGGCTCAAACTTTTTGTTTGCCAGTTTTTATTTATAAAATTGAGGCAGTTGTGCAGTTTTTATTCCTGTCCCATTAGCAAAGTGACCCACTTGCTTTACCTTCAGAAAGTATCTCCTGTGGGATAAGATTGAGGAGTACGTATTTTTCCCCCAGATTCCTTTTTGTGTTAGTACTAGGGCTTGAACTCAGGGCCTACGTGCTGTCCCTGAGCTTTCTTGCTTATGCATGAGCCACTGGTTCCTGGATTTTATTTTCCAAGGTTTTTAATGCTTCACAATCCCACCATTTGATTCACTTGTATAACAACGGGCTTATTTATTTTTGGCCTGTTGCTGTGTGTGTGTGTGTGTGTGTGTGTGTGTGTGTGTGTGTGTGTGTGTGTGCATGCTGGATATTGAACTCAAGGTGTGTGTGTGTGTGTGTGTGTGTGTGTGTGTGTGTGTGTGTGTGCTGGATATTGAACTCAAGGTCTCACCAAAGCTAGGCAGGTGTGTGTGTGTGTGTGTGTGTGTGTGTGTGTGTGTGTGTGTGTGTGTGTGTGTGTGTGTGTGTGTGTGTGTGTGTGTGGCAGGTACTCTAGCACTAAGCTACATTCCTTTTTTTTTTTTTTAATTTTATTTATTTTTTTATTGTGAGAATACCGTACAAAGGAGTTACAATTACATGGGCAAGATAACGAGTGCATTTCTTATCAAGCATTGTTGCCTCCTCTTTGTTTCCCCTTCCCATCCCTTCCCATACTCCTTTCCTCCCCTCATCCGATCCTCCCCCCACCTCCCACCAAAGTTGTTAAGTTCGTTTTTCCACATAACGTCTTGTACATCTCATTGTTGCAATGGGTCCACCTGTATCCCTAGTTAAACGATTTGATTTTTTCCCTTCCCCTCCACAAATTATACCAATATCAAATACAGTGAAAGCATGGGTTATACTGTGGGGGAGGGACATACAAAGCAACATAGAAATCATCTTATAAATATGATAGAAACAATTACTAAGCTACATTCCTAAACCTAAAATCTCTTTTCATGTGCTAGCGTCAACTCAGGACCTTGGGGCTGTCCCTGAACTTTATTTTTTGCTCAAGACTAGGGCTCTACTACTTTAGCCACAGCTTCACTTCCAACTTTTTGGTGGTTAATTGGAGATAAGAGTCTCACAGGCTGAGTGCCAGTGACTCCTACTTATAAGACTAGTTACTCAGGAGGCTGAGATCTAAGGATTGCAGTTCAAAGCCAACCCCAGCAGGAATATCTGTGAGAGTCTTATCTCCAATTAACTACCAAAAAGTTGGAAATGGAGCTTTGGTTCAAGTGGTAGAGCATTAGCCTTGAGCAGCAAACCTCAGAGATAGGGCCCAGGCCCTGAGTTCAAGCCCCAGGACTGGCATAAAAAAAAAAGATTTTTCCTTCCCAGGCTGCCTTCGAAACAGTCCTCAGATCTCAGCCTCCTGAGTAGCTAGGATTACAGGTGTAAGCCCTAGGCACTTGACCCAGACCTAAAGACCTTTTTAACCAATTGTAGTAATCCAGTGATGTTTGATGAACATTTTTATTAGTGACCAAGAAAAACGTATAAGAAAGGATTAGTAAAAATGCTCACACCAAACAATTAAATCAAAGAGTAGTTTATTAAAAAAGAATCAAAACAGAAACTCTAAGTACCAGTGTGTACATTGTACACATTTAAATGACTCACAAGAATGAAGTTTTTTCATATATATTATGATCACACCACCTTGTTTTTTGTTTTTTCTTATCAAAAGCTGTTCAAGGAGAATCCTGACTCCAAACTGCATCTATGATTGCCATTTTAAACAGACCGCATTTCAAACATGCAACAACGCCACTGGTAATAAAGCTTTGGAATGGGTGCTCATTCTATTATTTCACTACAAGTAGGATAGAAAGCAAGGTAAGTTGAGAATTTATTTTAAAATAGAATGGAGGTTGTCAAATTCTACACTAGCACTCCTCACTCCTCTGCTGCCATTTTTAGCAAGTACTCCTTGTCAATCTTGAAGAGTCTCCACCCTTCTTCACTGGACAGATCAGAAGCCCCTCTTCTCTTATAGAAGTTGATAGATGGTTCATTCCATTCTGCCACCAAGAAGTGCATACTGCTGCAGCGACACTTCATGGCAACCTATTGAGAGAAAGCATAGGCTCACGTGATGTTTCATCTCCTTTCCAATACCTGATTTGGATTCAAAGCATCCCATGAGCCCATTACCATTACAAATTCAGAAACCAAAATATCTAGGACATACCTGGCTTAGATTCTTCAAAATTTCTGATCCGATACCAAAGCCTAAAAGAAAATGGAGTATAATTTTTAAAAGTCCCTGTAAAGATTTATGGCCCTGATGTTTCTTTAGACTCCCCCTTCCCATTCCCAAACACAACTGTACCTCTATAATCACTCATCACAAAGAAGTCTTCAAGATAGAGTAACTTGCCAATCCATGGGTCATAGGTAAAATAGTACATGGCAAAACCAACGATGCTGTGTCCTGTAATAAGAGTATGTCATGAGCTATAGAGCAGAAAACCAATCCATTAAAGCTGTAGCGGCAGAATCAGAAGCCTAGCCTAGATTTTAAAGGAATATACATGCATGTATAGATAAACAAGTAGCCACCAAGCAGGACTGCCACCTGACTTAGGCAAGTGCAGTCTAGGCCACCGTTGCTCTATCTCTCTGTTCTCAAACATGTATTTGCAAAAAGCATACATTACAGCTAGCCAAAGCCAGGCTAGATCCATAATCTGGCTATGCTGCAGTCTGCAGAAATCTCACTCAGGAAGTGAGAATGTTTTCATTGCCAGAGAAAAACTACTGTGATCTCAAGCTAAACACACACAGTATTCACATCCTAATGATATACTGCTATGCCAAGTTGGGAAAAAATGGTTTACACGGCAGTTCAGAATAGGAACTATTTCTAATTTACCAATTCTTGCTTCCTTAAAATTCAGAACATCAGGCCAAAAGTACAATGTTTCATTTCAGAACTTGCCTTCCAACTTAGAAAATTTCAATTTGTTTTCCCCAGTTTTAAAGCCAGAAGCAGCAGCAGTAGTCCTAACCCCAAACAGGTATTACGTAACGCCTCTGAAAACTACCTCATCCCTTAATTGGTTGCTCATTTCTTCTAGCTTGGGGAACAGATGGTAGGAAAAAAAAAAAAGCCCTTAAGAAAGCACCCACCCAAACAACTTCCTCTTTTAGCTGGCTACTGATCAGTCAACAGGAGCCAGCAAAAAAAAAAAAAAAAAAAAGGAAAAAAGAAAGAAAAAGAAAAGAAAAAAGAACGAAAAAGAAAAGAAAAACAAAAAGAAATGGCATCCGACTCCCTCATAAGGGGTGCCTATCTATTTTCCAAATAGAGGCAAAAGTTTCAAATTAAACTTTCTAGCCATTTTCTAGTTCTTTGCAAACAGACAGGAAGCAAGTATTATAGTTTCTGATCTACTGTGTTGTAAGTGTGTGGTAACAGGGCCTTACCTCATTTATCATGATCATCTACTTTATGTGTAAAGGATCTTTTAGTTACCTCCCCGCCCATCCATGTACACGGAAGGGCCATGTACATGGCGAAGCTAGAGACTGTAACCTGAAGATTGGGACAAATTAAAGAAAAAAATGTGATTTAACGCAATTACAAAAAAAAAAAAGGTTAGGTTAGGGTCAAACAAGAACCATTTTATGAAATTGAATTACAACAAACAACATTATACCTAACTCTTCCGGGTTTCCACAGCACTCTGATATTTAAACAGCTCTTTTCACCCGCCCTATTATAAACTGCAGCACATCTTTCTCTCTCTCTCTCTCTCTCTCTTTCTCTCTCTCTTTCTTTTTTGGCCTCAGTAAATTTGAAGACTGGCTATTATTTCTGGCCAACTTCATAGTAAGTAACTTCGGCCCGTGTAGTTAGAAGGTCTACTCAGCAGACCCTAAGATTTTTACAACACTTGGGCTCTCTGGCTTCGGGGGGGTTACCTTCCGGAGTCCAGTGCTCCTTGGGCACTTCTGCAACCAGGCAGTGGTAGAAGGGGTGCTCTCCGAAACCATCTTCTAAAAGATCTGCAAGAAAGGGGGGCAGCCGAGACGGTGTTGGTCTGTGAAAGTGATAGGTACCCCACACCCGTCGTCTCCCCTCACCCCGCCACGGTTAACGTTACCTTTTTCAGTTAATATGACTTGGTCTTCCATGTATTCATATTTAGCCAGTTCCTGGAGGCGGTGCACAAAGAAAGAGAAGTAGGGAAAAGAATCAGGAGACTCGGACCTCAAAGGATTACAAGGAAAGAATGGGCCAGACAGAGTTGGGGTGGTGCCACATTCCGGTCCCACCAGGCTTCGGGTTGGGGGTGCGGGGTGGCGAACAGAACGGGGGGGGGAATCTGCTGATCTCGCGCACCAGCTCAGACCCCCCCCCAGCCATGGTCTGAGCCACATCTCCACCCTCGCCCTGGGATGAGTCCCGGTGGTCCAACCTTGATCAGCCGCAGGATGTCACCGCAGTCAGCTGCGGTGGCTGGGCGAATCACGAATTTAGCCATTTTCGTCTTTTGCTTTTCTTCCCTTTGCGGACTAGGCCCCTGTACTTGAACAGCAGGAGGAGGTGGTTCCTCATTCGTCTCCCGGGAGCGTCCTCTTCTCAGTCAGGCTGGCACCATGACCCGGCGAACCTCGGTAAGTGACGAAAGTCCTTCAGCAGAGTCGCAACCCGTAGCAGTGTGCTGAACCTTGGGCCGGGCGCTGCTTTTCAATGTGAAGAAGCCCCGCCCTGGGCCGTGAGACAAAGGCGTCGTGTCCAATGAAGGCGCGACTTGCAGCGCCCCGCCCTCCTTTCCGGGCACCTCCTTCTCTTCCGGACTCCCGTGTGAAAGCCTTGCGGGTGGGGGTGGCGGCCAAGAGCGTGTAGTGTCCTCTGTAGCGGCGCCCTCTAGTGGCGCCTCGCGGAGCCTTCTCGGAAACCTGATCGGAGTGTCCCACATGTCCTTCAGTAACCTTTGTGTAAGGAGAGGGGAATTCCCTTTGTGACTCCGACTAGCGAGTGACCTTACTGCTTTGTACTCTGGGGAGTGAGGAAAACAAATTTAAGAGACCTGGTCTTTGGTGATGGGAGGAGGATTCGGGCAGCCCTTCTCACAGTGCAGTCCAGTGGACTCCAAGGGTCCCAGTGCCCTTTGCCTTTTTTGCTATTGGAATTTTCCACAGGCAACTTGATGTGTGATGATGTCATCACTCTGATGACTAAAGGAATGTGTGCTTGTATGTTCTTGTGTTTTCTAAAGTTTCCTAAGCTCTTTGGACCCCTCAGTAATTTCTTTTCTTTATAGTTATAACATTTAAAGTTAAATGCTTTGCTTTTTCCTTCTTAAATCTCTGATCTCTTTTGTGGAAACACTTTCCTTCTAGCTAAGGTACATTCTTCTTATTTCCCTTTACTGAAGATCTGTTTATGTATAAAGCTCCCAGACTTGATTATCTGTGACTCTAATTCATCTGAAAATTCTTGTTCTTTTTTGTGCAAATACTGAGGCTTGAACTTAGGACCTAGTCACTATCTCTCCATTTCCCCCCCCCCCCCAACACCAGAACTCTACCACTTGAGCCACTGCTTCACTTCCACTTCTGGTGTGGTATGTGGTGTGTGTGTGTGTGTGTGTGTGTGTGTGTGTGTGTGTGTGTGTGTGTTTAATTGGAGTCTCAAGGACTTTTTCTGCCTGAGCTGTATTTGTATCTTGATCCTCAGATCTCAGCCTCCTGAGTAGCTAGGATTACAGGTATGAGCCACCAGTGCCTAGCTAACTTTTTATTTTGAAATGATTACATACATATTTACAGGATGTGCAGTGACATCATTGCTCTGATGACTCAAAGAATATGTGAGTGTACGTTATGTTTTCTAGACTTTTCAAAGAGAAGCTATTTGGATTTGATAAATGTGAAGGGTACTAAGATCAACATGTTTGGAAACAGTTGGATTAGAGTATATCTATTTCTAGTTGTACCTGCTGGGACAAGTATTCAAGCCTCTGAGTAATGACTGTTGTTTTTTCTTTTCCTTTTCCTTCCCTTCCTTCTCCTTCCTTTCTCTTCCCTTGCCTCCTGTGTTTTTAAATTTATTTTTAAAATGCTGGTACTAGGTCTTGAACTCCGGGCGTCATACTCACTTGCCTTTTTCTCTCAAGGCTGGCACTCTACCACTTTGACCCACAGCTCCATTTCCAACCTTTTACTAGTTAATTATAGATGAGAATCTCATGAACTTCTCTGTGCAGGATGGCTTCGACCTTTGATCCTCAGATCTCAGCCTCCTGAGTGTCTAGGATTGCATGTGTGAGCCACCAGTGCCCAACTCTATCCCTCCTTTTTTCCTGTGGTATTAGGAATTGAACTCAGGGCCTCACACTTGAAAGGCAGGCGAGGATTCTACCACTTGAGCCACAAACATTGCCTATTTGGATATTAGTTTGTTTTTCAGACAAGGTTTCATGTTAACTTTGTCCAGCCTAACTTGGGTCCAGGATCCTCTTACCTCTCTGTCTCTTGAGTCTCTGGGATTACACGCATTTGCTACTATGATCAGCTGACTTTTCTTTTATAACTCATTTCCCAGATAGACCCTGCTAAGGCTCCTTTTGTAATGGCCCTGCCTGGATTCCCTAGTGAGTCACAGGATGTTTTTCCATGGTGAGAGAAAATGCAAAAGGGGCCTGCAGCATCTTTAGTGTGCAGATGAGGGGTTGTACTGTTACCAAATGACCACTCCTAATATTCAACAAGTGACTAGGCTTCTTTAAGCAATATCCTGTATGCAGGAGGGCGGTCTCTTATTACTCCTCCCACTCTTCTGGGAGTCAATGTATAGTGACTCACTGTGGGAATTTATGCAAGGTCTTTTTCAAAGAACTTTAAAAATAGCATTGATTCCAATCTATCTAAGTTGCTGCTAGTAGTGCCCTTTTTTGACACCTCACTAAATACTAGAGCCCTAAGGAAAGCTAAGCACCAGTGATAAGCTAAGCTAAGCACCTCCTTGAAGCAAAAGCAAGCAAAAAGTTTCCTATTTGGATTGCCTTTTGTGTATGCGTGTGTTTGTGTGCCAGTGCCAGTACTACAGCTTGAACTCAGCCTGGACACTGTCCCTTAACTTTTTCTGTTCAAAGCTGGTGTATTACCACTTGAACCACAGCTCCACTTAAGGCTTTTTGATAGTTAATTGGCGATAAGAGTCTTCTGCCTGGGCTAGCTTTGGGCCTCAATCCTCAGATCACAGCCTCCTGAGTAGCCAGGATTACAGACAAGAGGCAACCCTGCCTGGCTTGATGCCCCCCTTTTTATAAAAAACAGCAATCCATCCTTCCATTTGGTCAACTTTTATTTGGTTATTGAATCAGCATGAAGTATTTATTGAGTCTTGCATTTGAGGCTTACCGAGTTTTGCAAGTAGCCCTGCAAGTGTGCAATTTACTTTTAGACATGTGTTTGTATTTTATTTTATTTTTATTGTGAAAATACTGTACAGAGGGGTTACAATTACATGGGCAAGATAATGAGTACATTTCTTATCAAGCATTGTAGCTTCCTCCTTTGTTTCCCCTTCCCATCCCTTTCCATCCTCCCTCCGTTCCCCCCAATCCTCCCTGCTACCCCCCCCCAAAGTTGTAAAGTTCATTTTTCAACATAATGACTTGTACATCTCATTGTTGCAATGGGTCCACCTGTATCCCTATTTAAACGATTTGTTTTCCCCTTCCCCTCCACAAATTGTACCAACATCAAATACAGTGAAAGCAGGGGTTATACTGTGGGGGAGGGACATACAAAGCAACAAAGAAATCATCTTATAAATGTGTTAGAAACAATCACATGAAAGAAAAAAAAACATTTGAATACATATCTTAGGGTTCATTTCCCTAACATCATCTTATCTGACCTTTTCTGCTTGACTCAGACATATACTAGATATTGCAAATAAGGGAAACCATGGGACCTATGTTTTTTTGGGGTGTTTGTATTTTTTTAACATTAATGTTAGTCTTTGTGACAAAGAGATGTCCTGTAACTGAAGAGGGCAGAAAAGAAGGGAGAGTAGGAGGGAGGAAAAATGACCAAACCAGGTTGACTTGGGTGTTTGCCGTTCATCGCCTCATTACAATTATCTTGAAGTAGGTTATGTGTGCTCCATCGTTACAGTTGAGAAACCTGGGACCCACAGGGGTTGCAGAATTGCCAAGGCCAGGAAGTGATAGAACTCGGAATGTTTATGACTTATGATGGTTTTATTGGCCCAAGGGCAATTGTTCTCCACCATGAATTTTCGTTTCAAGGTGCCAAAAAAGGCAAGGCCTAGAAGTTCTTTATGGTATCTTACTGGGTCCACGTGGCCAGAAGTCAGTTATTTAAACACAGATTATTTTATCCCCTTGTATTAGTTATCTATAGCCACCTCACACATTACCCCAAACTGAATGGCTTAAAATAGCATGCACTTTTTTTTTTTTTTTTTTTGGTCCAGTCGTGGGGCCTGAACTCTGGGCCTGGGTGCTGTTCCTCAGCTCTTCAGCTCAAGGCTAGCGCTCTACCACTTGAGCCACAGTGCCAATTCCGGCTTTTTACTTTTTTGATTATGTGGTGCTGAGGAATCGAACCCAGGGCCTCAGGCATGCATGGCAAGCGCTCTACCACTGAGCCACCTTCCCAGCCCATATCATGCATTTATTACAGCAGTCTTTGGGGATCAAAAGTCCAGTTATGTCAGAGTTGGGTCCCCTATTTAAGGTGGGCAATTCACATTGGGAACCGTCTGCTTCCAAGTTCACTTGTTGACCTTGACCGAATTGCTTTTTTCCCTTCTTTCTTGTGGGGTACTGGAGCTTAGACTCAGAACCTGCATAAGAAAGGTTTTTTGTTGTTGTTGTTTTTTGCTGGTCCTAGGGCTTAACCTCAGGCCTGGGTGCTGTCCTTGAGCCTCTTTATGCACAAGGCTAGCGCTCTACCACTTGAACCACAGCACCACATTCAGCTTTTTCTGTGTAGTTTATTGGAGATTAGAATCTCATGGATTTTCCTGCTTCGGCTGGTTTCAAGCCATCATCCTCAGATCTCAGCCTCTTGACTAGCTAAGATTACAGGTGTGAGCCACTGGCACCCGGCTTGGACTCAAGGTCTTGTGTTACCACTTGACTTTCTTGCTCCTGGCTGCCTCTCAAGCAGTTGAGCCATGGCTCCAAGTTGGCTTTGTGCTAGGTAATCAGAGATGTAGTCCAACTGATGTTTTTGCCTGAGATGGCTTCAAACCTTGATCCTCCAGATCTCAGCCTCCTGGGTAGGTAGGATTAGAGGCATAAGCCATCAGTACCTCCCTACCCCTTTTAAATTAAGGTTAAGTATTTATTGGGTGTTTTATCTTAGACATGTCGTGGAATTCTGTGCCAGAACCCAATGTATAATACTGAAAGGATGTGATTTTTTTTCTTTTTCTTTTTTTTTTTTGGTCGGTCGTGGGGCTTGAACTCTGGGCCTGGGCACTGCCCCTCAGCTCTTCAGCTC
Organism: Dipodomys merriami; assembly: GCF_024711535.1. Classification (NCBI taxonomy): domain Eukaryota; kingdom Metazoa; phylum Chordata; class Mammalia; order Rodentia; family Heteromyidae; genus Dipodomys; species Dipodomys merriami. The sequence goes on from NW_027204492.1 coordinate 106,363,945, forward strand.
AAGGCGAGCGCTCTACCACTTGAGCTACAGCGCCACTTCTGGTTTTCTGGTGCTTTATTGGAGATAGGAGTCTCACGGTCTCTCCTGCCCGGGCTGGCTTTGAACTGCGATCCTCAGATCTCAGCCTCCTGAGTAGCTAGGATTACAGGCGTGAGCCACCAGCTCCCGGCTCTGATTTTTTTTTCTTACCTTAGCATCTCACTTTATTTGTATCATATTTCTATTATTAGTTATACATAGGGAACTCATTTTGATATGTACATATATATGTATAAAGTACCTTAATCAAGCTTAACTTCTCTATCACTCTCCCTCCCCTCACTTTCATAAACCAATCTCAACAAACTTCACGTTTCATTTGCAAAAAACTACACATAATATTTTGACCAGATTCATCCTTCTTTACCCCTTCCATTTGCCTCCCTGCCTTTCCCTACCGACTCCCCCAACCAGCATCATTTTGTGCTCCTGTCCTCCCGATTTTAAGTGTATGTTAATTGTTCACAAGATGTTCAACATTAAATGTGTTCTCACATGCTAGACCAAAAGGATAAATATATTTGTAAACACATACAACTGATCATATGTACATAGGTGGAACATGTTTGCAATTGTGGGACTTTCTGAAGGGATTGGGAGGGAAGAGGATGATAAAAGGTGAGAAATACTGAAATACATTGCACCTGTGAATGAAGATGGCAAAGCAAAAGTCACTGAACTCTGCAGAATTGTGTGTGTGTGTGTGTGTGTGTGTGTGTGTGTGTGTGTGTGTGTGTGTGTGTGTGTGTGTGTGTGTGTGTGTGTGTGTGTGTGTGTGTGTGTGTGGTCCTGGGGCAGTGTTCTTGAGCTTTGAGCCACAGCTGTACTTCTAGCTTTTTGGTGATTAATTGGAAATAAGGGTCTCACTCACTTTCCTGCCTGGGCTGGTCTTGAACTATCACCCTCAGGTCTCAGCCTCCTCCTGAGTAGATAGAATTATAGGCATGAGCCACTGGTGTCTGGCTGGCTTCTGGCCTTTTGGTGGTTAATTGGAGATAATAGTCTCATGGAATTTTCTGCTCATGCTGGCTTTGAACCTCAACTCTCAGCCTCCTGAGTAGCTAGGATTACAGGCATGAGCCATGAGCAGAATTTATTTCTTGAAGCCTTGGCTTCTTGCTGGTTGTTAGCTAGAGGCTACCTTCATCTCCTAAGGGTCTCTGAAGTTTCTAGATGCTGCCTGTATTTTCTTGTCATTGGCCCCTCTGGCCATTTATAAGCCATAGTTTCATTATGGTAGAAAACACATGGCATAGAATTTAGGATCTTAACCATTTATTTTGTTTAAGACAGGGTCTTGCTAAGTAGCCCAGGCTGGCATTGATTCTCCTGCCTCAGCCTCCTCCAGTGCTGTGATTATAGCTGTATACCACCAGACACAACCTTACCTCAACTATTTTTAAAATGTATAAGATAGTAATGTTTATATGTACATTATGTAGCAGTGCTGGAAGTTTTTCATCTTGCAAAACTGCATTTTGTACCTAGGCACAATAACTCCCTTATTTTCCTCTCCTTCAGGCCCTGTACCCTCATCTATCTATCTTTCTTTCTCTTTCTTTCTTTCTTTCTTTCTTTCTTTCTTTCTTTCTTTCTTTCTTTCTTTCTTTCTTTCTTTCTTTCTTTCTTTCTTTCTTTCTTTCTTTCTTTCTTTCTTTCTTTCTTTCTGTCTGTCTGTCTGTCTGTCTGTCTGTCTGTCCTGGGGCTTGAACTCTGGGCCTAGGCACTGTCCCTGTGCTCTTCAGCTCAAGGCGAGTGCTCTACCACTTGAGCCACAGCACCACTTCTGGTTTGCTAGTGATTTATTGGAGATAAGAGTCTCACGGAGTTTCTTGCCTGGGCTGGTTTTGAACCGTGATCCACAGATCTCAGCCTCCTGAGTAGCTAGGATTACAGGCATGAGCCACTGGCGCCCGGCTAGCCACATCTTTCTGTTGCTGAGTTTGAACTTTTAATACCTCCTGTGAGTTGAATTGTGTTTTTGTTTTTGTTTATATTTTTGAGAGTGACTTATTTCACTTAGTATAATGTCCGCAAAGTTCATCCATATTGTAATAGAGGGAAAGATACCCTTCCTTTAAGGTTGAAATTCCATAGTGTATGTATGCTATGACTTCTTTATCTGTTCATCTTTTGATGGACATTTAGGTTGTTTCAGTCTCTTGGCTAATGTGCATAATGCTGCTCATGGGTGTGAAAACATCTCTTCAAGATCCTGTTTTCAGTTCTTTTTGATATTTTCCAAGAGGTGGGATTGGTTATCAGCTTTTAGTTCAGTTTTTAATTGTGTGTGTGTGTGTGTGTGTGTGTGTGTGTGTGTGTGTGTGTGTGTGTGTGAATTCTGCATGCTGGTTTCCACAATGGCTCTACCATTTCACTTCCATCATCAACTGGTTACAATTGGGCCACACTTTGACTAGCCCTTGCCATTTTATTTTACTTTTTGATAGTGACTATACACATTGATGGTGCACAAGCATTTTCTTCTATTCTATTTTCACTAATTGTTTCCTTTGATAAGCAGAAATTTTTTTTGGGGGGGGGGTCTGGTCGTGGGGCCTGAACTCTAGGCCTGAGTGCTGTCCCTCAGCTCTTCAGCTCAAGGCTAATGCTCTACCACTTGGAGCCACAGCGCCACTTCCGGCTTTTTTCTTTATGTGGTGCTGAGGAATTGAACCCAGGGCCTCATGCATGCAAGGCAAGTGCTCTACCACTGAGCCACCTTCCCAGCCCCCGATAAGCAGAAAATTTTAAGTTTGATAGGCCTTGCTTTTTTGTTAGCCTTTTTTCTGCCATGATAGTCCTACATAATGTATCATAATCATGAGGTTGCTGCCTGTCATATACTATTGGTTATTAGGAATTCACAGGTTCCACTCACATCCAGGAGGGAGGATAAAAAGTCATGAGCATTGGAAGGCAGGATCATAGAAGCCACTTTAGAATCCATCTACCAATTTCTTTTCTTTTATTGTGGTACTAGAGTTTGAACTCAGGGCCTCATACTTGTTTGACAGGCACTCTATCATTTGAGCTACTCTTCAGCCTGTTTTGTCTGTGCGTATGTGTGTGTGCATGCGTGTGCATACACGTTTGCATGCATATGTATCAGTACTAGAGCTTGAACTAGGGGCCTTGTGCTCTCACTTGGTTTTTGTGATCAAGAATGGTGGTCTACTGCTTGAGCCATATTTCTGGCTTTTTGCTGGTTAATTGGAGACAAGAATCTTATGGACTTTTCTCCTGGGCTCAGATCTGCCCTCAGATCTCAGCTTCCTGAGTAGCTAGGGTTACAGGTATGAGCCATTAGTGCCTGATTCTAGTTTTGGTTTTGAGACAGGGTCCTCCTCTTTTATTTTGGTCAGTTGTGGGGCTTGAATGCTGGGCCTGGGCACTGTCCCTGAGCTGTTCGTCTCAAGGCAAGTGCTTTACCACTTGAGCCACAGAGTCACTTCCAGTTTTCTGGTGGTTAACTGGAGATAAGAGTCTCACAGACTTTCCTGCCTCCTGGGTAGCCTCCTGGGTAGCTAGGATTATAGGTGTGAGCCACCAGCGCCCGGCTTAGAGTTTTCTTATTATGTAGCCAAGGCTGGCCTCCATCTCCTGAGTGTTGGAATTATTGGTGTGTGCCACCATACTTAACATCTGCCACCTTTTAAAAATGCAGTTAAAAACATATTCCTTATCCAGCATTTAACAAATACTTATCAAGGATTGTATTTGGAGAATACTGAATAAACATGTCATATGCTGGGGTTTGAATAAGATTTGTCCCCTAGAACAGGGGTTCTAATCATACATCAATGCTATCAAGAAACTGGATTAATAGAGTGTAGAGTACCTGTTGTCTAGGAACATAAAGTTTGGTATTATAAGCCCCAAAGGTTCTAGTTATGGTTTGTTGGGATCCAGTCTCCCAGAGAAAAAGGACAGGTACAATCAGAACTGAAGCTAGATACACAGTGTTTAACCTATTCAGTGTGACCTACTTTTCATGCAGTGTATTGCAGGAAGACTTGTCACCCATTGGTCAGTTCAGGGATCAAGGCTCTAACTCCCATAAATACTTAGGAGATCTGAAAAGTGCAACCAACCACCTCAGGCTTCCTGAACTTTGAATCTGGGAATGGATGTTACTCAATAGGAAGATCATAGAAAATAATTACCCATTAGTGCTCCAAGTATAAGACACCCCCACTTTTCCCTATGGCCTCTGGGTACATGCAAATAGATGGTAAAGTTCAGAATTCAGCTTGCAAATCTTTGTGCCATGTGCAAAGTAGTAATTATGGGTTAACAGAGAATCCAAGAAAACAGAGAATACTTCAAAGATAGAAATGCAAGAGAGTAAACGCCATTCAAAGCAGTCCTGTTTGGCCTAAAGAACCAGGAATGATCCTATTTTCTACCCTGCTGTGAGTGAACTTTGGCATGGTGCTGAAGACCTCAGGCTATTGCCTGAGAACTCATCCTCTTGGTAGAATGATGGAGGGAGAAGAGTACAGGAAGATGAAAGGGACACCCAAGACCCTGATATCGAGAGCATTGCAATATGTCATAAGGCTACTTTCAAAGATGAATCATTGGTGGATGCAATGGCAGAGGGTGAAAGCAGATGTGCAACTAGCATTTCCTCTCTGTCTCTCTGTCTCTCTGTCTCTCTGTCTCTCTGTCTCTCTCTCTCTCTCATAATCTGTCTGCTTTCTGATGATATTGGGGCTTGAACTAAGGGATTTGTTCTCTGGCCTAGCTTTTTCATTCAAGGCTGACACTCTACCACTTGAGGGGTGTGTGTGTATGTGTGCACGCGCACACATATTAGTGCTTGAACTCAGGACCTTGTGCTCTCCTATGGCTTTTCCCCTCAAGACTGGTGCTCTATTACTTGAATCATACCTCTATATCTGGCTTTTTACTGGTTAATTGTAACAAAGAGTTTTATGGATTTGTTGCCCAGGCTGGCTTTGAATCTTGATCCTCAGATCTCAGCCTGCTCCTAAGTAGCTAAGACTATAGACTTGAGCCACTGGCACCTGGCTTATTTTATCTTTTATTTAGTTATTTTTGTGGAGCTGGGGACCAAACCCAGCAGTGTGCCTGCTAGACATGTGCTCCACCACTAAGCCATCCACCCTGTGGTCCTAGCAAGCTGAATTATTAGAACCTATCATGAAAGGTGTGTCTTTAACTTTCATGTATTGTTTCTTATTCTGTATGTCCAATTTTCTCATCTAGATTCTATTAAATTATAAGACATAAGAGAAAACTCTCAACATGGTTATTTTTAGCTGTCTCAGACCAGAAAAGAACTTTAATTTTTTTTTTTTTGGAGACAGGCAATATTGAGATGTCAACTCAAGATCTTGTGCTTGCTAGGCACTTGAGGTATGTTTTTCTTTAGCCCTTATAAAATTTGTTTTGAGATAGACTCTTATGCTTTTGCCTGGTTTGAACTATGATCCTCATATCGCTACCTCCTGAATAACTGGGATTACAGGTATGTACCATCACAGCTGGTAGAACTTTGATTCTTTAGAGTTGCTCCACTTAGCTGTATAAGGTGATATTGAAGAAACTGAAAATAACTACATTTATCAGAACATTTCAAACTCAAAGACATTTTCTCCAGGCTTCTAAAAGCAAAATTATGAATGGCCACTAATGGAAAATTGCTTTATGTATTCATTCATTGTTCTCTAGTATTTCACAGTTTTATGTAGACTCATCTTCATTTTATTTTTAAATTCAAGTATTTTCCTATAGTGATGTATTAGTTTAACACATCAACAGTTAAATTAAAATCATCACGATATATAGTGCTTCAAAGACACAAACACAGACAGACACCGACACAGACATAGACACACACACACACACACACTCACACGCACACGCACATGCACACGAACACGCACACGCACACGCACACACAGTAATTTAAAAATCAAGGTTCTTTTTTTAAGCCAGGCACTGATGGCTCATGCCTGTAATCCTAGCCACTCTGGAGGCTGAAATCTGAGATTTGCATTTCACAAAGTCAGCCTGGGAGACAAATCCATAAGATTCTTATATCCAATCAAGCAGCAAAAACCTGGAAGTGGAGCTTTAGCTCAAGTAGTAAGACAGTAGCCTTGAGCAAAAAAAGCCAAGGGAGAGTGGGAGGCCATGAGTTCAAGCCCCGGATATTGTGTTTTATGTAAATAAATTTGGATTAAAAAAAGCAAGTCACTAATTTGAGATTAATTCTCATGGAAAATTACCAGTGTATAATTATAGCACATAAGTGCTAAACAGAGAAAGGTTATGAAAGTAAATGCATCTAATTGAATTTTGGTGATTTATAATAAACCTAAGGAAATGCAGATTGTATTTTTTTTGGGGGGGGGGTCTGGTCATGGGGCCTGAACTCTGGGCCTGGGCACTGTCCCTCAGCTCTTCAGCTCAAGGCTAGCGCTCTACCACTTGAGCCACAGCGCCACTTCCGGCTTTTTTTCTTTTTGCTTATGTGGTGCTGAGGAATCAAACCCAGGGCCTCATGCATGCAAGGCAAGCACTCTACCACTGAGCCACCTTCCCAGCCCAGATTGTATATTTTTTGTTGGTCATGGGGTTTGAACTCAGGGCCTGGGCGCTGTCCCTCAGCTCTTTAGCTCAAGGCGACTGCTCTACCAGTTGAGCCACAACCCCACTTCTAGTTTTCTGGTGGTTTATTGGAGATAAGAGTTTCACTTTTTCTGCCTGGGCTGGCTTTGAACTGTGATCCTCAGATCTCAGCCTCCTGAGTAGCTAGGATTACAGGCGTGAGCCACCTGCACCCAGCTGCAGATTGTATTTTTTTGATATTTTGTGCATTAGTGTATTGTTATAGACATGAAGACTTTTATGAAATTTTGTTTTACTTATTTCCCCCAAGAAATTCAATTTATTGTGCTGTTTCCATGTTTCTGCAGAGCTGCCTCCATTGGAAGGGACTTAGATTCTCTTCCTACCAGGTTTTTGTTTGTTATTTTATCTTTGTTGTTCATTTTTGGTGTACTGGAGTTTGAACTCAGAGCTTTACACTTGCTAGAGAGATGCTTTGTCATATGAGCCGTGCTTACAGCCCTTTTTTGCTCTGGTGATTTTTGAGAGAGGGTCTTACTTCTTGCCTGGGTTGGCCTGGAACCTCCATCTTCCATTTCCCTACCTCCCAATTAGCTGAGATTACAGGTGTGAGTCATCTGATGCGCTGGACTAATGTTTGCTTTAAAAAAATTGTTATTATAAAGGGGTTCCAGTTACATAAGTCAGGTCGAGTACATTTCTTTTGGGACAGGGTCACCCCTTCCCTCACTCTCTCCCAATTCAGCCTTTGCTTTTTAAACCCTGCAAATCTGCCTGCTCTCCTCAACTCACCTCATGAATATAAAAGCGATAGCTTTGAACAACATGTCCTCTCACTACCATCCTATAGGAAGGAATGGTTCAAAACAAAACTCTTTCTAATGACACTTTTTGGTGATGGTGTTTTGGTTGTACTGGGGATTAAACCCAGGACCTCATACATAATAGGGTTAATCTTGACTGTCAACTTCATTGGATTGAGAGATGCCTTGGAGATTAGTCAGTTGGAACTTCTGGGTGTGTCTGTCATGGTGTTGCCAGAACTGATTAGATCATGAAGGCTCTGAGCTGTTGAATGGTTCATTCCATTGATGGATTCAAAATGTGAATAGACTATTGTAGGGTGGTGAAAGTGTGGAAAGTAGAGTATGGTTGGGTGAAAACAATAACCTGTGAGGGTATCCTTGGGAGCTATGTCTTACTCTGATCATTTCTTTCTTTCTTTCTTTCTTTTTTTTGGGTCCAGTCATGGGGCCTGAACTCTGGGCCTGGGCGCTGTCCCTCAGCTCTTCAGCTCAAGGCTAGTGCTCTACCACTTGAGCCACAGCACCACTTCTGGCTTTTTTCTTTTTGCTTATATGGTGCTGAGGAATCGAACCCAGGGCCTCATGCATGCAAGGCAAGCGCTCTACCACTGAGCCACCTTCCCAGCCCTACTCTGATCATTTCTAAGGCTTTTTTACAGTTCTGTTTCCTGGCTGCCATGAGTTACACATGTCTTCCCCCCACCTTCCCTGCCACGATGGACTGACAGCTCTGAAACTGTAAGCAAATAACATCTTTCCTCCTTTGAAGTTGTTCTCCAAATGAAAAGCATCGCTAGTACACATGCTAAGCTTGCGCTCTGCCACTTTGCTATACCAGTAGCCCAAAGCTTTCTTTTTGTTTTGTGTCAGTACTGGTCCTTGAACTCAGGGCCTCGTTCTCTCTCTCACTTGGCTTCTTTGCTCAAGGCTGGTGCTCTCCTACTTGAGCCATACCTCCACTCCACTTCCAAATTTTTGTTGGTTAGTTGGAAATAAGAATCTTTTACTTTGTCTGTCTGGCATGGCTTGGAACCTTAAACTCCAGATCTCAGCCTCCTGAGGAGTTAGGATTACAGATATGAGCCACTGGCATCAGGCAGGTTTTGTTTGTTTTTGTCTTTGTTTTTCATCTGGGAAGTAAAATCTTCCCAGGAATGCTACCAAAGTCTTCTCAGAACTGCATATCCTTAGTAAAGTTTCTGGTTATTTTTAGGTTTCTTATGCCCTCCAAGCAGTCCTGCATCATATTTTGAATTAAGAAATCGATGCATACCTGGCACTAGTGGCTCACGCCTATAACCATAGCTATGCAGGAGGCTGAGATCTGAGAATCACAGTTTAAAGCCAGGGAGAGTGTCCCCATGAGATTCTTACCTCCACTTAACCACCAGAAAAATGGAAGTGGCGCTGTGGCTCATAGTGGTAGAGTGCTAGCCCTGAGCAAAAAGAGCTCAAGGTCAGTGTTCAGGCCTTGACAAGTCTCATGACTGACAAAAAAGGAAGAAGAGAAAAAATTGATGCAACTCATTTCTTTCTTTTCTTTTCTTTTTCTTTTTCTTTTTTTTTTTTTTTTTTTTTTTTTGTCGGTCGTGGGGCTTGAACTTGGCCTGGGCGCTGTCCCTCAGCTCTTCAGCTCAAGGCTAGCACTCTACTCACTTGAACTACAGTGCCACATCTGGTTTTTCTGTTTATGAGGAATTGAACCCAGGGCCCCACACATGCAAGGCAAGCACTCTACCACTGAACCACCTTCCCAGCCCCTTCTTGTGGTTTTTATGCATATATGACAGAAAGCAGGAGTTCTGTCCATTGTCGCTTATAGCATGCATAGAGGTACAGATGTTGCTGGTCCTAAGGAACAAAAAAGAAATTGATATTTTGATTTCATCTATCAGGCTCTAAGCTATGTGACTACTCCTAGGTCTATAGATTCATCTTGAGTGAAGTAACAACTGAGGTTCTTGACTTGCTGATCTGAAGTCCTGTACCTGACCCACAGTAAATGCAATAAGGCATTTCAACTCTGCGTACCCTCGTGGGAGACAAAGAGCCCCATGGCTTTCTCCAATTAATATAGGAATTGTGTGGCTGAGCCTGTCCAATTGGGAGCGTTTACATTTATAATATGTGGTCAAAGAGCTATAAGAAGGAAATATGGAATTGTAAGTGTTTCAAACCTATCCCAGAAGGGAACACTCCCCTTGAAACTCTGCTGTGTGTTATGCATGGTAGACTAATTGGATTAATGATCATTCTTCAAAGTCAGGTGCTGGTGGCTCATGCCTGTGATCCTAGCTACTCAGGAGGCTGAGTTCTGAGGATGACAGCTTGAAGCCAGCCTGGGCAGAAAAGTCTGTGAGATTCTTACCTTCAATAAGTTACAAAAAAAAGCCCAAAGTGGAAGTGTGACTCAAGTGGTAGAGTACTAGCTTTGAGCCAAAAAGCTCAGGGGCAGTGCCCAGGCCCTGAGTTCAAGTGCAAGGAGCAGCACCAAAAACTATTTTTCAGAGGATTCATGCTTTAAAATGTCGTGGAGAGCAGCAGTGGTCTCTGAGCAGCACCACCATCTCCTCTCCACAGCCTGCCTCGCTCTCGAAGCCCGTCCACCCACCATCCCACCTGCTCACTGTCCAGAACCTCTTCCACCATGGCCACCTTAGCAAGTTCCCATTTGAACAAAGGCATCAAGCAGATGACTTGTCCCTGCCTCAGGGTGAAAACGTCCACGCTGTGTATAACTGCATTGATAGTGCTGGAGCTGAGCTGCAAAACTTGAACCCTGGACTGTGAGCCAAGTACAGAAGAGGTACCTGAGTGGAACTTGGTTGTGGTACTTTTCAATCTGACAGCTCTAACAGTGACATGTGTCTTCTTCCTGTTGCCATGTTTTGAGACTCCTTTTACAAGGCCTTCAACAAAGCTGGTGTTCTGTATAGTATTCAGGTATAACTAGAAGCCTGCACAGACCGACTTGAGACACACCTGTAAACAGATAATGGACATGGTGAGCAACCAGTACCCTTGGTTCAGGATGGAGCAGAAATACAGTCTCATGGGCAGAGATGGACACCCCTTTTGTTGGCCTTCCAGTGGCTTCCCTGGGCCTGATTGCTGGGGTGTGGCCTATGGCAGGGATATCGTGGAGGTGCATTACTGGGCCTGCTTGTATGCTGGAATCAAGATTACAGGGACAAATGCTGAGGTCATACCTGCCCAGTGTGAATTCCAAATTGGACCCTGTGAAGGAATCTGCCTGGGAGATCATCTCTGGCTGGTCCGTTTCATCTTGCATGATCTATGTGAAGACTTTGGCACGATAGCAACCTTTGACCCCAAGCCCAGTCCAGAGAACTGGAATGGTGCAGACTGCCATATCAACTTGAGCACCAAGGCCATGCCGGAGGAGAATGGATTGAGGTTCATTGAGGAGGCTATTGACAGAGCAAGCGACACCAGTACCACATTCATGCTTATGATCCCAATGGGGGACCGGACGACGCCTGTCACCTAACTGGCTTCCATGAAACCTCCAACATCAATGATTTTCCTGCTAGTGTAGCCAACCACAATGCCAGCATCCGCATTCCCAGGACTGACCACTGGGAGAAGAGGGGTTCCTTGGAAGATCATTGCCCTTCTGCCAATTGTGATCCTTACGCAGTGACAGAAGCCATCATCCATACGTGTCTTCTCAACAACACTGGCGATGAGCCCTTCCAGTTCAAAAATTAAAAGGACCTACCTAGAGCTGCAGCCATCCAGCCCCTCCCCATCCTTCATCCTCCTCCTCCTCCTCTCAGTTTCCTCATCATCCCCCTGTAACTGAAGGATGGAAGATGAATGTCTTTTTTGTTGTTGTTGGTCGTGGGCCTTGAACTCTGGGCCTGAGCGCTGTCCCTGTGCTCTTCAGCTCAAGGCTAGCGCTCTACCACTTGAGCTACAGCGCCACTTCCGGTTTTCTGGAGTCTCACGGACTTTCCTGCTCGGGCTGGCTTTGAACTGCGATCCTCAGGTCTCAGCCTCCTGAGTAGCTAGGATTACAGGCATGAGCCACTGGCGCCTGGCGTCTTTTTATTCCTCATGCTCAATCAATTATTGCTTTCTTTGGTCAGGAGAGAGGGGTCAAGTTCTTATTTCTTTACACCCATTCTCCCCCCATTTTTCTGTCACGGGCGCTTTTGAATGTGGTGGGGGGAGGGAGTAGACACCGCTCTCATCTCATCAGGTATGCTTGTCTAGTAGGCATAGGAGATGTGTTTGTGAAAGAGGATGGAGAGGGGAGGGGTTTTCTTCAGAGTACAAGATGGGAGAGGCCTAACTTTGCTTAGGCTAGGATTTCCCTTTCTTAGTAGAAAGCTGCTTCTCAAGGTATAACCAACTTTGTATTACAAAGGAGGGAGGGGCTGGGGATGAGGTTGTTGCTATGGTAAATCCTTTGCTAGGAGGCCACATGCCCTCCCGTGAACACAAAGCTTAGGCTAGAAACTGAAGGACATCTCTACCTTGAAATTGCATAGTTCTCCATTTATAACAAAGCAGAATAATATTTTTTTATTCAATGCAAAAACAAAAAATGTAATATATGGGTGGGTGGACATATATTTCTGTTTTCTTTTTTTGCCAGTCCTGGGGCTTGAACTCAGGGCCTGGGCACTGGCCCTGAGCTTCTTTTGCTCAAGGCTAGCGCTCTACCACTTGAGCCACAGCACCACTTCCAGCTTTGCTGTGTGTGTGGTACTGAGGAATTGAACCCAGGGCTTCATGCTTGCTGGGCAAGCACTCTACCACTGAGCCACATTCCCAGCACATGTATTTTTTTTTCTGAAGGAGAAAGATCATCCTGGTTACTGGGTGCCAAATTGGAGACAAATAGCTGGTTTTTAAAATGAGGATCTCCTTTGCAATGGGGTGAGGGACGTAGTTCTGGAAAAGCTGGTTCTATGGGGCTCTCAGTCCTCCATTAGCAGCACCCACACTTTCCTGTCTACCTCTCTGCAGGAGGTGATAGAAAACATGTCCATTATTCACCTTCATGAGAGCCTGGTGGACTTGTCCACATGTGGGTTTAGAAGAATGAGTTGGCTGGTCAACTTGAACACTGTTACTGTAAAGGGGTGGGGGCTGGGGTTAATTTCTGGTACTTCTCTTTTCTCGTTTGTCTAGCATAGCATTATTATGAATTTTCCACACGGTATGCACCGAGCTAAGCATCAAACATGCTGCTATTTAGGCATCTGGTCAATCCATATCATTGTGTAATTACAGACACAGTGCCAGGAATGGAAACAACAAGCTAAGTCTGAACCTTCAGTCTTTAGATACACATTTTGGTTCTACCAATAGAATTCTCTCCTACATGTTAACTTGTTGGATTTCTTTAGTGATATGTTCTCTTTGGGCTGGGACTACCTGTCTTGTTTGCACAAAGCCATGGCATCATAAAACAAAGAAGAAGAAAAATCTAGATGTGTTGCCAATATGTCTGTAATCCCAGTGCTCGAGAGGTAGAGGCATCTCATCAGTTCAAAGCCATCTGGGATATATAGTCAGACTTTGTCTTAAAAAAAAACACAAGGACTGGCTTGGAAGTTGGCTCAGTGGTAGAGTGCTTGCCTTGCATGCATGAGGCCCTGGGTTCAATTCCTCAATACCACATAAGCAGAAAAAGCTAGAAGTGGCACTGTGGCTCAAGTGGTAGAGTGCTTGCCTTGAGCTGAAGAGCTGAGGGACAGCGCCCACGCCTAGAGTTCAGGCCCCACAACTGAAAACACACACACACACACACACACACACACACACACACACACAAAACCAACCAAAAAAAAACAGGGACTGGGGATGTAGCTCAGAGATAGAACACTTGCCTTAATTATGCAAGGCCCTGGGTTTGATCTTCAGCAGCACACACACACACACACACACACACACACACACACACACACACACACACACACACACACATACACACACTCAAAATGAAAAACAAAAACAAAACAAAAAATGAGTTCAGCGATAAAGATCAGAGTCGGCTGCCTTTCTACATCTTGCCAGGTTCTGGCTGACTGAAAGGAGAAGGTTGTTATCAAATCTAGAAAGCGTATGCCCCAAGTTAAGTAGATTGGAGATAAGATGCTTTTGATGATGCATTTTTTTTCTTTTGTTTCTTTTTGAGAAGAACGTAGTGTGCCTCTGCCTGGGGACAAATTTCTATTGAAGTACCAGAGCAAAATCTTCTATAACAAGAGGAAAAAGAATATATAAATCCAATACAGACCAAAATGTCCATTCCAGGCTTCCCTGAAGATATTGGAAAAAGTGAGGAGATTTGTCTTTCCCAGTGCTTAGGGAAAGCCAGCCCTTTGGACTTCTTCCTATCCATGGCCTTCAGCAGGATGTCTTTCTGAATGAGACTGACTAAGACAGTAGAAAAGGGATGAGGATTTCCTTAGGCTTTAATCCTGCAAGTGAGTAGAAGAGACAAGGGAAGAAAGGGGCCTTTATGGTCCTTTCTCTGAGAGAACTAGCTGCAAAAGCCCAGACTTTCCCTACTGCCAACACTCATGTTCTCTCATGCATTATAATGCTACTGGGGATGGCTGTCCTTTTTCTCTACTAAAAGCTCTCTTCTATTAAACAAGCTTTAGGAGGAAGCACCAGAGTCCAAGACTAGGAAAAAAACACCCTCTTATAGCAATAAGAAAAAAAGTTACTTCTCATTTAAAAACATCTTGAAGGGATCATAAATTCAATTTAGCATGCTGTAGAGGGTTACATTTGAGGTCAACACATCACAGATGATACTGGGTTTTTTTCCCCCATACAATGAATTTTCCTTTCTTCCTTTCTGTCATGGTGACGGACCTATTGTTTTTCCTGCTTTGTTTTTGTGTGTGTGTGTGTGTGTGTGTGTGTGTGTGTGTGTGTGTGTGTGTGTGTGCATGCTGATACTGGGCCTTGAACTCAGGGCCTAGGCACTCTCCCTTAGCTTTTTCACTCAAGGTTGATCCTCTGCTTCTGAGTTTTGGTGGTTAATTGGAGATAAGAGTATCACAGACTTTGCTGCCAAGGCTGGCTAGAATTCATTACTGGGTGTGAGCCACTAATGCTTGGCAATCCAAGTTTCTATTGGATGGACTGCGAGTATGATTTATATAATGTGAATCTTTTTTATTTCATATTATGCTCTTATAGAAGCTCTTTAAACTCAGGCTAACTGTATTTGAAAGCTGGCTAGGACCAAGCCTTTGAAGGTGAGAACAATGTTTACTATGCCTTGCCTTCCACTCTATAACCATCCAATCAAGTAACTCTATTTTCTGAAAGAGGATCTCAGGTGATCAGGAGCTCTATTCTCCTGTCTCAGACTCCTGAGTACTGGGATCATAGGTGTGCAATACCACATCCGCCATGGCTTTTATTTTTTAGAGCTCACAAGAGTCTCTTGGCCAAGTGAAAGTCATCTACAGAACTAGTGTGTAGTTGTTTCTGAAAAGTGGTTTACAGAAGAGGACTTAAGGAGGATGGGGACAGAATTCCAAGAGAAAAGTCGAGGGTTAGAGACTGATTTGAGGCTAGGTGTGTAGCTGAGGGGTAGAGCACTTACCTAGCATAGACGAGGCCTTGAGATTGACTCCCACCATCACAAAATGACAAGTTGACTGAATTCCTCTCACAGCAGCCAGAGGCTCACCAGCCTGGGGAAAACAATGCAAGGTTTTCAAACCAAAAATATAGAGGATTGGCTTTGTACAGGCAAAGTTGTGGGCGTCATTAGTGCTGGGAATAACATTAGTGATAATCTAGTTGCATACTCCTCTGTCGATATTATACATTTTAGCACAAATAAGTCAAAGACTTATCTTAGTTTTAATACATAGTTTGTGATTTACTATTGAGCTAAAAATATGAAATGACTCCATTTCCTTGCCTTTCATCTCCAATATGGCATAGTAGAACTGGCTAGGACCATGGTGACAGCTGCAAGTTGCTCTCGCACATGAATATTAATAGCAACATTATTCACAATAGTCCCAAAGTGGAAACAACCTAAATGCCTATCAGCTAATGGCGGGATAAACCAAATGTGGTACATCCATCTTACCACTGTAAGAAAAGAATGAGTTAATTACACACACCATAATGTTGATGACCACTGAAAGCATTGTCATAAATGAAAGACACCAGCCATGAAAGATCACGCATTGTACTATCTGTTTAGATGAATTATCTAAAATAGACAAACCCATAGATTCAGAAAGAGTAGTGGCTAGAGGGAGGGAAAGTGGGAGATGACTATTAATATGAGATTTCTTTTGAGGGTAATAAGAATATTCTGGAATGAGATCATAGTGATGGTTGTAAGTATTGTAAAAGAAAAGCATAGAAGAGCACCTTAGCCAAGGAGGGGCAATGCAGTCATATGTGGGTCACGAGTGGGCACAGCAGGCTATCTGTAGGGAATGATTTGAAGAGGGGGTAGATATTGGCCAAGGAGAGAAGGAGGGGGCTTCTAAGGAGAGAATAACAGATATGAAATCCTGAGTTAAGGAATAACCTCATGAACTGAGAGTTCAGAGAAGGTCAGACTATCTAGAGCATCAGCGCATTAGTGAGAAGGAGGAGGAAGAGGAGGGGGAGGAGGAGGAGGAGGAGGAGGAAGAGGAGGGGGAGAAGGAGGAGGAGGAGGAGGGTCAGTGGCTGCCAGTGAAGGGAAGGTGGGACACAGCTTGATCAGTAGGGCTCAGTGGCCTACACTGAATGTTCTGATCTTTATCCAAAGAACATTTGGAAGCCTTTGAAGTGCTCAGATGTAGGTGGGGGAGTCATATGATTATATTTTGCTTGATTTTATTTGTTTTTACTCTTTCAATTTTTTTGGTTGATTATGGGGTGTGATTACAGGGCCTCACTCTGGCTAGGTAAGTAATCTATCATCTAAGCCACACCCCCAACTCTTTTAGCTTTATTTTTCAGATAGCGTTTGGTAGGGACAAGAATCTCCTAAAGAATAGAGAGCTTCAGTTAAAAAAAAGTTTCATAAGGGCGTTTCAGTTTCATTGAATCTTTGGGTGTGGGAGAGAGGGGGCAGTGGGGGGAGGGAGGGGAACAGGGAGAAGGAGAAGAGAGAGAGAGAGAGAGAGAGAGAGAGAGAGAGAGAGAGAGAGAGAGAGAGAGAGAGAGAGAGAGAGAGAGAGAGAGAGAGAGAGAGAGCGCCCCTGGGGCTTGAACTATGGCCATGAAGTCTTGCTTAACCCTCCTACAATGCTGGTGCTCTACCGCTTGAGCTGTACCTCCATTTGAAGCCTTTTACTAGTTGATTGGAGATAAGAGTCTCTTCTAATTATCTGCCCAGGCTTGCTTCAAACTGAGACCCTTAGATCTCAGTCTCCTGAGTAGCTAGGGAAGACAAACATGAGCCCTGGTCCAGCTCAGATGGAGTCTCTTGGACTTTTCTCTTCTGGTTGGCTTTGAAATGTGATCCTCCAAGTCTCAACCTCCTGAATGTCCTGTTTTTTAGAATCTTTGCCAGCTCCAAGATTTTGTTTTTTCTTCCTAGGTTGGTTTTTTGTATATGCCATCAATGTCTCAAGTCATGTCTATCAAGATCAGCACTCAGAATCAGAGGAGAGAGAGAGAGAGAGAGAGAGAGAGAGAGAGAGAGAGAGAGAGAGAGAGAGAGAGAGAGAGAGAGAGAGAGAGAGAGAGAGAGAGAGAGGATAGAATCATTCCATTTGTCTCTGCCCCAAAACATAAACAAAATTTTGTTGAAATGATAACTATGAGGAGTTTGACTACATTTCCCTCATTTTGTATTATGTATTTATTTTCTAAAAGATCACACCTTGATTTACTAATTGAAAAATGTGTCATCTTTCCCCATAGCAGGTGCTTAGCCATGCAGATTTCTGTCTTGCATACTATCAGTCCTTGAGAGGTAGCAGAAAGCTGAAAAAAAAAATGCCTTGTTTATTTCTTAGAAGTCTTGGACTATAGTTTCGGCCTTGCCACTGTTGGCTTAGGCAAGTCTTTTAACTTATTAAAGTCATTTTTTGTAAACATTTTTATCTTATATAGAAATAGAAATATATCAGGGGCTGGGAAGGTGGCTCAGTGGTAGAGCGCTTGCCTTGCATGCTCGAGGCCCTGGGTTCGATTCCTCAGCACCACATAAGCAAAAAGAAAAAAGCCAGAAGTGGCGCTGTGGCTCAAGTGGTAGAGCGCTAGCCTTGAGCTGAAGAGCTGAGGGACAGCGCCCAGGCCCAGTGTTCAGGCCCCAAGACCGGATCCCCCCCCAAAAAAGAAAAGAAATAGAAATATATCATATAAATATAAATATGAAGAGAAGAGACAAAGGGATAGGGTGGTTTCCCAGGTTGCTTACAGATCTGAGATTTAATATGGTATCATTGTTGAGCTGAGTCAAGCAGAGCTGGTTCATATCTTAATCCTCCTTCCTTCCCACCTCTACCTCCAGTCCAATGATGGTGGGCAGTATCCAACGATGGTGGGAAAATAGCAGTCAGACAATCAGGTATCACAACTTGAAATCTCAGTGAACTGCATTGAAATGGACTGGAAAATAGTCTCTTGAGCTACTGGGAGAAACTATTTCTGGAACAATTTTTAATTTCAGATTGTTCATCCAGTGTGTGTTTATTTAGTTGTTTACTTTCTATTCTGTTTCTGGTTTTTGTTTTTTGTTTGTTTTTGTTGGTCCTGGGACTTGAGCTCTAGGCCTGGGCACTGTCCCTCAGCTCTTCAGCTCAAGGCTAGCACTCTACCACTTGAGCCACAGCACCACTTCTGGTTTTCTAGTGGTTTATTGGAGATAAGTGTCTCATGGAGTTTCCTGCCTGGGCTGGCTTTGAACAGTGATCCTCAGATGTCAGCCTCCTGAGTAGCTAGGCTTACATGTGTGAGCCACTGGCGTCTAGCTCTATTTCTGAACTAGTTGTTGGTGTGTTATTCTTGAGATTGGTCCCAGCACATGGCTATCGTTACCTCTGGCAGTGCAGGTATACATGTGTTTTCAATTAAACTTTAGGGACGTTCAGAGCTCCAGGCTATGAACTTCAAAGACTGATTGCTGCATATGTGAGGAACTCTGGCTTGTATGTGATCAGCCTAAATGGACTACATGGCATCTCTTTTGTTTAAAAGAGTAGGGAAGGGATATATATGGGTAACTCATGGCCTACTGCATCAGTCACAGTTCTTCAAAAAATTGGTTTTTCTACAGAGAAACATCTACATTTTTTTGTTTCTTTAAATCATAATCTGGGGTCTGGGGGTGTGGCTTAAGTAGTGGAGCACTTCCTTAGCAAGTACAAGGTCCTGAGTTCAAACCCCAGTACCAATATCTATATGTGTGTGTATAAAATAATGATTCAGAATACTGAATGATGTGTATGTGTGCGTATGTTGGTGACATGTTAATTTAGTTGCTTTTAAGAGAACAGGAGGGCTTAGACTATGGCTTAGTGGTAGAGTGCTTGCCTAGCATATATGAAGCCCTGGGTTCGACTCCTCAATACCATCTACACCAGAAGTGGTGCTGTGGCTCAAGTGGTAGAGTGCTAGCCTTGTGCAAAAAGAAGCTCAGGGTCAGTGCCCAGGCCCTGAGTTCAAGGCCCAGGATTGGAAAAAAAGAGAGAGGAAATGTGATAAATACATTTCAGAAGAACTTTTTTTTGTTTGTTTCAGTCCTGAGTCTTGAACTCAGGGCCTGGACACTGTCCCCAAACTTTGTCTGCTCCAGGCTAGCCCTCTACCACTTGAGCCATAGCTCCATGTCTGGCTTTTTGGGTGGTTAATGATGAGTTTCAGACTTTCCTGCCTGTTCTGGCTTCAAACTGTGATCCTCAGATCTCAGCCTCCTGAGTAGCTAGGATTACAGGCGTGAGCCACTGGGGCCCAGCTCAGGAGGGCTTTTGAACCCACTTCTAAGATGTTTCACTCACCTAACTGCTAGCAGGAGGCTTCACATCTTTGTGACATGGGCTTCTCTGCAGGGCTGAGTGAACATTCAAGTGGCATAGAAACTGTCTTCCTTAAGATTTAGTGAGCAATCCAAGAGAGGCAAAAAGGAGGAAGCTGCAGTGCCTTTTATGACAGTCTTGGAAACCACCGACTATCATGCCTACCATATTCTCTGTGTTAGAAGTGAGTCACTCAGTCCAGTTCATAGGCAGGAAGAGGGAAATTAAGCTCTTCCTTTTCGAAAGAGGAGTATCAAAGAATTTGTGAGTGTGTTTATAAACCACTACAAGGAGAAACGGAGGGTAGTTAACAGACAGTTAAACACTAGGTGTGAGAATCAGAGGGGCTCTTTGGTAGCTTCCCCAGCCCTTCTTTCCTACAGTGGGAGAGCAAACCTACTGGGGAGCAAACTCAGGAATATGTAGAGCAAACTCAGGGTCTGACTATTGGGTCATCAAACTTTAATGATGGTTGAATGCTCGGTACAGACCGGTGTGTAATGCTAAGGTGAGGTCTCTAGTTGGGAAAACCTGAGATCCTAAATGTGAGATAAGAACATTAGAGTAGATGCTGCTGGAATTTTTTTGTACCTGTCCTGCAGCTTGAACGTAGGGTCTGAGTGCTGCTGTCCCTGAGCTTTTGTGCTCAAGGCTAGTGCTTGAGCCATAGCTCTACTTCTGGCTTTTTCGGTGGTTAATTAGAGAAGAGATTCTCTTGGACTCTCCTGCCCAGACTGGCTTTGAACCATGAACCTCAGATCTCAGCCTCTTGAGTAGCTAGGATTACAGGAGTGAGCTACCAATGCCCAGTTGCTTCTGGAAAATTTAACTTTGTAAACCCTCTGATTCTTCGAAGCCCACTGACGTGGTGCACCCTTTCCTATTAAGAGAAACCCCTTTCTCCCATTGGGGATAGAACTCAGGCAGGTGAACTCCATCACTGGAGCCATGCCCTCAGCCTTTTTGTTTGTATTTCGGTTGCAATATACGGGTCTCACTAACTTTGCCATGGGGTGGCTTTGA
The DNA here is from genome assembly GCF_024711535.1 of Dipodomys merriami. Taxonomy (NCBI): domain Eukaryota; kingdom Metazoa; phylum Chordata; class Mammalia; order Rodentia; family Heteromyidae; genus Dipodomys; species Dipodomys merriami. The sequence continues at coordinate 106,384,394 of NW_027204492.1, forward strand.
AATTTTGATCTTTCTCTCTCCGCCTCCTGAGTAGCTGAGATTATAGGCATGTACCAACACACATTCCTGCTAGGAGCTAGTCCTTTCCCTGGATGGGAACTCAATGGGGCCTAGCCCTTACAAGAAACAACCCTCTTCCCTTAAAATCTGCCCTATTTCCCCTCTTGAATCTTGAGTTAAACCCCAGCATCACCTCGTTGGGGATATGCCAGACTACACAGATTAAAAAAGACCGCACAAAGGAGGCTGCTGCCACCAGCCCAACCATGCTGGAGCTTTAAGGAGAATTCCCACCTGCCTCTTTCCTTCTTGCCAGCCTCATGTGTCCTTGGACTTGTTCCAACAGCCTGTTAAAATATAATGCGTTATTATGAAGTTGTAGGTGTGGAGAGAAATAGTTCATCTGAGGATATCAGAAAGATATGTCAGGAAGTGGCGCTATGGCACGAGTGGTAGAGTGCTAGCCTTGAGCTGAAGAGCTGAGGGACAACGCCCAGGCCCAGAGTTCAGGCCCCACGACCGACCAAAAAAAAAAAAAGGAAGAAAGAAAGAAAAAAACCCAGAAAGAAATGTCAGAGCCCAGTACTCATGGCTCTATGCCTGTAATCCTAGCTACTCAGAAGGCTGAGATCTGAGGATCGTGGTTTGAAGCCAGCCTACGCAAGAAAGTCTATGAGACTCTTATCTCAAATTTGACACCAAAGAAGGTGGAAGTGGTGCCGGGCGCTGGTGGCTCACGCCTGTAATCCTAGCTACTCAGGAGGCTGAGATCTGAGGATCGCGGTTCAAAGCCAGCCCGGGCAGGAGAGACCGAGAGACTCCTATCTCCAATAAACCACCAGAAAACCGGAAGTGGTGCTGTAGCTCAAGTGGTAGAGCGCTCGCCTTGAGCTGAAGAGCTCAGGGACAGCGCCCAGGCCCAGAGTTCAAGCCCCACAACCACCAACAACAACAACAAAAAAAAAGAAGATGGAAGTGGTGCTGTGGCTCTAAGGGTAGAGTGCTAACTTTAAGCAAAATTGCTCAGAGACACTGCCCAGGCACTGAGTTCAAGGCCCAGGGCCGGCATCGAAAAAAAGAAAGAAAGAGAGAAGGAGAGAAAGAGAGAAAGAGAGGAAGAGAGGAAGGGAGGAAGGGAGGAAGGGAGGAAGGAAGGAAGGGAGGAAGGGAGGAAGGAAGGAAGGAAGGAAGGAAGGAAGGAAGGAAGGAAGGAAGGGAGGAAGGAAGGGTGGGTGGGCAGGCAGACATCAGAAAGTGCCACTAAAGTGGCATCTTGATTGATAAGAATCCTGAGAATACAAAAGAAGCAGAGAGAAAAGCTGAGTGAATTGGTGAAGCATATGAGGTGTTAGCAGATGATAAAAAATGGTATAGTGATGACAGCCATGGCAAAGAATTCAGTGATAGAGGAAGAGGCAGAAGGCCTTTTGACAGTTTATTTGAGTTTGGTTTCAGATTCTGGAACCCAGATCATATGTTCAAGGAGTTATTTTTAGTAGAAGGGACCTGTTTTTATCCAACTTTTGTTTTTTCAGTTGTGGGGTTTGAACTCGGGACCTGGGCACTATCCCTGAACCTCTTTGTGCTCAAGGCTAGTGCTCTACCACTTGATCTACAGCACTACTTCCAGTTTTTGAGGGGTTAATTGGAGATAATAATCTCATGGGGACTTTTCTGCCTGGGTTGGCTTCCAACCACCATCCTCAGATCTCAGCCTCCTGTGATGGGTGTGAGCCATTGGCATCCAACTGCTTTGAAGATGAATTTGGTGATTGGGGGTGGGGTACTGAAAAGGGTCTTCAAGGAAGCAGAAGCCAAGGTGTGGGCTCATATTTTTCTCTGCCTCTAGTAGATTCACATCTTTTTGAGGTGTGTTTCCTTTGTTTGATATGAGAATCACTTCACTTGGTTCACTAGGTCACGAGGTGGGGAGATTTTACTTCATTCTTTTCTATGACATTTGTAGCCAGAGGAACGGGCAACTTCAAATTTGTATCGAGCCGGACATTGATGGATCATAACTGTAATCCTAGCTACTCAGGAGGCTGAGATCTGAGGATTGTGGTTCAAAGCCACGCAGGCTGTAAAGTCCATGAGACTCTTATCTCCAATAAACTACTCAAAAAAAGCCAGAAGCAGGGGCTGGGAAGGTGGCTCAGTGGTAGAGCGCTTGCCTTGCATGCATGAGGCCCTGGGTTCGATTCCTCAGCACCACATAAGCAAAAAGAAAAAAGCCAGAAGTGGCGCTGTGGCTCAAGTGGTAGAGCGCTAGCCTTGAGCTGAAGAGCTGAGGGACAGCGCCCAGGCCCAGAGTTCAAGCCCCACGACCAGATTCCAAAAAAAAAAAAAAAAAAGCCAGAAGCAGAGCTGTAGCTCAAGTGATAGAGCACTAGCATTGAGCAAAAAAGCTCAGGGACAGCATCTAGGACTTGGAGTTCAACCCTAGAACTGGTACACACACACACACACACACACACACACACACACACACACACACACACACACACACACTGCAATGCAACGTGGTAGAATGCCTACTTAGCATGCATTCTTAGCAGTTCAGACTTTAGTAACACTAAAAAGCAAATCTGTATCCATTTCTACTAAAATACTTAACAGCAGAAACATCACTACAAAAAGAATAGTTGGGAATGGTCAAAAAAGAGAAGGCATTAAAAAAGATAAGTAGTGAAAGTGTTTAACATTAAGTGTTAACCAATAACAAACACCATTTGAAGATTAGCAAGAACATTTTTTCAAGATTTTTAAATGACCTTGACTTTCAGTGGACTTAATCTATAGTACTTATTATTATTATTTTTAACTATCTTTAAGTAGTTGTACAAGGGGCTGGGAAGGTGGCTTAGTGGTAGAGTGCTTGCCTTGCATGCCTGAGGCCCTGGGTTCGATTCCTCAGCACTACATAAGCAGAAAAAGCTGGAAGTGGTGCTGTGGCTCAAGTGGTAGAGCGCTAGCCTTGAGCTTAAGAGCTGAGGGACAGTGCCCACCCCCCTAGTTCAGGCCCCATGACGGACAAAAAAACCAAAAAAAAAGGAAAAGAAAAAGTAGTTTTACAAAGGAGTTGCCATTTAACAAAGCAGTTTATGTATACAATGCATTTTGTTCAATGTCATCTTGACATTTTCACCAATCCCTCCTAACCTACTGCTTCCTTCACTTTTTTTTTTTTTGCCAGTCCTGAGGCTGGGGTTTGAACTCAGGGCCTGGGCACTGTCCCTGAGCTTCGTTTGCTCAAGGCTAGCACTCTACCACTTGAGCCACAGCACCACTTCTGGCTTTTTCTGTTCCTGTGGTACTGAGAAATCAAACTCATGGCTTCATGCATGCTAGGTAAGCACTCTACCACTGAGCCACATTCCCAGCCCTTCCCTCACTTACAAAAATTTATAGTATTTATAATTAGAGCCTCTATTTGCCATGGACTCTTGTGTCTATTGTTGGGATGACAAAACATGATTGTTTTAAAAATTGTTGTAAATGTTGTATGCACTTTGCTTTTTTATTAGCTATAATCCAAAGTGAGCCCTGTAACTGTGTGTGTGACTCAGGACTTCCTGATTGTTAGACATAGGTGCTCTACCACTTGATCCATGCCCCCAACACTTTTTGCTTTAGATATTTTTCAGATAGGGTCTTACTTTTTGCCTTGACCATGATCCTCATATTTATATTTTCTGTGTTGATGGGGTGATAGGCACATGGCATTGTACCTCGATTTTCTTTTCTTTTTAATTTTTTCTTAGGTTTCCTTTTTTTGGTATCTCCAGTTACTGGCAGAAGGCAACAGCTCAGTAAAAATTAATTGGATGTCATGGAAAATAAGGTCAGGGTGAACCCGTTTTAAAACTGGCCTTGAAAGTGAGGGTCAGCCAAGATGTGCAACCGTCAAACACTAGGGGGCAGGCCAAGATTAGAAGAGGAACCATTTTTTTTTCACATTAGGTCAGTGTTTTTTAGCTTTGGTTTACATTGGCATCATAGGTGCGCCGATTTAAGTGCCAAAATCCAGGTTGCACCCATGACCAAATCAAAATCTTCAGAGGATGAGTCCCAGACATCACTATTTCGGAAAACTGCTCCGGAGGTTTCAAAGTGGGTGGGGGTTGAGGATGAGGGGAGTTCAACTGGGCGGAGCCCTGCCTTGCCTCTACATCACGCCGCGGAGGTGTGGCGTGTTCCAATTACTCAACAATGGCGCGAAGAGGCTAGTCATTTGGTTAGCAACGTGCCTCACGTAACTGATTGAGTGGGAAGTTTCACAGACCCAGGCTCCAGCCCTCCGCCAATGAACGATCAGAGGCTGCCTGGCGCAGCGTGGTAGTCCCGCCCCCTGAGCAGCGTGGTCCCGCCCTCTTCAGAGGCTCCGCCTGCTCACCGCGAGGCCCCGCCCCCGGGGCAGTCTTCTGCAAGGGCGCGGTCCGGGGAACCTGATCCAGGGTCCCCAGCTCGCGCCCGGCGCCCGAGCTGCTACTGGCGCTTTTCTCTGGTCTGTTTCCCTTCGCTGAGCAGCACACGGCTGTTCTGCAGCCGGGAGCAGGATGAGACGAGCAACACAGAGGTAGGTGGCAGGGCGTGGGAGGGCCTGGCCACACGATGTCCCTGAGTACTCACGCCCTCGGTACCAGCTGGGAGGCGGCTGGGCGGAAGAAGCAGATCTTGGCGGGCTAAGCCAACAGGTTGGGCCTTAGGGCTTGAAGATAAAGTTGTGCCGGTTCACCACGAACCTTTATGGACTTGGGCCCATCCACCTCGATTGGGGGCACGCTGGCTCACTACAGCGATATGTAGTATGGAGTCTGATATTAAAGGCAAAGCAGTACTTGTAAGGGAGGAAGTTGGGTGTTCCCCCTGAAATTCCTTTCTTGTTGCTCATCGAGGGTGTGGGTGGCAACTATTTTGGGGTAGCCACTTGTCAAAAAGCTAGTATTTGGAGTTCTACCTGACCTTGCCAACCGTTACTCTTCATGAAGAACATTTTTAGGGTTAAGTGCGTGACACACTTGGAATCTGACTTAAGTGTTAGCACATGGGCAAAGATTTCAGGGTAACTTTGGCCCTCAGCAGATTTACTATTGTGTAACTAGAGCCTTGGCACTTACTGCAACTTGTTTTTCCTTCCTTCCTTCCTTCCTTCCTTCCTTCCTTCCTTCCTTCCTTCCTTCCTTCCTTCCTTCCTTCTTCTGTCCTTTTTCTTTCTTTTCTTTTTTCTTTTTATTTTTTTGAGACAGCATCACTATGCAAGGCTGGCCTTGAATTCTCAACCCTGGCAACGGCACCACTCATAGCTGGAACTTCACCTTAAAGAGCAGCGAGACCCTTGTAGGGGAGGTGTTTGAATTGGACCCACTTGGCTAAAAATGGCTTTTGGTACCAGCTGGTACTGTTAAAGACTGATGGTTTTATTTTCTGGTGCTCTCCCCCCCCCCATCCCCATGTCTGGTGCTCTACCACTTGAGCTATCACTCTACTTCTGGCTTTTTGGTGGTTAATTGGAGATGACAGTCTCACAGACTTTTCTGCCCGAGCTGGCTTTGAACCATGATCCTGAGATCTTAGGCTCTTGAGTAGCTAGTATAACAAGTATGAGCCATCTGTGCTGGGGTTGAACTGAGGCTTTTAGACTTCTGAGTGTTGTCTGTCCCCAACGCACTTTTCCAAATTCTTTCTGCTGCTTTGGGTTTTAGTGTTCGATTCCACCTCTGTGCCTATCACTCTGGTGCTGCCCAGAGAGGTTCTGACAGATGTTTAAATGATGTCAGCAGTCTTTTGGTAGTCCTGGACTGCTCACAGGTCCTGGGAACGTTACAATCAGTTAGATGGCTTAATTCGATTCCTCATAGTACCTTGAGTGTTGTACTTTTCTTTTGTAATAATGGATTTGAACTTGGGCCCTTGAGCTTGGTAGGCAGGTGCTCTATCACTTGATCTTCATCTCCATCCCTTTTTTTCCCTCTAGTTATCTTTCAGATAGGGTCTTCGCCTAAGACTAGACTGACTTCTAGATATGGCATCCTGGATGGCTGAAATCACTGGTGTGCCACCAGGCCCAGCTTCCTTGTTGAGATGGGAGATCAGGTTTGTCTAGGCTGCCCTTCAACTTTGATCTTCCTAATATCTGCCTTCTGGGCAGTTAGGATTAACAACCTGAGGCACAACACCTAACTTTATTACTCTGTTTGAAGACAGGTTGAAAGTACAATAAGAGCACAGGCTCTGTGAAAAGCCGTGGTTTGCCACGAGACCTTGTGTCCTTCACCCTCCATTTAGAAGTTCTCCTTTGCATTGAACTTCCATAATGGTTTGCACCTTTTCTTGTGAGGCCTCTGGAAGCTTGCACAGGTGTCCCGTCAGTGTCTAAGGAGACAAAGACTGAGATGACTAGCTTGTTTGACTCATGTGCATCCTATAAAGCTATAAAGCTTTTGTTTCAAACTCATAAGCGTCACCTGACTTTGTTTAGTCTGTAGATTGAGGGATTTCCTCAGAGTGGAGGATTTACGAGTAACATTTCTTATTGTTACACCCATAAAGGCTTCCTTGCCACCCATTAAGCCTGGGACCCAAGATGGAACCATGCCATTTCTATTCACAATTCCGGGTACTCTGACTCCCTAGGCCAGCAATGGGGGGGGGAGAGGGCTTTTTGGTCTTCTTTAGTGGGAAACGTTCAAGGGCTCATGCAGATTCTTCTAAATGCTTAGGAGGTTTTTATTTGTTGTTGTTGGCGGTGGTGGTGGTCGTGGGGCCTGCACTGTCCCTGAGCTCTTCAGCTCAAGGCTAGTGTTCTACCACTTGAGCCACAGCACCACTTCTGACTTTTTTCTGCTTATGTGGTGCTGAGGAATCAAACCCAGGGCCTCACGCATGCAAGGCAAGCACTCTACCACGGAGCCACCATCCCAGGCCGCTTAGGAGTTTTGTTGTGAGGTTCTTTTGGTTTTCTCGGGGATTGAGTAACCCTGAAAAACTGAGGGTGTTGATTAAACCATGTTCCCACCCCCTCCACCTCTACAATGAGCCAGAGTGCTAGTTCATTAGTACTGGGGGAAAATCATCTGAAATTAAAGGTTAGGTGTTTTTCTTTCTTTCTTTCTTTCTTTCTTTTTAGATGTTTTTTCTTTTCTTTCTTCTGGTATTGGAGATAGAACTCAGGGTCTTGCGCTTGCTTGGTTGAGCAATGCTTCTGGTTCTAAAAACCTCAGTTTCTTCAACTAGGTTTTAAATAAAAGCTAAGCACTGGTGGCTCCTGCCTATAATCCCTAATTACTCAGGAGGTGGAGCATTAGCCTGGAGCAAAAAAAGCTTGGGTACAGTGGTTCAGGCCCTTTAGTTCAAGCCCTAGGATAGGCAAAAAAAAAAAAAAAAAAAAAGCCAGCACCAGTGGGTACTAGCTACTCAGGAGGTTGATATCTAAGGATTGCAGCTCAAAGCCAGCCCAGGCAGGAAAGTCTGTGAAACTCTTTATCACCAATTAACTACCAAAAAGCTAGAAGTGAAGGCTGTGGCTCAAGTGGTAGAATGCTAATTTTGAATGAAAAAGCTGAAGGACAATGTGCAGGCCCTGAGTTCAAGCCCCAGCACTGGCACACACACACAAAATATAAGGGCCCATGAGATTACTGAAAGCGGACGGTCTATGGACTTCTTGAAATAGTATATACCATTTTAATGTGTAGTGGAAATGTATTCCTGTAACCCTGGCCTTGGGACTCTGTAGTTTTTATTCAGATTATCAGTAGATGGGATACCAAATTGTTGTGAAAAGCTACTACTACTTGAATGTTAAGTTTACAGTATTTAGAAATTTATTATAATCAGCATATGTTTGATTTTTAAAAAATGATTTCAAATTACATCTTCCTTGTGCCACAGGAGTATATTTTCCAGTTTCTCTCTCCATGGCTTGCCTAGAGGGTCATAGTGCCTGGAATTGTGCAAAAAATAGGGCTTCAGTGCCATCATTTTCCACATGAATTGGCCCAAATGTTTCTCAGTATTCCTCAACTCCCTGCTTTAATATTTCCATTTGATTTGCATTAAGAAGTGTTCTATTATGGTGTCTGGCTTACTTGTTTTGTCATTCCTGGGGTTTGAACTCAGGGCCTGGGCACTGTCCCTGAGCTGCTTTTGTTCAAGGTTAGCACCTCTACCACTTGAGCCACAGTGCCACTTCCAGCTTTTTCTCTTTATGGGGTACTGAGGAATCAAAACCCAGGGCTTTATGCATGCTAGGCAAGCACCCTACCAACTAAGCCACATTCCTAGCCAATGTGGCTTACTTTTTACATTTCTGGTTCTTTTTTTTTTTTGGATTCTGTGCTGGAGATCAAACCTAGGACCTTGTGCATATTAGGTAAGCACCACTGATCTACATCCTCAGCACTGTTCTTTTGGTCTTTTATAAATTTTTTTTTGTCGGTTGTGGTGCTTGAACTCAGGGTCTGGCCACTGTTCCTGAGCTGCTTTTGGCTCAAGGCTAGCGCTCTACCACTTGAGCCACAGCACCACTTCCAGTTTTCTGGTGGTTAATTGGAGATAAGAGTCTCACAGACTTTGCTGCCTAGACTGGCTTTTAATCGTGATCCTCAGATCTCAACCTCCTGAGTAGCTAGGATTACAGGCATGAGCCACTGGTGCCTGGCTTGTTCTTTTGGTCTTTAGAGGAGACTTTGAGCAAGAATGGCTTTTAAAAAATGAATTTCTCAAATAATAATGTTGAAAGCTTTTTGGGGATTTGGAAATGAACTGCATGACCCTAAGAGTTTAATATGAGTTACCTTCTTGCTTCCTAGGATTGTGCTGTGGGATAGGAACCATTATTAACGTCTTTTATAGATGAAGAAACAGGCTCAAGGTGGTTAGAGAATGTGCCCGCTGCCACTCACTTAATAAGCAACATAGGCACGTCCTTAGCCCCTTTACCACGTGGCCTCTCTCAGGCCGGGAGAGTGCTCATTGCTGTCCAGATCACGCTGCTCATTAGAATGACAGGACAAAAATCCTTTTGCATATCTGCACTTGGCCCAATATGGGCAATTGCACTTGTTAGTTTGTGGTAAGAATTCCAAGTATTTGTTGTCCCCCTCCAACGGTATCTGAGTCTTTTGCTCATTGGCGGATACCTTATTACCAGAGTGATACCTCCAACCTCAAATTCAAAGTATTTAGCCATTCAAAGTCAAGAGTCCATTTCTTACATTGGATGTACTTACTGTATCTATTATAATTGTTAACTTATGTTCGGTTTGGCTTGATTTTCTCTTTCAGGTAATGGTAGCAATGGAGAAGATTCACTTTGCCCTTATGTTTTCTTTAAAATTATATGTGTTAAAAACAGGCTGTCGGGCTGGGAAGGTGGCTCAGTGGTAGAGCGCTTGCCTTGCATGCCTCAGGCCCTGGGTTCAATTCCTCAGCATCACATAAGCAGAAAAAGCTGGAAGTGGCACTATGGCTCAAGTGGTAGAGCGCTAGCCTTGAGCTGAAGAGCTGAGGGACAGCGCCCAGATCCAGAGTTCGGGCCCCACTACCGGACCAAAAAAAAAAAAAAAAAAACAGGCTGTCAGTTTCTGGGTGATTTTCTTAGGAAATACATAACCCATTTCCTTCAGAAGATATGAACCTGTAGAAAATGCATAAAGTGAAATGGTAAAAAAAAAAAAGTGTTAGAGAATTCAAATTATGTACTCGGAAATGAAAATTACAATGTTGAGATCAGGAAGATTAAATGTGTGCAAATACAGAAATGGAAAATTTGTGAAAGATAAAGCCAAAGTAAATAAATCAGATAGAGGTTTGTTAGTAATATGATTGAAGAATGGGGCCAGGCTCTGGTGGCTTACACCTGTAATCCTAGCTACTTAGGAAGCTGAGGTCTGAGGATTGTGACTCAAAACCAGCCTGGGCAAGAAAACCCATGACACCTTTGTCTCCAATTAATCAACAAAAAAAGAATTGGAAGAGGAGGTGTGGGTCAGGTTGTAGAGCACCAGCCTTTAGCAAAAAAGCTAAGGGACATTGCCCAGGTTTTGAGTTCAAGCTGCAGTATTGGCGTGTGCATGTATATGCGTGCATTCACACATACACATAAAACCCAAATTGATAGCCCTTTATTAAACTTTGGGGTCTTCATGGCCCATCAGGGATTATGTGACAACCAAATGAGGTAGGCAAGGTTAGCCCATGAGCAAGTGCTCATATTTATGTGTTTTTTGTAGTTAGATTAGTTGGCTTGGTGGAAGGTCAAGAATTTGTTCTCAGTCGGGCGCCGGTGGCTCACGCCTGTAATCCTAGCTACTCAGGAGGCTGAGATCTGAGGATCGCGGTTCAAAGCCAGCCTGGGCAGCAAAGTCCATAAGACTCTTATCTTCAATAAACCACTAGAAAACCAGAAGTGGCACTGTGGCTTAAGCGGTAGAGCCCTCGTCTTGAGCTAAAGAGCGCAGGGACAGCGCCCAAGCCCAGAGTTCAAGCCCCACAACTGAACCCCCCCCAAAAAAAATTTGTTCTCATAGCACACATGTGTCAAAACTACATGTAGGTATTACAAAAATATTTTTCACTGACTTTCTCTGAATGCCATAATTCAGGAGAGGAACTTACAGTAGCTTTGGCTCTTACAAGTAAAACTATACTTCAGTCTTTATTATGGTTAGTCATCCCCACATTAGTTAACAAAGAATTTACCTACAGACTACCAGTGGCTCATGCCTGTAATCCTAGCTATTCAAGAGGCTGAGATGTGAGAATTATGTTTGAATCCAGCCCAAGCAGTAAAGTCCCTGAGACTTACCTCCGGTTAACTGCACACAAGCCAGAGCTGGGGCTGGGGCTCAAATAGTAGAGCATAACCTTGAAGAAAAAGCTCAGAGGGAGGGTCAGGCAAGGGTGGCTCAACTTCTAATTCTAGCTACTTAGGAGGCTGACTTCTTAGGATCTTGGTTCAAAGCCAGCCCAGGCAGGAGAGTCTGTGAGACTATAAAACTACTAAAGAAAAAGCTGGAAGTGGTACTGTGACTCAAGTGTTAAAGCATTCGCCTTGAGCAAAGCAACTCAGGGATAGCACTTAAGTCGATAGTTCAAGCCCCAGGACTGGCAAAAAAAAACCCCTAACAACTCAGGGACAAAGTCCTTAGGACTGGCGTGCACACACACACACACACACACAGAATTTCTAGTAACTTGACTAGAAGAGGGAACAGTGTCTAGGATTCTTGGCTTTATCTGTGCTTTCAACTGTGTTCTGAATTTGTTCTTCCCTGATAACTAGATGTTACCTCTGGTAGGAAAGTGTGTGGTTAGCAGCTGACATTTAAGCCATGCTGAGCAAATAGAAATCAAATATAACCAACCTCCCATTAAGAGGATAGGGTAAGTCATTTGGGTGCATCACTTTTATTCCATTAGGAATCTAGGACATTTCTGCAGAAATCTAGTACATCCTTAGAGTCTGCAGAGGGCAAATTCAAAGTTCAAAAGTGATTAATAGTAGGAGTTATCTTACTCAGTGTGGTTTGATAGTAAGGAACAAACCAAGTGTTAGTTTGCTCAATGATTGGTCAGATCAGTCCTGGGGTACTGAAGCCAGTGAAGTAGAAAAAGCAAGATTAACACCATGAAATTGGGGCTGGGAATGTGGCTTAGTGGTAGAATGCATGCCTAGCATGCATGAAGCCCTGGGTTTGATTCCTCAGTACCACATAAAGAGGAAAAAACAGAGGTGGTGCTGTGGCTCAAGTGGTAGAGTGCTAGCCCTGAGCAAAAAGAAGCTAATGGACAGTGCCCAGGCCCTGAGCTGAGTCCAAGCCCCAGGACTGGCAAAAAAAAAAAACCTAACCATGAAATTTAGTTCATATATTTTTGTATAGTTTTGGAGATAATTACATACTTGTCTTTTACTCCCAAGCAATATTTGGTGGGGAGAGATGATTTGTGGAGTTCCTTATTTGCAGCTGTAACACATACTTATGAATTAGCCTCACAGTATACACTAAGGAGGTGGCATGGCTAGATATTCTGAAAACAAGGTAGGCCTTTGAGGTTGCCAGGGAAGAAGCCCTGGAACATTCCACCCCCCTCCCCGTCTCTCTTTGTATGCTGGTTTTAGGACTTGAAATCAGGGGCTTGGACACTGTCCCTGAACATTTTTGCTCAAGGTTAGCACTCTACATAGCACTTGACCCCCAGCTCCAGTTCTGGCTTTTTGGTGGTTATTTGGAGATGAGTCCCACAGACTTTGTTGCCTAAATTTACTTTGAACTGCAATCCTCAGATCTCAGCTTCATGAGTAGCTAGAGTTTCAGGCGTGTTGAGCTACTGGTGCTGGGCTGTGGGCCCTCATTTCATTGTGTTTTATCTTGTTTTACAGACTTTGTGCCCTGAGCAAGGGGCTCTTTATTCCTGGCAGAGGACTGACCCACGAATCCTGGGATGCCAACAAGCCGAGAATCTACATGCATGAAGGTAAGTGTGGATGTTGACTTTTTGTGCCAATGTGGTAGAAAAAACTGTTTTTTTTTTTTATTTGAGAGGTGTCTAGAGTCATCGTTTTGGGCTAGTGAAACCTATGTATTAAATGTAAAAGTTTCATTGATACAATGTCTTAGACTAGTTGAATAATAACTTTGGGTAGAAATGACCTTCATAATCTTTGACATTTCTGGGACCCTGGGTGTGGGTACTGAAAGCATGGAAGAGACATGGAAAAGAGATGTATGTACCTTGCCAGGAGCTAGTGGCTCACGCCTGAAATCCTAGCTATTCAGGAGGCTGAGATCTGAGGATTGTGGTTCAAAGCCAGCTCAGGCAGAAAAGTCCTCATTAGACTCTCATCTCCAATTAACCACTCAAAAATTGGAAGTGGTGCTGTGGTACAGTGAGTGAGTGCTAGCCTTGAGAAAAAGACATCAGAGACAGCATCCAAGCCCCAAGTTCAAGCCCCATGACTGACAAAAAAAAAAAGATGTACCAACTAAACATTCCTAATCCATAGTTTTTTTTTAGGATGATCCTGTTAATCCAGGCTGGATTGAAGTTTGTTTCATTTATTAATGTAAAATGTGTGGATTTCCTTAATGTAGGATTATTCATGTATCTCTTTAAGAGTCCACATAAAAATGTATGAACATATATGTAAATAAGAAAAAAAATTCTGCTTCTTCTCGATTCTTAACGTTTGCCTCACTTCATACTGCCTAACGGAGTAATAAAGCTGGGCACCAGTGCTTCATGCCTGTAATTCAAGCTACTCAGGAGGCTGATATCTGAGGGTGATAGTTTGAAGCTAGTTTGGGCAGGAAAGGCCACGAGATGTGTATCTCCAACTAACCAACAAAAACCGGATGCAGAGGTGTGGTTCAAGTGATGGAGCACCAGCCTTGAGTGGAAATAGCTAAAGGACAGTGCACAGACTGTGAGTTCAAGCCCTATAACAGGCAAAACAAGCGAGCAAGCAAAGAAACAGTCATTTTGTGGCAGTGAACATCAATTGTCTGTATATTTTTACTATCCTTTTATTCAAGAAAGAAGGCGAAATTAGCTAAAAACACAAACACTAGTAAGACTAACTTATCAGACTAATTTAACATTACCTTGCTTTTTTTTCAGTTCTTTATGATGTAATTCTAGCTACACCAAATACACTGAATTTTCTGTGTGAACACAATTGTCTGATAGAAAATCAACCTTGTTGCATAAAGCTTGTTAATGCAACCATATTTGGTTTGTATTATATAGTTACTGCAGGACTAAGGATAGCTGTTGTTAATTTCCCGTGCCTAGAATATCTGTTTTGAAGTGAGAAAAACATTATTTGGAAGACTATAGGTTTGTTTCCTTGTTTTGATATTGATGATATCTAATTAATTTTCCCTTTATCCATATAGCACGTTCATCTCTACATGTGAATGATGGTGTGTGGTAATTAGCAACTTTTCTGTTCAACGTTTTTCTTCTGTCTTAAGCTAATTTTGTCTTGCATGCGAGCATGAACTAAAATTCACCTGCATTCTTGGCCTTACCTTGCTTTTTTTTCCTTTTCTGGCTTAAGTTGTAGCAATTTGGATAGTAGAAATACATGATAAATCAATTATAACTAGACTCAGATTTAGATATAAGTATTAGTTCCTGAACTAAGGTTTTTTTTTTTTTTTTTAATGTACTACTGCCTATAAGATGGGTGGAGATCCCGAAGCTGGGAGCTGATGGCTCATATCTGGAGTCTTAGGTACTCAGGAGGCTGAGATCTGAGGATTGTGGTTTGAAGCTAGCCCAGTCAGAAAAGTCCATGAAACTTTTATCTCCAGTTAACCACAAAAAAAGCCAAAAGTAAAACTGACTCAAGCGCCTTGAGCGCAAAAGCTCAGGGGGATAGTGTTCAGGCTCTGAATTCAAGACCCAGGAATGGCATAATAAATACGTGAATGAATGAATAAATGGACTGAACTCCTGACACTAAAAAAGCCTCATGAGATGAATACTTTAAGATTATTCCTTTGGTTTCTAAAAACGCCCAAGCGATTGGCACACAGGTATTCATACCTGCACTAAGAAGATAGTATCGTTGTTTTGGGATTTTCAGGGAGCTGCTGCACTACATGGGAATTCAGGAGGCTTTGAAGGCTTTTCAGTGCATAAATCACTTTTCATAATTCTTGAACTCATTGCCATAATCCAGTTCTCATGTGTCTGTTTCGTAGAGTGACCTCTTTATTTTCGTTGCAGTTCGGGATAAGTTGCGAGAGATAGTGGGAGCATCCACAAACTGGAGGTAAGAGCTTTTGTGTTTCAGCTCGAGGTATTTTGTTCAGTGATCTTATAGCTCTGTAGAAGGCTGTGTTAGTGGGATGCAGATCCTTGTTTAGAGATGCATTAAGAGGTGTGTTACCAACATTGTTTTTTGTCAGTTATGAGGCTTCAATTCAGGGCCTGAGCAATGTCCCTGAGCTTTTTCACTCAAGGCTAGTGCTTTACCACTTTGAGTCACAGCTATCCTTCCAGTTTTCTGGTGGTTAATTAGAGATAAGGGTCTCACAGACTTTCCTGCTATGACTGATTTCAAACTACCATCCTTTTATCTCAGCCTCCTGAGTAGCTAGGATTACAGGTGTGAGCCACTGGCACTTGGCTCAACTTCTTTTTTTGCCAGTCCTGGTGCTTGAACTCAGTGCCTGGGCACTGTCCCTGAGCTTCTTTTGCTCAAGGCTAGCACTCTACCACTTGAGTCACAGTGCCACTTCTGGCTTTTTCTGTGTATGTGGAACCGAGGAATCGAACTCGGCTACATGCATGCTAGGCCAGCACTCTGCCACAAAGCCACATTCCTAGCTCTGAGATCTTATTCTCTGAATAACCATTTCCATCAAAGTGAATACATGTTTCATTTGAATATATCTATATACTTTCTAGGTATGTTTTCCTTATCTACAAGCACAAGCAGTGTCCAGTTACTCCCAGTGGTGGGTGGGAAAGGAAGAAGAAGAAGTAGGTTCACATTCACCTTTGCTAGTGTTGACAGGCCTTGAGTCATAGTGTTGACAGGCCTTGAGTCACAGGGATAGTGATGGCTCTTGCTTTATGAATATCGCCTTTTCTTCTCAGAGACCACGTGAGAGCAATGGAGGAAAGGAAGTTACTCCATAGTTTTTTGGCTAAGTCACAGGAAGCACTACCTCCTAGAAAAATGAAGGACAGCTTTATTGAAGTTTTCTTGCCTTTGGGCAGTGAGCCTGAATTACGAGAAAAATACTTGACTGTTCAGAACACAGTAAGGTAACATGGCAATGTCTTTATTTGTGTTTTTATTTCCAACTAAGCAATTTATTTGCATATGCAGTATTATAATTCATCTATTTAAAGTGGACAGCCCTGTGATCGTTAATGTATTTAGAGAGTTGTGTGATCATCACTGCTTCAATCTTAGAATTCTTTCATAGCCACAGAGTGCACAACTTATTTTTAAAGAGAGATTATTCTGATATTCATCACCTTTATTTTGCTTTATTTCATAGATTTGGCAGGATTCTTGAGGATCTTGACAGCTTGGGAGGTACTGGTATTAATATTTTTAATACAAAGTTATACATTAAATAAGATGACTTGAAATGGCCTTTTTATACAACTTGCACATTCTAAAAGTACCAAAAGGAAGGTTATCTATTACCTTTAAATTGTCATAATTTTCCCCTGTAAATAAAGATTTCTATTTAATGGGTTGTAATTGGAGTAAGTCTTCTTCCTAATAATTTGTAATTTTTGTTTTAAAATTTGTTTTGGTTGTCAAGGATTAAACTCAAGGCCTCAGCACTGGTAAGAACAAGCTCTAGCACTAAGCTATAGCCCCAGCTAAAGAATTGTTTTTTCCTGAATTGTGAGAATAAGTTGTCATATTACCCCAAATATTTCAAGGTTTGTTTGCTATAAAGAAGTGTAATCTCACTAGGTGCTGGTGGCTCATGCCTGTAATCCTAGCTACTCAGGAGGCTGAGATCTGAGGATTGTGGTTCAAAGCCAGCCGGACAGGAAAGTCCATTAAGACTCTTATCTCCAATTAAACATCAGAAAACCAGAAGTGGTAGAATGCTAGCCTTGAGCAAAAAAGCTCAGGGACAGTGCCAAAGTTCAAGCTTTATGACCAATCCCCCTAAAAAGTAATCTCCCACATAACTACAGTTACAACCATCAAAATCAAGAAATTTTTATATTGTCTATCCTCTGATCTCATTCAAACAAACCAATGGTTCTTTTCCTTTCTTTTGGCAGTACTGGGGTTTGAACCTTGGCTTAGCTTGCTTGCTCACAGATGGTGTTCTACCACACCATCAGTTCTGCTTTTTGCTAGTTATTTTGTAGCTAAAGTCTTGTGGATTTTCCTCCCCAGGCTGACTTTGAACTATGATCCTCTTGATCTCAGCCTCCTAAGTAGCTAGGATCATAGGTGTGAACCACTGGTGCCTGGACATTGATATTGGTGAATAAAGATGCGGTACCGAATCCCACCTTGCATTTAGTAGTAGTTGTTGGACTATTTCCTCAGATTACAGGCCAGTTCTTTTGTCGGTGATTCATTTTGTTCCCCTTTTTTTGGTGTTTGAATTTAGGGTAGACTGCTTGCTAGAGAGGTACTCTACTACTTGAGTCATGACCCCAGTCCTTTTGGTTTTCGTTTTTTCTTTTTTGAATAGGGTCCAAAGTTTTAGCCTAGGCTGTCCTGGACCACCATCCTCCATGATATGCTATGTGAGTAGCTGGATGACAGGCACATACCATCACAGCCAGCTTTTTATTGGTTGACATGGGAATCTCAGTAGGTTTTTATCCAATACCCCATCTAGGCACCCCCCCCCCCCATCCTACTTGGGCTACAACTCCCTGCTCCATGCTACTTTGCTTGTTCCCACACGATGATTTTTGGACTGCACTGCTGGAAAGGGCTTTGAAAGAACCCTTCATGACACTGGAAATACCCATTGTCATGCTTGTACCTAGGTTACCTAGTAACAAATTTACGTTGGTCTTTACAATATAAACATTCATACTTGCTTATCTGTCTTTGGTCTACTTAGTTGACTATATGCAGGAATTCCTCTGCTCTTGCCTCTTTTGTTCCCATTACCTCCAACTGATCAGTCCTTTTCATCTGTCACTTAATTCTGTTTCTTCCATTTCGTTGAAGAACTTGTCCAATCACTTCCGCTTACGTCATAAGCCTTTCCCCAACTTTATTTTTCCCTCAAGTTATAAACACAACGAAGTTCTCTCTTTTTTTTTGTCAGTCATGGGGCTTGAACTCGGGGCCTGGGTACTCTCCCTGAGCTTTTGTACTCAAGCCTAGCACTCTTCCACTTTTCCACTCTTCTACAACTCCACTTCCAGTTTTCTGGTGGTTAATTGGAGAAAACTTTCATGGACTTTCCTGCTGGGGCTGGTTTCAAACTGATGCCCAGATCTCAGTCTCCTGAGTAGTTGGGATTACAGGTATGAGCCACCAGCACCTGGCTAAGGTAATCTATTTTAAAATGAACAAATCGGTAAAACGCTCTTCCTTCACAACACTCTCAAAGTGTCTTTGCTAACTTTCTAGAAAGAACTGGAAGCCATTTGCTGTCGCGCTGTGTCCCCACTTGTTATTTGTTGGCTTCCTGTGTTGTGGATTCTGCTCTTCTGTGCCATCAAAACTACACCTGCCAAGCTCACTATTAGTCCTTACTGCAAAATCTCATTTCCATGGCTTTGTGACCCCTTTGTAGCTTCTAACACTGTCCCAGCACACCCCTGGCCTCTGCTGCACATTCTCTGTAAATCATCTGATCGAAACTATTTTTTTTTCCTGAGGCTTGAACTCAGGGACTGGGTGCTGTCCCTGAGCTTTTTCCACTCAAGGCTAGTGCTCTACCACTTTGAGCCACAACACCGCTTCTGCTGTTCTGGTGGTTCATTGGAGATAAGAGTCTCACAGACTTTCTTGCCTGGGCTGGCTTTGAATCTCAATCCTTAGAGCTCAACTTCCTGAGTAACTAGGATTACAGGCGTGAGCCACCTGCCTCTTGGCTATCTCATTGAATCTTAATGCTTCAGTTGCACCTGATATGCTGAATACTTAAGTCCTCTGTTCTGAGTTCCAGCCAATTTGTCTTCCTGCATTGGTATCTTAATGTGGACATGCTTTTCCGCTTCTCATACTCAGCATGCTGGGTGAGGGTTTTAGCTAAGTCATAAGGTGCTTAGCTATACAGTGCTCTTAACACTACAGAAATATGGCAACTAATTGGAAATGGTACATTTTTGCTCTTCTTTTTTTTTTTAATTTTTTTTTTTTGGTCCGGTTGTGGGGCCTGAACTCTGGGCCTGGGCGCTGTCCCTCAGCTCTTCAGCTCAAGGCTAGCACTCTACCACTTGAGCCATAGCACCAGTTCCGGCTTTTTTCTTTTTGCTTATGTGGTGCTGAGGAATCGAACCCAGGGCCTTACGCATACAAGGCGAGTGCTCTACCACTGAGCCAACTTCCCAGCCCACATTTTTGCCCTTCTTGTATTCACTTGTATTCACAAACTTGGGTTTCTTAAAATTCTCATCAATTCTAACTTAAAAGCCCCTGGATCTTTTCTTCTACTGTCACCATAGGTCAGACCCACAGGATTTCTAGGAACCAGAAATGCCTTTAAATAGGGTTTCTTGCCTTTAGCTGCTCATGCTTCATTGCATTCTTTAGCAGGTGCATATAATCATTCAACAAGTGTTTAAAAAAGTATACGTTCTGTCGTGAAGATGGGTGATACACATCTGAACAGGTCAAGGGGTGTGGGGGGGAAACAGGCCAGTAAACACATAATTATACTCATCTTTAAATGTATTGATATTTGTAAGGTGCATACAGCCATGCTTGGCACAATTGTATGCTTGTTAAGATTTGGAAGTATACAGAAAACAGTGAGAGTTGAGGGTATGGTGGGGGCAAGGGACCTGGGTAAAATAATTTTTTCATGATTAGGCAAGAGTCAAGATGTAAACAGATAGCTGAGTCTTTGTGAAGCTGTTCGTTTTATACTTTCAGATGTATGCTGGGTTTTCTCTTACTCTCTCTGTCTCTCTGTGTTGGTACTAGGACTTGAACCCAGGGCTTTGAGCTGTCCATTGGCTTTTCCAAGGCTTGTGCTCTAACTCCTGAGCCACAGCTCAACTTCTGTTTTTTTTTGGTGATTAATTGGAGATAAGAGTCTCACCAACTTTTCTGCCCTGGCTGGTTTGGAATTTGAATCCTCAGAGCTCAGCCTCCTGAGTAGGTAGGATTACAGGTGTTAGCTACCAGCTTCTGGCTTATACTAGGTTCTTACTGTGCTTTAGGCATTATGTTTCTTGAATGGTAACAAGCCACTTGGTGGTCTTGGGCTTTGGTTTCCTCACTGATTCTGAAATTGAGGGGGCATACTGGAGTATCTCCAGATCTCTTCAGCTTTATAGAATCTTTGATGCCAGGCTTGGTGGTAGACACATGTAATCCTGGTGCTAAGGTAATTAGTGGAATATTAGTTTTCAACACATGGTAAGACTTTGTTTAGTAATGACACTTTTTCTGGATTTCAGGGAGAAAGATGTTAGTGTTTTGTCTTACTTGATATTCTCCTATTTTTCCTACAGTTCTTATTTCCTACATGCACACCAAAAATCATTCTGTTAAGATGTCTCCTATATCCATAGTCACAGCCCTGGTTGACAAAATTGGTAAGCAGTATTGATTTCTAAGCATGCTTATAACTTTTAGTAATTAGAAGATAGTTTTGAGATAAGAGGAAGTATTCTTTGGGGGAACTTGAATATACATATATAAATATGAAAATATTTTGAATACATGATAACAAGGTATTTATAGAATTAGGTATAAGGGTTTTGCAAGATTCCAGTTTTTTACTTTTTATATTCTTTACATTGTGTCCAGTTTTCAAAAGTCACACAAAATTATTTTATGTGTCCTAAAATTAGTTTTGAAGACCAGAAATAAATTTACTAGAATTTGCCAATTTTTCCAGTGATTTGTTTATAGTACAGAAAAAAATGTCAGTAGGGTTTACATGCCAATTCACGTTCTGTTTTTCAGATATGTGTAAGCAGAGCTTAAGCCCAGAGCAGGACATTAAGTTCAGTGGCCATGTGAGCTGGGTTGGGAAGACGTCCATGGAAGTGAAGATGAAAATGTTCCAGGTCTGTATACACCTGAGGATTGCCCCCTGTTTAAATACAATCAGCTAATCTCAGTGGCAGAGAAAGTATCTATCTATATGCTGGTGTGTAGCTCATAAGAGCTAGATAAACTTCTGACAGTCCACGAGATACACATGGTGGGTTAATATCTTCCTCTTGGACAAAGATGGATACATTCTTTGATGTTTATATTTAATATTTATTACTTTGTAATCTGATATAATGTCAAGTCAAAGTGCGTGTTTCTGTTTTTAACCAAGGAGGATTTCACAAGTCTGAGTTATGTTAGATGTGAATATATTTGATCACTATATTATTTTTCCTAGGGCTGCTGTACCACAAAGTACTACAAACTGGTGGCTTAAAAAATCCCAGAAATTGCCAGGCACAGGGGGCGTACACCTGTAATCTACTCAGGGGGCAAAGATCTGTGGATTGCAGTTTGAAGCCAGCCCAGGCAGGAAAGCCTGTGAGACTCTTATTTCCAGTTAGCCACCAAAAACTTGGAAGTGGAGCTGTGGCTCAAGCAGTATACAGGGCTAGTCTTCTGTACAAAGAGCTCAGGGACAGTGCCTAGGCTTGGAGTTCAAGCCCCATAACTGGCACACATATATACAAATCCCAGAGATTGCTGGGTATTTTAGTAGATATACCTCTAATTCTAGGCACTAAGCAGGTGGAAGTTGGGAGGATTGAGTTTTGAGGCCAGGCTGGGCAAAAAGTAAAGTCCTTATCTCAACAAGCAGGCTAGGCCATGATGGCAATTAAACTGGAATTTTAGCTGTGGCCCAGGCCAAAATATGAGACCTTACCTGAAAAATAAAGCAAAAAAAAAGACTAGGGGCATGGCTCAAGTAGTAGAGTGCCTGTCTAGCAGGTATAAGGCCCTGAGTTCAAACCTTAGTGTCATCAAACAAAACAACTCCTCCTAAAAATTTATTGTCTCATGGTTTGGAAACTGTAAGTCCAAAATGAAGATGTCAGTGGGGCCATGCTCGCTTTGTGACCTATAGGAGAGATCTTTCTTTGCCTTTTCTTTGATTCTGGTGGTTCTCTGTCTCTGTCATCAAAATGCTGTCTCCTCTCAATATGTCTCTTATTAGGACACTAATCATATTGGATGAGGGGCCTAACTTATTCTAGCATAACCTCACCTTAACTATGTCTGTAGTGACCCTATTTCCAAAGAAAGTGACTCTTGTAGGTCTGAAGTTAGAATTCCCGCACGCGCGCGCGTGGGTGTGTATATGTATATGTATACATATGTGTGTGCGTGCATGCGCGCATGCTACTGCTGGGGCTGGAACTCAGGGCTTGAGCTCTGTCACTTAGTTTTTTTGCCCAAGGCTAGCATCCCACCACTTGGGCCACAGCTCTGCTTTTGGCTTTTTGCCCATTATTTAGGGATGAGAGTCTGTCAGGGTTGTCTTCAGGCTGGCTTTGAACCTCTATGCACAGGTCTAAGCCTCCTGAGAAGCTAGGATTACAGGCATGAGCTACTAGCTTCCAAGCTGATCTTGAATCCCATCGCTTTCCTTCTCAAAAACCCTCCATTACCATCATCTATGGATGCAGGCTAAACCCTTTGATGAGGGAGTGCCATAAACTAGCTCCATAAACTAGCTCTAATCTACTTTTCCAGCTATACCCCCTCCTTACCATTTAGGTATCTTTTTTTTTTTTTTGGTCAGTCATGGAGCTTGAACTCTGTCTGGGCTTGGGCGCTGTCCCTCAGCTCTTCAGCTCAAGGCAAGCGCTCTACTGCTTGAGCCACAGCGCTACTCTGGTTTTCTAGTGGTTTATTGGAGATAAGAGTCTCACAGACATTTCTGCCGGGCTGGCTTTGAACCGTGATCCTCAGATCTCAGCCTCCTGAGTAGCTAGGATTACAGGCGTGAGCCACCGGCGCCCGGCTTAGGTATCTTCTTAATATTCACCTCTGGTTGCTGAGTAGCCTAAGAATAGAGAGTGAGTTATATATGTTTGCATTCCCAGTGCTTGGTTTTAGCAAGTTCATGACAATAAAGCATAATTTAAGCCAGGTACTGGTTGCTTATGCCTAGCTACTCAGGAGGATCTGAGGATTGCAGTTCAAAGCCAACCAAGCAGGAAAGTCCGTGAGACTTGTATCTCCAATTAACCACCAGAAAACTAGAAGTAGCACTGTGGCTCAAAGTAGAAGAGTGCTAGCCTGAGCAAAAAGAGCGCAGGGACGGTGCCCAGGCTCTGAGTTCAAGCCCTACAATATAGAGAAAAATAATTTAAAAAGCAAGGCACAATTTAAGTAGTGAGTGAATGAGTCTTGTTGCTTATGCTTTTTCTTCTGCCTGAGTTTCCCTGAGCCCTGGCTCTGTGCTTTGTGCATTCTTACTATGCTTCATGCTGGACCCCTTCCCACAGAACAGGTTACAAGCACATCATTTCTCTTCCACTAGCCAATAGACTCCTTAATACCAGGATCCAAATTTAAGTTACCTAGCCCATTTCTGGCACCCATTCATTTGGCAATTTACTGAGCACCTAGTCTGTGCTGAGGCGTATGTTGTCTGCCAGTCTTTGTGGTGAGTGAAGACAAGTAGTCTGACCACAAGAAGATCACCATACAGAGCAAGATAGCTAGCCTTACAAATCAGTGGTTGTAATAAGCCAGGTGCCTATGACTCACACTTGTAATCTTAGTTGCTTAGGAGGCTGAGATCTGAGCGTTGCGGCTCAAAGCCAGTCTGGGCAGGAAAGTCTGTGAGACTCTCTTCTCTCTCTCTCTCTCTCTTTTTTTTTTTTTTTTTTGTTGGTCGTGGGGCTTGCACTCTGGGCCTGGGCACTATCCCTGAGTTCTTCAGCTCAAGACGAGTGTTCTAACACTTGAGCCACAGTGCCAATTCCGGTTTTCTGGTGGTTAATTGGGGGATGAAAGTCTCATGGACTTTCCTGCCCAGGCTGGCTTTGAACTGTGATCCTCAGATTCTCAGCCTCCTGAGTAGCTAGGATGACAGGCATGAGCCACCGGCACCTGGCCCTGGGAGACTCTTTATTTCCAGTTAATTACCAAATGGTGAGAAGTAGAGCTGTGGCTTAAGTGGTAGAGCACCAGCCTTGAGAGGAAAAAAGAAAAAAAGAAGCTAAGCAAGATTGAGGCTCTGAGTTCAAGCCTCAGAACCAGCCCACAAAAAATAGTTTTATTATTACCATCATTTCTTGGCCAAGAACACTTGGCCCTTTGTACAGGAAAATTCTGTCCTGAAGGCTTCTCCTCTACATTATGAGATGTTTAGCTTTCTGATTCCGCCTGTAGGGCCCCACCTACCTCTACACATACCTGGATGCCTCCCACATGGAGAGATTCTACCTCTGTCCCATGGCGAAGCACTGTGAAGGGTAGACTTGGTGAGCTCTGATGAACTGGGCCTGGGGACCAGGCATGGAGTAGAGGTGGGTAGTAGTGTGTCTGGAAGTGCCCAGTGAAAGGGCGCCAGGCAGAGAGGGCATGGCTGAGAGCGGTTCTACAGCCTCACGTCCCAGCCACTCTTACTAGCCCCAGCTAGCAGGAGCGAGGAGGTGTGAAGGCAAACAGCATGCAAGCAATCTTGCACTGTTTTGGAGTCTGGCAGCCCAGGTGCTAGAAGCAATGAGGCGCTAGTGGAAGCTCTGATTAGGGAGGGCAGAGGCATGCTGAGATAGGCGAGACTTCCACAGTCAAAGGGGAAGGCATGCCGGGCGCCGGTGGCTCACGCCTGTAACCCTAGCTACCAGAAGGCTGAGATCTGAGGATCGCAGTTCAAAGCCAGCCTGGGCAGGAAAGTCTGTGAAACTCTTACCTCCAATAAACCACCAGAGAACCGGAAGTGGCGCTGTATCTCAAGTGGTAGAGCGCTAGCCTTGAGCTGAAGAGCTGAGGGACAGTGCTCAGGCCCAGAGTTCAAGCCCCATGACCAACAAAAAAAAAAGGTGGGGGGAAGGCAGAAAGGGCCTGAACATGGAGTAGTGTGGGGGCTGGTATCATCTGCTGGGGAGGGAACCGAACACATATTTGGGTTTTAAATAGCTTCTTCCTTACCTTGTGTCTCTGTGTGTGCGCATGTGTGTATGTGCATGCACATGTGTGCCTCAACTGAGGCTTGCACATGGCTTTGCACCTTTTTTTTTTTTTTTGGTTGGTTGTGGAGCCTGAACTCTGGGCCTGGGCGCTGTCCCTCAGCTCTTCAGCTCAAGGCTAGTGTTCTTCCACTTGAGCCACAGCACCACTTCCGGTTTTCTGGTGGTTAATTGGGGGATAAAAGTCTCATGGACTTTCCTGCCTGGGCTGGCTTTGAACCAGGATCCTCAGATCTCAGCCTCCTGAGTCGCTCAGATTGTAGGCATACACTTAAGGTACCTGGCTCACTATTTTATTTTTATGATATGCCTCTCCTGGAAGTACAGGCTTCTAGAGCTAAACACCCCAGAACCTCCAAGCCAATATTTAACTTAATCCATAGACTCATCACTGGACCACCCTTTCTTGGGAGCTCCTGTGCTGGGCAAAGTGGCATGGCTGTGGGTTTACAGTGGGCATGCGCACCATCTGACAGTGTTAGATTCTGTGATTGTGGTGGGAGGTCCAGCTGGTGCATGTGCCATCAGGGGCCCTGAGGAAGCTCAGATTCCATGTGATGGGGGTAAGTTCAGAGCTGACGCTTCTGGAGAGCCTGTGGGTCCTATAGCCCCTCCTACCACTTGTCACACGGTGTTGTGCTTGGGTCGTGAGCAGCCTTTCTCTTTCGAGGGCTGAAAGGCTCCATGGTTATCTTGCCATTCTCTAATCCTTATGCTGTCCTGGCTTAAGGCAGACCCTGTGTGAATGGCGGTGAACGAATGCACTGCTCTTTTTTTTTTTTTTTCATTTTCATGCTCTCTCAAAGCAAGCATGCTCTCAGAGGTGTAATAGGTATTCCACAAGAATGCAGTTCTTATATCTCTGTTTTCTTTCCTTTATTCTTTAGTTGCAAGATGGTGCATTTTGTCCTGTTTTGGATGCAACGTTTGTAATGGTGGCTCGTGATTGTGAAAATAAAGGGTAATTGCTGATTTTATTTTTCATAGTTCTTTATTTTCAAGAATTTCAAAGAAAAGACTACAGTGAATTTCCATATACCCATTTCTTGGACGTCAGTAGCTTTAATTGCAATTGTTTGGCAAATTTATCTGTTTTTCTTCAACGAAAACACATAAATCAAGCACTGGTAATTCACACCTATAATTATGGCTACTCAGGCTAAAATCTGAGGATTGCAGTTGGAAGCCAGCAGAGGCAGACAAATCCAGGAGATTCTATATTTTTTTTTGGGTCCAGTTGTGGGGCCTGAACTCTGGGCCTGGGCACTGTCCCTCAGCTCTTCAGCTCAAGGCTAGCGCTCTACCACTTGAGCCACAGCATCACTTCCAGCTTTTTGCTGATGTGGTGCTGAGGAATCGAACCCAGGGCCTCAGGCATGCAAGGCAAGCGCTCTACCACTGAGCCACCTTACCAGCCCCTCCAGGAGATTCTTATCTCAAGTTAACCAGCAAAAAGCTAGAATGGGAGGTATGGCTCAAGTGATAGAGTGCCTGCTATAAACAAAAAGTGTGAAGCCCTGAGTTCAATCCTCCAGTACTGCTTTCCCTCAAAAAGAAAATGTATAATTTTTTTGTCCATCATGGGGCTTGAACTCTGGGCCTGGGCGCTGTCCCTCAGTTCTTCAGCTCAAGGCGAGAGCTCTACCCCTTGAGCTATAGCGCCACTTCCAGTTTTCTGGTGTTTTTTTTGGAGATAAGAGTCTCACAGAACTATATCCTTGAGCTGAAGAGCTCAGGGACAGTGCCCAGGCCCAGAGTTCAAGCCCTACGAACAACTCAGACATGGACACAGACACACAGACACACACACGCACACACATGCACGCACACACGCACGCACGCACACAAAACAAACCATGGGGCTGGGAAGGTGGCTCAGTGGTAGAGTGCTTGCCTTGTATGCATGAAGCCCTGGGTTCAATTCCTCAGCACCACATGAGCAGAAAAAGCGGAAGTGGCGTTGTGGCTTTAGTGGTAGAGCGCTAGCCTTGAGCTGAAAAGCTGAGGGACAGTGCCAAGGCCCAGAGTTCAGGCCCCATGACAGACCAAAAAAATAGTCTCACGGTCTTTCTAGCCTAGGCTGGCTTTGAACCACATTCCTCAGATCTCAACCTCCTGAGTAGCTAGGATTACAGGCGTGAGCCACTGGCGCCTTGCTGTATAATATTTTAAAACAAATCTCAGGTACAGTATTTTACTTCCACATAATGTAGGCAACCTTTTATTTTATTATTTTTTTTTTAATTTTTTTTTTGGGGGTCCAGTCGTGGGGCCTGAACTCTGGGCCTGGGCGCTGTCCCTCAGCTCTTCAGCTCAAGGCTAGCGCTCTACCAGTTGAGCCACAGCGCCACTTCCGGCTTTTTTCTTTTTGCTTATGTGGTGCTGAGGAATCGAACCCAGGGCCTCAGGCATGCAAGGCAAGCGCTCTACCACTGAGCTACCTTCCCAGCCCCATAGGCAACCTTTTAAAAAGGAGCTATTTCATTTATGTGTTAGCACATTCATATTTATGGGGTTCATTGTAGTGTTTCCACACAGTTACACAGCAGCATGCATCAAATCCATCAACACATTGGCAGCCTCTAGTAATAGCCATTTTACCTTCAGGTCAACTTTATTGGTTGTTGTTGTTCCTGGGGCCTGAACTCTGGGCCTGATTGCTGTCCCTGAGATCTTCAGTCAAGGCTAGCGCTCTACCGCTTGAGCCTCAGCACCACTTCTGGTTTTCTGAGTGGTTTATTGGAGATAAGAGTCTCATGGACTTTCCTGCCCAGGCTGGCTTTGAACCGTGATCCTCAGATCTCAGCCTCCTGAGTAGCTAGGATTACAAGCATGAGCCACCGGTGCCTGGCTCAGGTCAACTTAAAAAAAAATCATATATGGAAGCTCTATTTCTGTGTTTGGCTTATTTCACTTAGTGTAATGCCCCTCTAGTTCTATCCATTTTACTGCACTTGATTGTATTTCTGTGTGTGTGTGTGTGTGTGTGTGTGTGTGTGTGTGTGTGTGTGTGTGTGTGTGTGTGTGTGTGTGTGTGTGTGTGTGTGTGTGTGTGTGTGTGTGTGTGTGTGTGTGTGTGTGTGTGTGTGTGTGTGTGTGTGTGTGTGTGCGTGCACGCATGCGTGTATATGCATGTATGTGTGTATCAGTTCTGAGGCTTTCGTGTGTCAGTTCTGAGGCTTGAACTCAGGGCCTAGTATTCATTTTTCCCTTTTTTGTTTATAACTGGCACTTTGCAACTTGAGCTGCAGCTCTACTCCAGATTTTTGCAGTTTTAATTGGAGATGAGTCTCCTGTATTTGTCCTGGGCTGGCTATGAACTGCAGTCATCAGATCTCAGCCCCTTGTGTAGCTAGGATTATAGGCATGAACCACTGGCACTTAGCTGCTCTGCCTTTTTTGTTGTTGTTGTCGGTTGTGGGGGCTGAGTGCTGTCCTAAGCCTGGGTACAGTCCCTCAGCTCTTCAGCTCAAGGCCAGCACCCTACCACTTGAGCCACAGCGCCACTTCCAGCTTTTTTCTGCTTATGTGGTGCTGAAGAATTGAACCCACAGCTTCATGCATGCGAGGCAAGCACTCTACCACTGAGCCACCTTCCCAGCCCTATTTTTGAGATAGAATTTTGCTTCTTGCCCAGGTATGCTTTTGGACCACAATGCAACCTATTGTAGGCTTCCCATCATAGTTGGATGAGAGGAACATGGTACCACACCAAGTTTCTTTTACTGAGATGGAGTCATGCAGAATTTTTGGTCTGGGCTGTCCTGGAGCGTCAATTCTTCTGCATTCAGCTAGTGATTAAGATAGTATCTTGTGCTGAGCACCTGTGGCTCATGCCTGTAAGAGGGTGTGAGATCCGAGGTTCAAAGCCAGCCCGGGCAGGAAAGTCCATGAGACTTATCTCCAATCAACCACTCAGAAAACCGGAAATGGCACTGTAGCTCAAGTGGTAGAGCGCTAGCCTTGAGCTGAAGAGCTCAGGGACAGTGCCCAGGCCTAGAGTTCAAGCCCCATGACTGACAAAAAAAAGTTATCTTGTGAACTTTTCAGCCTGGCTGGCCTCTAACTTGATCTTCCTGATCTGGACCTCTTAGGTAGCTATGATTACAGCAGTGAGCTACAGGCATCTAGCTTCAAGTATACAAATTATGCTTGATTTTATGTCTTCTGTGTATGTGTGTGGGGGTACTGGAACTTGAATTCAGGACCTCATGCTTTTGCTTGGCTTCGTTGCTCAAAACTGGTGCTCTAGCACTTGAGCCATGGTTCCACTTCGTTTTCTTCTGTAACAGTTTTAATAAAGACACCATTTATATGTCACACAGTTGAGTCATTGAAAATGTACAGTGTGAAAAAGTACAATCTTAGTGTTCATGTGTTCACAGAGCCGTACAATCTGTCTAATGTGTTGTAATCCAGCATCATTGTGTGTCCCCACTACCCTCTTAGACTTCGTATCACCAACTTGTTTCAGGTTGCATTGTTCCATTACAAGTTCCAACTCATTCATGGTACTTTCTCTCTCTCTCTCTCTCTCTCTCTCTCTCTCTCTCTCTCTCTCTCTCTCTCTCTCTCTCTCTGTCTCTCTGTCTCTCTCTCTCTCTCTGTCTCTGTCTCTCTCTCTCTCTCTCTCTCTCTCTCTCTCTCTCCCCCCCCCCCGGGCACTGTCCCTGAGCTCTTTGGTTGAAGGCTACTGCTCTACCACTTGAACCACAGCTCTATCATCACCTTCTTCTCCCTCCTTCCCTCTACTACCCCCTCCTCCCCTCTCATCCCCCCTCATCTCCTCCTCCTCCTCCTCCCTTCTTTCTTTTCCTTTTTTCTTTTTCATAGACTTTCTTGCCTGGGTTGGCTTTGAGCTTCAACCCTCAGATCTTCGCCTCCGCAGTAGGTAGGTTATAGGTATGAGCCACTGGCAGCTGGCTTTGCCTTTTGTTCTTGGATGGCCCGCTCTCCCTAATAGTGAATAAATGCTGATGGCAGTTGGATCTCCAGCCTGTGTGGGCTTGATTAAGCACAGGGCTGATTCGGCACAGGGTCACTGTGTTCCTCATGCTGTATCAGGTGCATTTCAGGGCGCACATTTTGTCTCTGTGGTGATGCTATGATCCATGTGCCTATTCAAACAATGAATTATTATTTTTTTTGTCACTCATGGGGCTTGAACCCTGGGCTTGGACGTTATCCCTCAGCTCTTCAGCTCAAGGCAAGTGTTCTATTCCTTCAGCCACAGTGCCACTTCTGGTTTCCTAGTGGTTTATTGGAGATAAGAGTCTCATGGACTTTCCTGCCCGGGCTGGCTTTGAACAGTGATCCTCAGATCTCAGCCTCCAGAGTAGCTATTATTGTTTTTTAAAAAAATCAAGTAGTTGTACAAAAGAGTTGCCATTCAACAAAAGCAGCTTATGAAAACAATGTGTTTTGGTCAGTGTTGCCTCTTTAAACATTCCTACTCCTCCCTCCCAACTTCCCCTTCCCTTCCCTTTTCTCAAAAAAATATGGACCACTTCACATTGGTGTGTCATCCTTGCTCAGGGGCCGTGCTAATCGTCAAAGCAATTTTAGTATCTGTGCTGCCAAAGCAAGCACTCAAGCAATAAATTCTTGGTTCCAGCAACATTTATGCCCAAAGGCATCCAACCTGAGAAAAGTGTGTACTTGGTGTAGGAGGGGATGTTACTCGATTGTTCTTTGTGTGGGACAGTCTGGCAGCCCATGGAAAGTCTTATGTGTCCTAGAAGCTTGATTTAGGAATCATCAATGAGGAATTTTTTTATGTAAAAATCTTCAGTTCCCTAATGTCACACATGGTGTGGCACTAAGGAGGCTTAGGCAAGAGCATTTCCAGCTTGAGACCAGTCTGGGTTACATAATGAGACCCTATCTCACAGGAAGAAAAAAGAAACATTTAAGCCAGCACCAGTAGCACATGCCTGTCATCCTAGCCATGTGTGAGGTTAATGTCAGCAGGGTTGTGGTTCCAGCCTGGGAAAGAAATGCCTGGGAAGAAGTTGGGCCTGATGGAAGCCGAAACTAGATTGGTCATGATCCAAATGAAGGCACAGGGAAGGAATTGCCATTCTATCTCAAAAGTAAGCAGAGCAAATAATGATTGGCAGTGTGGTTCAGCAGTAGAGTGCATGCTTAGCAAGCACGAGGCTATGAGTTCAAATGCCAATACTGTTCCTGCCCCGAGTTTCAAAAAGAACAGGAGGAAAATATCTTGACTAATTTGGATCTGAGGAAGGACTAATGCCCAGCTATTCCTGCTGCTCCTAGAAGCTGCTTTTCTTTCTTCCTTTTTTCTTTTTGCCAGTCCTGGGGCTTGAACTCAGGGCCTGAACATTGTCCCTGGGCTTTTGCTCAAGGCTAGCCACTCTACCAGTTGAGCTACAGTGCCACTTCCGACTTTCTCTGTGTATGTGGTATTGAGGAATCAAATCCAGGGCTTCATCCATACTAGGTAAGCACTCTACCACTAAGCCACATTCCCAGCCAGTAAGCTGCTTTTCAAACACTGATGTTATTGCTTCAAGTTGCTCTCAGAGAATGCCTTCTAACTTTCTAAACTCTATTTCAATCCTTTCCTACCCACTTGTGCTTCTATAAGTTAGTGGATTCTATCACAGCGAAGAAACTAGCTGTTTTCCTAAGTTTTTATTTTGGAGAGTAGGAAGAATGCAACAAACTCCTATATGGCCTGCACCTAAATTCACAGTTAGCAGGAAACCACATTTACCTTACTCTTTGGCATTCTGTAAATATGGGCTTGAAGTCAGGCCTAGGCACTTTTCATTCAAGGTTGGTGCTCTGTCACTTGAGCCACAACTCCATTTCAGGCTTTTTGCTGGTTAATTGGAGATAAGAATCTCTCAGACTTCTCCTGCCTAGGCTGGCTTTGAACCATGATTCTCAGATCTCAGCCTCCTGAGTAGCTAGGATAGGTATGAGCCACTGGTTCCTGTGCTTGTTATGTTTTTTGTTTTTGTTTTTGAATTTTCTGAATGGAAATCTGGGATGGTTTTACCTGTCAGTGGTTTAGCCTGTATCTCCTAAGAATAGACAACTCTCCTATATAACCTTCATGTCTTTATATTATATCTAAGAAATGTAGCTAGGCACTGGTGGCTTATCACCTTAATTCTGGCTACTCAGGAGGCTGAGATCTGGGGATCGCGGTTTGAAGACAGCCCAGGCAGGGACCCATCTCCAATTAACCACCTAAAAACTGGAAATGAAGCTGTGGCTCAAAGTGGTGGAGCATTAGCTTTGAGCAATAAAGCTCAGGGACAGTTCTCAGGCCCCGAGTTCAAGCCCTAGGACTGGCAAAAAAAACAAAAAGGAAAAAGAAACTTAATGGTAAAGCCATGATCTATTATATCATCCATATTCAGATTTCTCAACTTGTTCCTAAAATATCTTTTATACCGTTTTCTCTAGATTTCGGATCTGATGAATAATCATATATTGCATTTGATTACTGTGTTGATTTAGGGAAGGCCCCCACCATTTTCTTTTTCCGGCGCTGGTAATGGGGACTGAACTCAAGGCCTTTGGTTCTAATTTTTTGATTTAAGGCTGGTGCTCTAACATTTGAGTCACACCTCTACTTCCAGTTTTTTTGCTACATAATTGGAAATGGAATTTCTTGGATTTGTCTGCTCAGGCTGGGTTTGCACCATGATTCCCAGAGGATTATAGATGTTAGTCACCGATGCCTGGACCATTTTCTGTCTTTTAAGACATTGGCATTTCCTTTTGGTGGTATTTGCAGTTTGAAGTCAGGAACTGTGCTTGCTAACCAAGTCCCCTACCACTGAAGCCACTCGCAGTCCCTTTTTGCATTGGTAATTTTCAAGCTAGCTTCTCGATTTATACCCAGGCTGTCTTGGAATGGCAGGTATGTACCACCGCACCCAGGCATTGGTTAATGCAGAGTCTTTGTGGAACTTTTATGTTCAGGCCTGCCTTATATTGGGATCACTTGATCTCTGCCTCCAAGTAGTTGAAGTTACAGGTTTGAAGCACTGTGCCCAGCAACATTGATCTATTTTTGTATGTTTGTCTTGGTGCTTGAACTCAAGGCCTAGGTACTGTACTCTGAGCATTTTCTGCTCAGAGCTAGCATTTTGGGAGATAAGAGTTTACGGACTTTCCTGACCAGGGTGTCTTGGAACCAACATCCTCAGATCTCAGCCTCCTCAGACACTGACATTTTTGAGGACTCCTTCAAAATATTCCATAGCCCATATCTGACTGTTTCCTATAATGAGAATCAAGTTAAAATACTGGGCAAATGCCAGGATCCTTTTTATAATGTGCACTTTCTAGTGTTCTATTGCAAGAAGGCTTCCTTAATTATTTCAGTGTTCATATGTAATCAGTTAGCTTTACCTAAAATAAATAGCAAAACTGGTGGGCAGCAGGGTGCTGGTGGCTCACGCCTGTAATCCTAGCTACTAAGGAGGCTGAGATCTGAGGATCATGGTTTGAAGGCAGCCTGGACAGAAGAGTCCCTGTGAGGCCCTGACTTCCAGCTCCATGACTGCAAAAACAACCCCCCCACCAAAAAAACTAGTAGGTAGTTAGCATTTTTTGTTGTTGTTCATGGGGCTTGAACTCAGGGCCTGGGTGCTGTCCCTGAACTCTTTCTGCTCAAGGCTTACACTCTACCTCTTAGAGCCACAGCACCACTTCAATTTTCTGGTGGTTAATTGGAAATAAGAGTCTCACAGACTTTCCTGCCTGAGCTAACTTTGAACTATGATCCTCAGATCTCAGCCTCTTGAGTACTAGGATTACAGGTGTGAGCCACTGGCACTTGCTTTCAAAGCATTTTTTGGTGAAGAAGGTCACTGTATAGGTGAGGGTGGCCTGGAACTCAATGTGTAGCCCTGGCAAGCCTTGAGCTTGGGCGCTGGCTGCCTTAGTGTCCCTATTGCTGAGATGACATTTGTGTCTCATCACGCCGTGTTTAGATGATATGTCTTAAGCTGAATTGTTTTCTTTTTCTTTTCTTTTTTTTTTAGACCGGCATTTGTGAATCCACTCATCCTTGATAACCCAGAAGAGGAAGAGATCTTTAAACAAGGAGAATGTATATTAACTTGTTTATATTAATTAAATTGACCAGGCATATATTTATACTGTAGAAGAGATCATTTAAGATTTTATGTAGACTTTATGTCAAGTGTCTTATGCTAAGAATTTATTGAAATTAAAAAATACTGTATTTTTAGAACCTTGGAGTATATATTTTGAATGACTTCATTGATCAGACAGCATTCATTCATTACATGAAGTAGTTTCTCTTTTTTTTTTTGTACCAATACTGAGGCTAGAACTAAGGTTTTGGGCCTTCCCTCAGTTTTCTTTCTCGAAATTGAGAAAAAAAAAAAAAACCAGCCATACTTCCGGTTCTAGTTTTTTGGTGGCTAGTTGTAGGAAAGGGTCTCTACGACTTTGCTGCCTGGGCTGGCTTTGATCATTGATCCTCAGATCTCAGCCTCCTGAGTAGCTAAGTTTACAAGTAAGACCCACCAGCACACAGCTTGTTTTATCTTTTGAGTGTGTGTGTGTGTGTGTGTGTGTGTGTGTGTGTGTGTGTGCATAGGTGTGTGCATAGGTGTGTGCATAGGTGTGTGCTAATCCTGAGGCTTGGATTTAGGCCTAGGTTGTGTCGTTAAGCACTAGCACTAGACTAGCTCAAGGCTAGTGCTTTACCACTTATGCCACAAATCCACTTCTTTTTTTTTTGGTAGTTAATTGGAGATAAGAGTTTCACAGATTATGGGCTGGGGAGGTGGCTCAGTGGTAGAGTGCTTGCCTTGTATGCATGAGGCCCTGGGTTCGATTCATCAGCACCATATAAGCAGAAAAAGCCTTAAGTGACACTGTGGCTCAAGTGGTAGAGCGCTAGCCTTGAGCTGAAGAGCTGAGGGACAGCACCCAGGCCCAGAGTTCAGGCCCCACAACCAACAACAACAAAAAAAGTTTCACAGACTTTTCTGCTGGGACTGGATTCGAACCTTAATCCTTAAATCTCAGCCTCCTGAGTAGCGAAAGTACAGGAGTGAGCCACAGGCACTGGGCTGTTTTCTTGTTTTTAGTGAAATGGGAAATGAATCTGAATGGTTAGGCTGTTGGTCAGGGCTCTTAGATCAGGATAAAAGCCAGTGTTCACACACTAAACTGAATAATTTCCACCTGAAAAAAGAAACTCAGTGGAGAAAGGCTTGAACTCAGGGTCTGGAGCTTGCCAGACTCCTGGACTGAGCTACCATCGGTCTTGAATTTGAAATTTAATGTGGCTTTTGCAGCCTTCTCTTAGAGGGTGTTAAAATTCAGAAATACTGAGTTGTGTAGGTTGTAAAGCACTGCAGGTCAGGCCCTGTGGGGGATTGTGGCTTGTGGCTTTCGGGATCCTCATTTCTCATTCTCTCATGGGCCAGTGAACAAGGGGAGAAGGATCTCCATGAGCTCCATTTCTTTACTGAAAATGGCTCCTGACGCTGATGAGCGGAACACCATCCACGACATGTTTCTCAGCACGCTGGATCCCAAGTAAGTGAGGATGGTGAGGATGGACAGTTGGAAGAGGATTGGCATGCCCCCCTGCCTGAGTATATTGGGAGTTGTTTGCAAATGTTTTCCTTCTCAATGCAGAAAATATACTGTTAACAGCGTTTAATTCACCTCCATTGTACAGGACTATAAGCTTTCAGAGTCGCATTTTGCCCCCTAATGCAGTGTGGATGGAGGATACAAAATTGAAGAGCTTGGACATCTGTCACCCTCAGGTAATTAGGAATTGGTGGGGAATTTTTTGAGTAGGCCAGCTCACATTCATATTTGTCTCAATGCACTGCACCAACTAACCTTTTTTCTATGGTATCATTAATTCCTTTATTTTGTATTCCATAGCAGTTGCAAGTTGGTATATATTAATACTTTTTATATCTGTAGGAGCGGAACATTTTCAATCGGATCTTTGGTGGTTTTATTATGAGGAAAGCATATGAGCTGGCATGGGCTACTGCTTGTAGCTTTGGGTGAGTGAGATTTAAGGCAATTTATATCATTCCACTGATATTTGGAGCCAGCTTTGTGCTTTGTTGTGTTTAGAAATAATGTTATCTGTGTAACTATGGATTTCTGTGTCTATATCTATCTTTGTTTCATCCATCCCATCCATCCCATTCATCTAACCCATTCACTTATCCATCTAGGGGCCTTATGCATTTTAGGTAGCCCTCTACCTCTGAGCTACATCTCCACTCTAGGAATATATTATTTTTTAAGTAAGTGACATACTCATACAAGTTGGGCTTGACTTTCATTCTTGACTACTGTTGCCCTGACTTTATAAGTTAGTACACTAAAGACCTACTGAGGTCTTAGCATGGTGGCACATACCTATAATCCCAGATACTTGGGAGTAGAGATTGGATGATATGATTCCAAGGCCAGCCCAGGCATAAAGGTAGTGTGGCCCACCTCCCCCAACAGTGCAACCTACAAGTGGGCATGTTGCACATGCTGTGGTCCCAGTTGCTGGAAGACAGAGAAGGATCACACTCTAAGGCTGGCACCAGGCAGAAAGTACAAGACTCTATCCAGAGTAACTGAAGTGAAAAAAGAGGGGGGGGGCTGATATGCGGATAAAGTAAGAGCACACTTGCCTAGAATGCACAAGGCTCTGAGTCTAAAGCCCAGTGCACCCCCTCCTTCAGAAAAACCTACTGAAGGGCTGGGAAGGTGGCTCAGTGGTAGAGTGCTTGCCTTGCATGCCTGAGGCTCTGGGTTCGATTCCCAGCACCACATAAGCAAAAAAAGAAAAAAGCTGGAAGTGGCGCTGTGGCTCAAGTGGTAGAGCACTAGCCTTGAGCTGAAGAGCTGAGGGACAGTGCCCAGGCCCAGAGTTCAGGCCCCATGACCGGACCCCCCCCCCCCAAAAAAAAAGAAAAACCTGAGAGAAATCGCTGATACTATATATAAAGGGAAGAGAGAGTGATTCAGGGCCTTATGTGGTCACAGCAGCATTGCTTAATTGTCACTGATGTGATCCTTTGATTTTTGCCAGTCCTGGGGCTTGAACTCAGGGCCTGGGCACTGTCTTTGAGCTTCTTCTGCTCGAGACTAGCACTCTACCACTTGAGCCGCAGCGCCACTTCTGGCTTTTTGTGTGTATGTGGTACTGAGGAATGGAACCCAGGGCTTCATGCATGCTAGGCAAGCACTCTACCACTAAGCCACATTCCCAGCTCCTGATATGATCCTCCCTCCCTCCCATCCCCTCTCTCCTCTCTCCCCCCTGTCTCTCTCCCTCTCTCTCCCTACCCCCCCTCGTGTCCTGGGGCTTGAACTCAGGGCCTTGACACTATTAGCTTTTCTGCTCAAGGCTGACACTACCGACTAAAGCCACACCTGTACTTGGAGCTTTTTACTGACTAAGTGGAGCTAACGATCTCTTGGATTTATCTGCTCAGGCTGGCTTTGAGCCAGGATCCTAAGATCTCAGCCGCCCGGGTATCTAGGATTACATGCGTGGGCCCTTGGCACCCTGTCATTTCTTCCTTCACTAATTTCTTTTTTTTTGGGGGGGTGTCATTTTATTTTGCTTAAGCTGTTTGTTAGGGAGAAAAGTTTGAGATTATCTGAATTTTGCACCAGTTAAAATTTTTCCTTCTCCAACAGAGGTTCCAGACCATTTGTGGTGACAGTAGATGACATCATGTTCCAGAAACCTGTGGAAGTGGGCTCGCTGCTCTTTCTTTCCTCTCAGGTGAGTGTGTGCTGAGAAATGGCATTTGCTTCTCCTTTGGGCTTAGAAGGAAGCTGTTTGTGTTCTAAAGCCACTATTTTGACTTATAGCTCTTTTTCCCTTCCTTACTGCAATCTATTAGGTCTGCTTTACTCAGAACAATTATATTCAAGTCCGAGTGCATAGTGAAGTGGCCTCTCTTCACAATAAAGAACACATGACCACCAACGTCTTTCACTTTACATTCATATCACAAAATGAGGTGCCCTTGGTTTTCCCCAGAACATATGGAGGTAAGCAGTGGCTATTGCTTCTCCCTAATGTAAAGACATTTTTTTTTTGTAGTATGCATGATGGGACCCAGTGCCTCATGCATACTTAGACATACACTCTATCACTGAGCTATATACCCAACCCTCTTTTAAATTGTTATAGCAAGTGCATCCATTTTAGAGCATGAATTTAGATTTGCTTTCGCACTATTGCAGCCTTGAAGGCTCATGAGGTCCTGTGGCCTCAGTTGACTGTCGCTGCTCTGCTCAGCCAGCTGTGGCAGAAAAGGCTCCAGCTCCAAGCAACCAGGGGTGGTGGAGGACTAGGCCTGCTGAAGGAAAAGGATGGGAATCCAGGCTTG
The DNA here is from genome assembly GCF_024711535.1 of Dipodomys merriami. Lineage (NCBI taxonomy): Eukaryota > Metazoa > Chordata > Mammalia > Rodentia > Heteromyidae > Dipodomys > Dipodomys merriami. The sequence continues at coordinate 106,422,595 of NW_027204492.1, forward strand.
CTTGCTCCGCAAGGCCCCCAGCCCAGCCCTGTGTTCCCATTGCTGGGTTTTCATGTTCATTGCTGCCCCAGGGGTCCTAAATAGTTACTTAGTTTGAATGATTATCTAAGGTGCTTCCATTGTCTCTAGGGTTGTCTTTCTTGTGTTTCAGAGTCCATGTTGTATTTAGATGGGCAGCGGCATTTCCTCTCCATGAGTGCCCCAGTGAAAAAGGACTACCTCGTGGAGCCCTAGGAACACCTCACCTGTTACACACCAGCCCTCCATTGGCAATGACCTCTAATGCCTGCTGAAGGCCTGAGCAAGTTGTGTTGCTTTTAGCATCCTCCATAGAGGAGAAGGTGTCAGTGGGTAGGATGACCAGAAAGGCAGAAAAGAGAGTGACTGGATGGGCTGAGGTGTGCATGAGCAATTAAGAAATAAATAACTTCCAAACTAGATTAATTGTGAACCTCCTGTGTTGACTCCCCCCCCCCCACTACATCTGCTAAGAAATGAGGGGGAACGGCTCTTCATACACACATATTTTTGTCTTATTTTGCAGATGTCAGTACACAGAGTTTTTGGTCAGGGCATTTGGTTGCCTTTTTTGTAGTTCTGGGGATTGAACTGAGGGCCTTGTAAACATTTAGGTTATGCCTCCCAGAACCCCCTTTTTGATTCTTTGGTGTTGAGTCATAAGTAGCTAACTTTCCCTGGCCAGCCCTCAGATTTTAGAACATCTTGCCTCTGCCTCCTGAGTAATTGGGATTACAGGATGAACCACCAGCACCCAGCTCTCTGATGATGCACACCTACAACATGTTGTATCTATTTTAGGCTTCCAGCCATAGGTGGAATGACAGGTACAAACCACCACACCCAGCTCCTTCTACTGAGATGTCTCACGGATTTTCTGCCTTGGCTGGCCTGGAACTGTTCATATCAGCTTCCCATGTAGCTAGAATGATATAGGCACATACCACCACACCCAAGTATTAGTTGAAAAGGGTTCTTGGACCACTGACTGATTCTCCACATATCAGTCTCCCAAGTAGATAGGATTAGAGGTGTGAGCTACTAGCATCCGGGTGTGGTTTTAATTTTTAATATTTTTTAAACAATTTAAGATGATGAAATAGCACAATAATGTACAATTGGCTTCTGGAGTATTAGTATTCTGTCCCTTTCCATTAAAGAATAGATGAGAACTCTATTGTTTTTAATGATTTTAATTTCAGATTCTCCACCTCTGTACAGCTTCTGTAGTCTCTAAAAATGAACATTTTCATCCTTTATTACCAAAATAAGAAAACAAAGTAGCAGTATACTCTGATAGTGAACATAAAACTTGATAGTTTCTAACAGAAAGGCATCTATTTATCTTGCTGGGTGCCAGTCTCACACCTGTAATCCTAGCTACTCAGCAGGCTAAGATCTGAGGATGGCACTTTGAAGCCAGCCCAGGCAGGAACGTCTGTGAGACTGTTATCTCCAGTTAACCACCAGAACAACAGAAGTGGCTCTGTGGCTTAAAGGCATAGAGAACTAGCTTTGAGTGAAAAAGTTCAGGGACAGCATCCAGGTCCTGAGCTCAAGCCTGACCACCACCACCAAAAAAAAAAAAAAACCAGAAAAAGAAAAAAATGTTAAAACCAATTTTAGTGCTCTCTTCGGCAGCACATGTACTAAAAATTGGAATGATACAGAGAAGATTACATAGGCAATGCGAAAGGATGACACGCAAATTTGTGAAGCATTCCATAAAAAAAAAAAACAGTTTTAGTCAGGAAGTCTCCCCAGTTAAATAAATTCTATATATACTGCAGTATAAGCTGTTTTTATCTTCGTGAATGTTTACTTAGACAGCTTTTAATTTAAGGACTTACTGCAATATTAATCCTAAAACATAAAGTGAAATTAGAAAAATAAGACAGTTCTTTTTGTTTGATAAGTTTGTGCTTAGACTTCATATCTCCCCAGTTATTAATGAGAGGGCAATTAACCTTTATCGAGAAAGGGCAAACCAAAATTTGACTTAGCATCAGAGCGGGAAGGCTTGCCGAGCATATGCAGAAGCTCTGGGTTTGGATCTTTGCTCCACTGAATATGTAGCATCAGCATTGTCTGCCATTATGTTCACAATGATGAACAATTTCAGTGGCAAAATTCAAGCAAAAAAGCCGTAATGACACTAAAACTTTGACAAATGCAAGCTACAATTAGATCCAGGACCTTTTATTTTTTAAAATTAAGTTTCACAAAATAAGACACTGCCTTGTAATTTCACTTTCCAGGCAAGACAGGGAAAAACCAAAGTCTGTCTGCCTCTCTGTCTATGTGTCTATGTATCTATGTATTTTTCTAATCTATGTATGTTTTCTATCATTTCTATAATCTATCATCTATGCATCTATCCTGTAAATGTATTTTATGTCTTATCATTTCTACCATTTTTATCATCTGTCTGTCATCTAAGGGTCATCTATCTATATACGCATCTCTCTGTCTTTCATCCCTTGAGACAGGGTCTCACTGTGTAGTCTGGACTGGCTTGGGACTCGACTCCTTTTGCCTCTGCCTCTAGGATTACAGGCATGTACCATCAAGCCCAGTTCCCGTATATTTGTCTATATACAGAAGTCATTGCCAATATAAATACTACAATGAAGTAAATGTGGTTGTTTTGGGTTCCTTAATATAAGATAATGTGACATAACTCTCCTATAGTATATTGTGCTTTGAAAATATTATTAGTGGCGACAGGTATCTAACATACAGCTTGGTGCATGCACGTCCACTTAAGACATGAACAAATAATTCATGACCTAGGGAGCGGGAGACCCCTTAAGAAGTTCTCCAATACATTTTTCAATTTATTTCAACTGTCAGACTTAGTTCATTCAACCCAGCTACTCCCAGAACAGCCAAAACAACCGTTAATATTAGAAAGGAACACACATATATTCTTTTGTGGACTCATACTGCCCTTTAAAGACGATTAAGTTTAGCTCTGTGTGGTGGAGCAGCCTGCAGACATGTCAGCACTGCAGAGGGTGACACTGGAGGATGAACCATGCAGATTGTGTTACATAAGGAGGCCTGGTCTTACAAGGCCAAAGCCCCCCAACTCTGCCCCTCCCATACACAAAGGCTTGGCAACAATGGCTCATGCCTGTAGTCCTAGCTGCGCAGGAGTCTCAGATGTAAGAATCCAGGATTGTAGGTAGCCAGGGTTGGAAGTTCCATGACAGTCTTCTCTCTTGCCATCAAAATGATGAAAGTGGAGTAAGGGCTCAACTAGTAGGCAGTGGCCTTGAGCCAAAAAGCTTAGAGACAGAGCTTAGAGCCTGGGTGGAAGCCTCAGGTTCAACACATTCACACTCCAAAACCGCCCAAACCATCCTCCTCAACAAACCCCAGCAACAGCTCCAAAATAGATAAGTATGTCTACCGGACATGGCAATTTTCTAAACATTTAAGGACGCATGTTTAAAGATTTGTCTCAAATTGAACAGACAGCTTCACCACTGGGTTGTAAAGCACACATTAGCCATGCATCCCTTTGCGATCCTCTGGAACACTTGGCAAATACTCTTGTATGAACTAGGAAGCTGTACCAAAGGGGCATTTTGGGGATATTAATTGTCTATGGAGGCTTCCACTGGATCTGAGTTGCGTGTTGATGGTGTTCGCTTCTCAAATGCTACTAGTTTATGTCTTAAAAGGTTGCCCTGTTGGCCTTTCTCAGCACCAGTCTCTCACCGTCGGGAGGAGAGAACTTGGCTGGCAGCAGGTACTCATCCCTGACCATTTGTAGTAACTTTTCACGATCCAGCTGCTTGTGAAGTTGCAAGGCGAACACCCCGTCCGGTCCTCGCTGTCCCTGTGGGTCGCTGTTGCTGTGGTTGCTGTTTCTGTTCTGAAGCTGGCTGCTTTGGCGTGACCGTGGGGAAGGTGATGGTTACCTGTGGACCTGGTGCAGTTTGGGGAGTGATGTCACTTCCCAGCTGGCCGCTGGGCATGGACGCCTCATTGCGCTTGCGCGGGGGTCGCACTCACGCTCAGTGCGGGTCACACTGGCACTCAGCTGTGGCGCTGGCAGCTTTTGGCGCCCCAGGACGCACAGTGGCCTCTAGGCCAGAGCCGAGAACCTGGGGTTCGAGTCTAGTCAACAGGACACGTAATTGTTTACGCAAGGCATTTGGTGCGCCTTGACCTCGGCCTTGAGGGCCCCATGGCGCCGGGCCTGCGGGAGCCCCTGCCCCAGGTGGCTGTGGCCTTGGTTTTTGCAGCTCGGGTTGGAGGTCTGGAGTCGGCGGCGGCGGCGAGTTCGGTTCCCGCCTCGAGGCGGCTTGCCCCTGGGGGCCGGGTGGAGGCGGCCGCGGGCTGGGCTCGAGCAGCAGCGAGGGAGGCAGCGCCTCCTTGGGCGGCTTTTCCACGTGCTTTACTTTGGTCTTGTGTTTCTTGGCCCCGGGCCCCACCTTTCTAGAATGTTCCTCGGAGGTGGAAGCGGCTCCCACAGGGCGGGGCTGCCTCAGTTTTTGCCGCATGTCCCGCCGCAGCTGGTCGCCGCGCGCCGCCGCCTCCTCCTCCCGCTCGCGCGCCAGCAGCTTGTGGATGTAGTCGAGGCTCGCCCGGCTCTCCTCCTCCTGCCTGGCCCGCAGCTCGGCCTCCATCTTGCGCACCTCCTGCTCGTACTCCCGCCGCAGCTCCCCGGGCGCGCTGATCACGCGCACGGGCTGACTGTGGGCCGCGGCGCCCGCGGCGTCGTCCGTGCTGACGTGGCCCGCCAGCCTGGCGCGGCACTCGCGCGGGTAGCGCGCCTGGATCTCCTCCCACAGCTCCGCGTTGACCAGCGCGCCGCGGCGCCTGTGGTGTCGCGCCCACGAGGAGATCCAGGCGCGGCAGAAGGGACACCTCAAGCTCGCCTTCTCCACCGACGCCTGGAAGCACGGCTTGCACAGCGTGTGCCGGCACGGCAGCGTCACGGGCTCCACCAGGATCTCCAGGCAGATGTGGCACTGGAAGTCCGCCAGGGACGGGGTCACCCCATGACATTGTGCCATGTCGAGTCCCGTCGTTGGGGGGGGGGGACGCTGGTCAGGCTGAGGCCCTGCCAAGGGGGAGGTCGAGGCCCAGTGAGGCCCTGCGCCGGCTGAGGCGCTGCTGTGCTGCAGCTGAGGCGCTGCCTACCACAGAAAAGGAGCGCGAGAAGCAGGCTCACGTGCACTTCCGGTGGGGTGTCAGGTGACCCCCAGACATTCTGTGGCCAGACACTCCTGGTTGCTCTTCACTTCCGTTCGCCCCCTCCCCGCCCCTTGGCTGAGCAGTTAGACCTGGGCTTGTGGAGGAAAGTGGATTTTGAATTGAGGGGCTGGGAAGGTGGCTCAGTGGTAGAGCGCTTGCCTTGCATGCATGAGGCCCTGGGTTCGATTCCTCAGCAAACACATAAGCAGAAAGAGCCGGAAGTGGCGCTGTGGCTCAAGTGGTAGAGCGCTAAGAAGCTCAGGACAGTGTTGACACGCTTGAGTTCAAGCCCCAGGACTGGCAAAAATAAAATCTAATGGAGGAACCTGGGCTCAGAGTAATGTTTTTTAGTATTAGCAACGCGTGGGTTCCTTGGTGTGTGGGGGAAGTTACGGGTGTTTGAACTCAAGAACTGTTTCTTAGGTTTTGCTCAGGGTCAGAGCTGGGTGGTCGAGGCAGGGTCAGGGCCCCTCTGTGGCGCAGGTAGACGATGGAAGCCGGCATGATGGAAGCCGGGATGCGGGCTCAAGGGCACGTTCTGTGGGGTGTAGTGTTGCCCTTTTGACCCCAGACTCGGGGCGTCTTAACATTCCAGAATTTCCTTCACTCCCTGCATGCACTCCACCTCCTTTCTTTGCTGGCATTTATACCTGTGATTTGGGAGGAAAGTTAAAACTGGTTTTTTTTGCCCGTCATGGGGCCTGAACTCTGGGCCTGGGCACTGTCCCTCAGCTCTTCAGCTCATAGGCTAGCACTCTACCACTTGAGCCACAGTGCCCATTTCTAGCTTTTTCTGCTTATGTGGTGCTGAAGAATCAAACTCAGGGCCTCATGCAAGGCAAGCACTCTACCGCTGAGCCACCTTCCCAGCCCCCAAAACAGTTGTTAAAATTTTTGAATTGAGTAACTTGGGCTCAAAATAGTATTTTTATTACCAACACATAGGTTCATTTTTGTGTGTGAGGTTACTGTCACTTGAACTCAAGAACTGTCCTGTTTTGCTCAGGGTCAGAGCTCTACCACTTGAGATAGAACTCCACTTCTGACCTTTTGCCATTGAGATGAGCCTCACACTTTTTCTCAAGCTGGTTTCAGATTTTGATATTCCCATCCCAGCCTTCTGAGTGCAAACTTTGCAACCATGAGGCACGGGCAGCCGTTATGTAAATTTTAATTTTAAGGGATATAAAGCCAGTGTCTTATTACTCATGGCCAGGCATTTGCTCAGGCCTAATTGATTCCCGCTTATTATGCTGAGATGGATAAGGCTCCATTATAAAGGTTGCTCAAACAAACCGTTAACCAAGTTGTCTCAGCAAACAAGTATGTTAGTACACAGTTATAAACAAGGTTGGTGGGAGCTCCAGGCAAAAGCTAGAGCCTTTCTAAAAATAGAGCAAAAATGTGTGCAGGGACGCTCATCTGTAATCCTAGTGACAGTACAGTGGAGAGTTCAAGGCCTCCTTGAGCTACAGGAGACCCTGTCTTAAAACACATAGTCTGGCAGCACCAGTTGCTCATGCCTATACTCCCAGCTTCTCAAGAGGCTGAAATCTGAAGATCATAGCCTGAAGCCAGCCTGGGCAGGAAAGTCCCATGAGACTCTTATATCCAATTAACTATATAAAGCCAGAAGTGGAATTTTGGCTCAAGTGGTAGTGCTTGCTTTCAGCAAATGCTCAGGGACTGCATCCAACTCCTGAGTTCAAGCCCCAGGATAGATAGAAAACAAAACCCAAATACCTCCCGCAAAATTTGGGGAAATCTGTCCTTTAGTAACCACAGTTGCTTCTAGATGAAATTACTGTCATGAAATGATTTTGATCTGTGCAGTATCTGAAGCAAACTTGGGGGTAATTTAGTTCAGCATGCTCTTTTCTGGACACGCAGTATATTTGAGAAGCAGTGCTGCTTCTCCATACCTGAGGTCTCACCTTGTCTGTAATGAGGTAGTCCTGAGAGTTGGGTAGAGGATTAGTATTTTATCTTGTTTTCTTGTCCATGAATGGAGGATGCTGTTGGGCACTAGTGGCTCATGCTTATTATCACAGCTGCTCATGTGGCTCAGGTCCGATTGTTGCTTGAAACTAGCTTGGGCAGACAAATCTGGGATACTTTTTTTTTAGGTCCTAGGGCTTGAATTTAGGACTTGGCTGGGGCACCGTCCCCAAACTTGTTTGCTCAAGGCTAGAGCTCTACCACTTTGAGCCACAGCTCCACTTCTGGTTTTCTGGTGGTTATTGGAGATAAGCCTCTCACAGACTTTTCTGCCCGGACTGGCTCTGAACCCTGATCCTCAGATCTCAGCTTGCTGAGTAGCTAGGATTACATTTGGGAGCCACTGCAGGACTCATGAATCTTTTTAACCAGTAAAAAGCTGTGAGCTGTGGCTCAAGTGGAAGAGCAACAACCTTTAGAAAAAAGCTAAGAGAAAGCTCAAGGACCCAAGTTCAAATCCTAGTACCGCTATAATCACACAAAGCTAAGCAATGGTGTGAGACTCTGACTTCAAGCCCCAATCCATGCTCATGTCAGGCGCCAGTAGCTTTGCACCAGTAATCCAACTCAGGAGGTTGAGATCTATGGATTGTGATTCAAAGACAGCCCAAGCAGGAAAATCTAAACACAGAAGCAGCCAAAAGTAGAGCTGTGGCCCAACTGGTATATTGCTATCCTGGGACAGCCCTTAGGCCCTGAGTTCAAATCCCAGGACTGGCAAAAAAAATTAAACATATAACCTGCTATTTATCAATTTGGTACAAGTTGAAATGGGCTAGATAGTGTGACACTGCAAAGAACTATGGAAAGGGACTTTGGTTACTTGTTCTTTACTGCTACCCTCAGAGGTTGGGAGGGGTGAGCCACAGTGCCGAGTTAACAGCTCAGAAGGGTCTTGCCTCACTCCTGGGTGTGTACCTGACCTACAATCCATCTATTTTAGGCCTGCCATCATTGCTTTGATGACAGGTGGATGTGTGTGGCACCAACAGTAATCCTGTTCTTAACTCCCAAGTAACAGCTTTTTTTTTGTAGTTGCTTGTTTATTGACATATCTTGAGTATTAAACATCTTTGGATTATGACATGCATTTACATATTCAAGAAATTGCTACTACATAGCAATGTGGTACTCTTTATTGAGAACTTTCAAGCATGAAAACCCAATGAAGTATTTTTCAGTTTTGTTTATCAAAATACTTCAGTTTTCCAGCTGGATCTGGGATTATCTGTTAAAAACAAGAAAAACAAAATTATTCATTTAAATCCAACGTATGGGTAATTTGATATTAGTTGACACTAGTTTTGTGTTCTTAGCTAAAAAGGGTGATTTTTTTTTTTGATACCAAATTATATGTACTGAGGAAAACCTAGATTTTTCCTGACTCAGCTTTCTCCCTAATCTTGGCTATTCTGAAGGGAAAAAAATTTATTTTTTAATAAATTAACATCTGTACTCCAGCAATCCAAGATTTACTTACAGCTCTTCTCTTGGCCACCAGGCTTTCATGGCATCTTCAGGTTTGATCTAGTTAAATAAACACATTGGTAGCAAGGCTACAGATGTTAATGTATTTTAAAATCCTTTGCTGATTAAATGATGGTATGGCACCATAACCTGAACAGGGCATAGTGTGTTGAATAAGGATTTATTAAGTGAATTTGGGGGGGGAGGGTTCTAAGAAGCAATATTTTAATTTAAAGCTTCCAATTTTAAAAAAAATCAAGTATTACCTTCAATAAACTTAATGAATACTCTGAAATTAAAAGTGCTCCTAGCTGGGTGCTGGTGGCTCATGCCTGCAATCCTAGCTACTCAGGAGGCTGAGATCTGAGCATCACAGTTCCAAGCCAGTCCAGGCAGGAAATCCCCTGAGATTCTTTATCTCCAATTAACCACCAGAAAACTGGAAGTAGAGCTGTGGCTCAAAGTAGTAGAACACTAGCCTTGTGCAAAGGAGCTCAGAGATAGTGCCCAGAGGACCTGAGTTCAAGCCTATGACCAAAACCAAACACCAAGTGCTCCTTCATGTTGGGCGCTGTCGGCTCACAACTGTCATCCTAGCTACCAGAAGACTGAAATCTGAGGATCTCAGTTTAAAGCCAGCCCGAGCAGGAAAAGCCGTGAGATTCTTCTCTCCAATTAACTACCTAAAAACTGAAAGTGGAGTTGTGGCTCAAAGTGGCAGAGTGCTAGCCTTGAGCCAAAAAGCAAAATTTACATCATTTGGTTCCCTTGGTTCTTAGACTTTCAGACTCAGAAGAAATTATAACACTGAGTTTTTCTTTTTAAATAGTGCATTCCTCTAGATACTTAAGCCTACATTTTGCTTTCTCTGGTTTTAGCTACACTTCCTAAAGTTCAAAATGTCTGTATTCTATAATTTGTGCTCAGCAGTGTTTACTTCCTTTAGGGAATCGGGGCAGTTTATAGAAGGACAGGACAGACTATCCTAAGGTTAGCATATGTTTTGGACCCAGCCATGCCTTTAACAAGAACATCAAGATGACTTACGGTCTCACTACCAGGTTTCCATCCAGCAGGGCACACTAAAGGAAACAAAATAGGCAAAGGACAGTTTAAAAAGTTTAGCTTTCTTTAGCAACTCCTACACTTGTTTCCATATGAAAATGAAATAGAATATGTTAACAAGAATATGTTGAGAGGAATAAACTCCTGACTTCTCTGTTTGCCTGCTCAGACTAGGGGATTTGTCAGGCAGTTTACTAAAAGGCAGCTCCTTGGTTTTCACTGAAATTTTTTCATTATTATAAAGGTGACATGCAGAGGGGTTACGATTACATAAGTCAGATAAAGAGTATATTTTCTTTTTGGACAATGCCATCTCTTTTCTTGCTTCTAGTTTCATTTTTACTATGTTTAGTTATTGAATGTGACTCTAAGATAGTTGGAACTTTGGAGGTCTGGCAAAAGTTCCTCTGAATTTAAGAAAACTTCCACTAAGCTTATCAGTCTTCTATCCTGTAGTGTTTTGTACTAATGTCATGATTTGTTGTTTGTAAGAGGACTTTAGGAAGTTCCTTGACTCAAGGACTGAATTATGTTTGTTGTTGGTGATTGTTGGGCTTGAACTCAGGCCTGGGCACTGGCTGTCCCTGAGTTTTTTGGCTCAGGGTTAGTACTCTACCAACTCTAAGCCACAGCTCCATTTCTGGTTTTTGGGTGGTTAATTAGAGAAAAAGAGTCTCATGACCTTTCCTGACTGACTGGCTTTGAACCATGATCCTTAGATCTCAGCCTCCAGAGCAGTTAGAATTACAGGCATGAGCCACCAGTGCTTGGCCTGAATTGCATTGGGGGGGGGGGCGGTTGTGGGTCTTGAACTCTGGGCCTAGGTGCTGTTTCTCAGCTCTTCAGCTCAAGACTAGCACTCTAACACTTGAGCCACAGCACCACTTCTGGTTTTCTGGTGGTTTATTGGAGATAAGACTCTCGTGGACTTTCTTGCCCCGGCTGGCTTTGAACTGAAATCCTCAGATCTCAGCCTCCTCAGCAGCTAGGATTATAGGCGTGAGCCACCAATGCCTGACTCTGAATTACATTTTTAAAGGAACATATAACATGTTCTATTTTTAGCTCCATTACTGTTAAAACTTGGAAAGGATGAACTGATACGATTACCAATGTAGTATTGGATCATCCAGAGTATTACATTATTAAAAAAAGCTAAATTTAAAACTATAAACATATAAGCATAGTCTACATTATTAAAATATTGCCATATGGCACATTTCAAGTGTGCAGAAATATAATTTGAAAAATTGTACCAACAGAAACTGCATTTATCCAAAAACACTATGCAAATGATTATTTTTGCACCTTACTAAGTAAGTAGAATATACTAGTGATATTTTGTTTAAAACCCTGTAAATAAGCTGGGTGATGGTGGCTTGCACCTGCAATCTTAGATACTCAAGAGGCTGAGATCTTAGGATCATGTTGCAAAGACAGCTGGGGAAGGAAACTCTGATCTTCGATTAACTACCCCAAAACTGAAAGTAGAACTGTGGCTCAAAGTGGTAGAGCACTAGCCTTGAGCAAAAAGAGCTCAGGGATGGTGCTCAGGCCCTAAGTTCAAGCCCCATGGCTGACAAAAACCAAAAACTCTCCTAGGTAAATAATAATTTGGTCTGCTAAAGGAAGTAAAAGACTTTAGAAACCATACAAATTATTGTTAGGGTAAGAAACCAAACTCTCGTCTCTCACATAGAGAAAACCAAAAGTTTTTAATGGGCAATGTACCTTCTCCATGCTTGTCGGTGTATTGAAATGCTTGAACCAAACGCAGTGTCTCATCCACTGATCTCCCCACTGGAAGATCATTCAGAGTAATCTGTCTTAGGAACCCTTTGTCATCAATAATAAAGAGACCTCTGTGAAACACAAGAATGGTCTTAGTTACCATGAGTACTGTACTGGATAATGTGAATTCCCTTGCCATCTACACAGAAGGATGTTATCAAAAACAAACATTACCCACCTGGTCACCCACTCTGCTGGTACACACACATGCATACATACATTCACTCCTCCCTTCAACTATAATATAATTTGGGATTGTCACTGTTAAAAGGATAGCTCTGAACAAAATCTGCAATTAACTATGAAATCTACTGTAGTATTTATAGCTGCTTAAGATAATCTGATAATTTGCAGATACTACTTTTTTTTTCTTTTTTTTTGTGCCAGGACTGGGGCTTGAACTCAGAGCCCGGGTGCTGTCCCTGAGCACTCTTCCACTTGAGCCACAGCTCTGCTTCCCGTATACAATACTTTGAAAATATAAAAGAAAATACTGAATTAAATAAAGTAGCTCATACACTATTAGATGATATTACATGGTCACTGTTCCACAACCTTTTTATGCCAAAATTGCCTTTTTTTTGGTCAAAGAATGCAACTAGCAGTAACAATTGCCATGTAAGACACTACCTTAGTTTACCCACTCCAAAGACACAGGTTTGTTAAATATTGTATTTGCATTTAGAAAACCAATTAGTGGATTCATTCTGGGGAAAAAAAGGTAAAAAGTCTGTTCTCTGTCATTAATTATATAATTAGCGAAGTTCACAGAATTCTGAATCAGTCTCTTTTATCTGTGAAAAAACAGGATTGGCCTAAAACCTCTAAATTAACCTTCCCGCTCTAACAGTATTTGTCAGTAACACAGTTTAAGTAGGGCACTCACTAGTTATTTTTATTAAAGAGTGCCTAGCATTTCTGTAAACAGAGCAACATAATATTTCTTGACTAAAACTTGTATCTTCAAACTCATAATGTCTACTTCTAAGAGAATTATAAATGTACTTCTATTTTTCAAAATGTAAACCATTGTAAGGTACCTAAGAGTATGGCCTGCTTCCTCGAGATAAACACCATAGTCCTTTGAGATCTGATGGGTCAGGTCTGAAAGAAGTGGGATCTTTATGGACCCCAGTCCTCCTTGTTTACGAGGGGTATTAATCCTGTAACAAACAGAACACTTCTCAGAGCTAAGCAAATAGCAATATTAAAGCAGTTAGCATTCATTCCCTGTATATGCATATGTGCACATTTGAACACATATTTTAAAACATCTAGTATGCCGTTTTCTTGCATTTTCTCATCAATGAATTCTTAAGCTTTATTAAACTTGATATATAAAACACATGTCTAGTGTACAGACATACTATACCAGTCTCTACAATAGTTGTTAAAACTGCATTTTTCTTTTAGAAACACAGCTGGAAATATCCTTGTAGTCTCATCTTTGTATACTTGTTAATTTCTACAATCAAAGAATGTACACAACTACAAACACAATCTTAGAACTGAACACAAAAGCTGTACCCTGTAGCTCATGCCTATTACCCCTAGTTCCTCTGGAGGCTGAGACTGGGAAGATTACAGTTCAAATCCAGCTTGGGTAGAAAAGTCCATGAGATTTAATCTCTAGCAAAAAGCCACACTGAAGGTGTGGCTGAAGTGGTAGAGCTCCAGCTGTGAGCAAATAAGCTGAGCAAGAGTACAAGGCCTGGAGTTCAAGTTCCAGTACTGGCATACAGATAAACATATACATAGAGACTGATTATAAAACAAAGCCTGAGAGATAGGCAGAACTCAACTGGAGGACCTTTTACTATTTGAGGAGACAAAAAATACAAAGTCCACATGAATTAGTGAAGGAAGTTATAAACCAGATACATCAGTCCTCAGACTTAAGTTTTCTGTAACTTGAAACCACAGAGATTGTGGACCAGTTCTCTATAGGAGGGAACTGCCTGCCCTAGCAGCAAGCAGAGAAATACTGTTGCACAGGTCTCCTGCCCCAGTTCGGACACTAAGCTGAATGGTCCACTTTGGTAGGAAACTTAGCCAGATGAGACTATATCCTCATATTGTGCAGGGTGACATTTTCATCTTTAATTCATATTACAACTAATTAGAACATCTTTTCTGGATGAAAAATTATTTCTGTGCCTGTAGAGGCTCGAACTCAAGGCCTCATGTGCTTGCTTAGTTTTCTAGCTCAAGGCTGGTGGATTACTGGTTTTTTTTTTTTTAAATTTTTTTTTTTTTGGGTCCGGTCGGCCTGAACTCTGGGCCTGGACGCTGTCCCTCAGCTCTTCAGCTCAAGGCTAGCACTCTACCACTTGAGCCACAGCGCCACTTCCGGCTTTTTTCTTTTTGCTTATGTGGTGCTGAGGAATCGAACCCAGGGCCTCATGCATGCAAGGCAAGCGCTCTACCACTGAGCCACCTTCCCAGCCCCGATTACTGGGTTTTTATTGCTTAGTTGGAGATAGTTTCTCAGATTTTTTTTTTTGTGCAGGCTGGCTTCAAACTGTGATCCTCAGATCTCAGCCACTGAAGTAGCTAAGGTTATAGGCATGAACCACTGACATCTGGCATGATGAATACATTCTTAATAAAGTTAAAAATTGCTTCTTGCTGTGCACCGGTGGCTCACGCCTGTAATCCTAGCTATTTAGGTGGCTGAGATCTGAGGATCACGGTTCAAAGCCACCCCAGGCAAGAAAGTCTGTGAGACTCACTGCCAGTAAACCACTAGAAAACTGGAAGTGGAGCTGTGGTTCAAGCAGTAGAGCGCTTGCCTTGAGCTGAAGAGCCCAGGGACAGCGCCCAAGTCCAGAGTTCAAGTCCCACGACCACCAAAAAAACAAATTGCCTCTTGAATTTTTAGCATATGTGTTGCTAAAGTGACAACTTTATTGTTTCTTTCTGTTGTGTGTATGCTAGTAGTTAGGGCTTGAATTAAGGGCCCTGTACTATGGCTTGGCTTTCTTGCTCATGGCTGATGCTCTACCACTTGAGCCACACCTTGCATTTATTTCTTTCTGAAATTATAAAAGGTACTACAAATTTTTTCTACCACACCAGAGAACTGTGTAACACAAAAATGGTGTATTTTGAAGACTTTTTTTTCTCCCGGCTAATGTGATTCAGTTGATCATCATAATATTGACATCTTAAGAGTTATCTGGCCCATACTCTAAGAGTAAAGACATTCTTTTTTTTTCTATAAAGTTAAATGTGAAATACTGACCAGGCAAGGTGGGTAAACTGTGAATCGACAGAGCATGCCACCACTTCAGTATTTATGGATTTGAATTCTTCAATTCGGTCACCGAAAGCGTTAATTTCAGTTGGACACACAAATGTACTGAAAGTTAAAAGAAAAGTCAGTATTCTCATAATAAGCATATACTAAAGTATCAAATGACTTAATTTTACAGACAGCTTTATAATATTATAAAACTGGGCTCTGGTAGTCCACATCTGTAATCCTAGCTACTCAGGAGGCTGAGATCTGAGGATTGCAGTTCAAAGCCAGCCTGGGCAGAAAAGTCTGTGAGACTCTTACCTCCAATTAACCACCAGTAAACCTAAAGTGGCGCTATGGCTCAAAGTGGTAAAGCCTTAGCTTTGAGAGAAAAATCTCAGAGATATGCCCAGGCCTTGAGTTAAAGCCCCATGAGTGACAACAAAACAATAAAGAATGTTATAGATGGGCCTTCTCAAGATGAAATAGTCTATAAACGGCTGTCATTTGATCGAATATTCAATGAAGAAAATTGTTATCTCAATTGTATCTTTTTTTGTTAATCACAGGGCCTGGGTACTCTCCATGAGCTCTTTTTTTGCTTAAGGCTAGTGCTCTACCAGTTAGAGCCACAGAGCCACTTCTGGTTTTCTGGTGGTTAACTGGAGAAGTCTCATAGACGTTCCTGCCCAGGCTGGCTTTGAACCCCAACCTTGGATCTCAGCTTCCTGAGTAGGATTACAGGAGTGAGTCATCGGCACTGGGCCATTTCATTTTTTACACTGCTAGACCAACTCCTTAAGCTAGATGGATCAAAGTGTATTTTGGAGTTGAGGCAATATTCTCCATCCCACCTCTATCCCCCCCCCCCTCCATCCTTTCTATGTAGGTCCTCTTCCAACGTGTTTCCGTCCTGTGCAGCCATCAGTTTTAAAACCTCAATATCTACCCATTGTCAGAAGGGCATGTTGAGAGAGTATTACTGAGAGATATTTTTCAAACCATGATAGGAATGCCTTAAGTGAATCTAGTATGTTCTAAACATTTCAGCAAGTGAAACAGAAACTACGAAAATACAGTGTACATGGAGTGAGCTAGCCAAATATAATTGCATACAAGTGCATGTTTGTGTCTAGTAGTGAGAGTCAAAATATTTGATCACCTTTACTTGAAGCTGGTTTTTGCTCTAGAGTATGCTGAAAGGGACCACTTGGGAAGGAAGCTGGGAAAGTGTCCATTACCACAATTACTAGTATGGAAACCTTTTTAACAAAGAGCATGGCTGTGCTTGGGCACATAGCCATGTGTGCTGCCCTATATATGTGTGTATATGTGTATTGGGTGGCAATGAAAAATATATTTCCTACTGTGGGTTATGGCAAAATAATTACGAAATTCATAGAGGGTCCTACCAGAGTCCAATATATTCAGGTGTTCAGGGACAGCACTGCTACATTCAAGCAGAGTTGTATTCTAGGATTTGGTGCTATATTTCATTTTTAAAAAGATTTCATTTTTAAAAATAGCAATAGTTTCTGCCTTTCCTCGGACTACTCAAGAAATGCTACCTAGAGACACATTTATCCAAGTTGATCTGAAAGATAACTTGGATTAGTTTCAGTGTGCCTTACCTATTATGGAATTAGTTTTTAAATAACACTGGGGAAATGTTTTCTTTCTACTTTATACCAACTTTGAAAACATGGAGTGTCATATATTTAACACATGTATTAACTTTCTGATATTTTTTGTCAGTTAGGAGGATTGAACTTGGGACCTGGGTGCTGTCCCTGAGCTCTTTTTGCTCAAGGATACCTCTCTACCACTTGAGCCACAGTGCCACTTCCGGTTTTCTGGTGGTTTATTGGAGATAAGAGTTTCATGGACTTTCCTGCCCGGGCTGGCTTTGAACCATGATAAAGTCCTTGATGTGCATAGAGCTACAATTTATTTTGAGTCAACTTTCTAACCCTCTATAAACATGGTCATTGTTAGTTTTAAAGAAAAAAACCCACAATAACCATACTAGTAGGCATTTTATTTTCAGGAAAATGTTCAAATATCAGGAGAGCAACACAAAGCCAAACAAAAAATTACATCAAACAAGCTGGGCACCACTGGCTCACACCTGTAATCCTAGCTACTCAGGAGGCTGAGATCTGAGGATCACGGTTCAAAGCCAGCCCTGGTAGAAAAGTCCATGAGACTCATCTCCAATTAACCACCAGAAATCTGGAAGTGGTGCTGTGGCTCAAGTGGTAGAGCGCTAACCTTGAGCTGAAGAGCTCAGGGACAGTGCCCAGGTCCAGAGTTCAAGCCACAAGACTGGCAAAACAAAAACAACAGCAAAAACCCTAATCATATTTCATTGGATGCCAGTATTCCCAGCTACGTGGAAGACTGAAATTCTTGAGATTGTGTTTTGAGGTCACTCTGAGTAAACACATTTTTGAGACTCCGTCTCAATGAAGAGCTGGACATGGTGGTGTGTTCCTGTTGTTCTGGTTATAAGGAAGTCTAACATGTGGATCACACCCATGCACCTATGCAGGAAGCCAGACTCTACCTCAAAAATAACCAGCAAGGATCAGATCAGGGCTGGAGGTGTGGCTCAGCCCTGTCTAGCATGTGTGAAGTCCAGTTCAAACCTCAGTAATGCCCTTTTTTTCCTGTCATTTGATATTCTTAATAGTGAGTGATAAAGATTGAGGTTTTATAGGTTGCTATTTACATGTACTACTTACAAATCAAGTGGGTAGAAGAAAAACACCAAATATTTCCCGCGGTAATCAGTCAATTTCAGCTCCTTGAATTCTCCATCGATCACAGCAGTTCCTTCCCAATAAGGTGCTGGCTTGGAAACTAAAAGAAAATGACATGGTGTTTGTAATACTGAGAAAACAGGTGGGATGACAAGGACATCTTTAGAAACGTCACTAGAAATTAGGGCTTCTAAACCTTTGGATCTCCCTTGGCAGTCTGGCGATACAGACCTCTTAAAACATAGTGCTATTGAACGCATAAAATACATGGAATTACAAAGAAAACCAACTATAATGAAAACCCAGCATCAAAGTATTCAAAAAAACTGTTTATAGAGTAAAATGTGCCCTTTTATTAACACTTTAAAGCCGCAAGATCTGTTCGTGACTGTAGCTATCAAAGAGGACAATGAGTGCACACGCTATTTCAGAGTAACTGCAACAGCCACTGACATAGTACGAATGAAGAAAGACTCCACTCGCAATGAGTACAGGCAAGTACTGCTGATGGCCAGAACTGGAAAGGCTACATTTCAGCTGGAGATTAGAGAAAATTAAAGTTTTTTTTTTTTTTCTGAAGCAGAGATAGACTGGCTTTAATATCTACTTAATTTTAAAAAATTGTTATAAAGGTGATATACAGTTATAAAGGTGATATACAGAGGAGTTACAGTTACATAAGTCAAAGTGTGTATTTTTTTGGACAATGTCACCCCTTCCCTTCCTCTCTCTTTCACTCAGTTTTTCCCTCCAATAAAGGTTTTTTGGAATATAAATTTTATTATTGGTATTATATTGTATACCATATATTAATTGGGTAACACATTAGGAAGACTTATTTTTCCATTCCAGGCTCTTAAACCCCCCTCTGCAGTTTGGTGATTTTTTTTTTTTGTCCATCATGGGGCTTGAACTCAGTACCTAGTGATGTCCCTGAGTTCTTTTTGCTTAAGACTAGTGCTCTAGGGCTGGGAAGGTAGCTCAGTGGTAGAGCGCTTGCCTTGCATGCCTGAGGCCCTGGGTTTGATTCCTTAGCACCACATAAGCAAAAAGAAAAAAGCCGCAAGTGGCTCTGTGGCTCAAGTGGTAGAGCGCTAGCCTTGAGCTGAAGAGCTGAGGGACAGTGCCCAGGCCCAGAGTTCAGGCCCCACGACCGGGGGGGGGGGGGGGGAGGGAGAAACTAGTGCGCTTCCATTTTGAGCCACAGCACCACTTCTGTGTTTGTTTTTTTTTGGTCAGTCATGAGGCTTGAACTCTGGGCCTGGGCACTGTCCCTGAGCTCTTCAGCTCAAGGTGAGTACTCTACCACTTGAGCCACAGTGCCACTTCTGGTTTTCTGGTGCTTAATTGGAGATAGGAGTCTCATAGGGGAATTTTCTGCCCCAGCTGACTTTGAACTGCAATCCTCGAATCTCAGCCTCCAGAGTAGAAAGGAGTATAGGCAGAAGCTACTGGTGCCCGGCTGCCCCCTACTGGACACTTCACTCCAGCCCCTCTGTATCAACTTCGTGCATTTCAAATAATTAGATGTTCATCTCTCTACAGGCAGTCCTCCAAATGTACTAACATTTTCCAGCTTCTCACATACACAGGGAGGATTTAGCTGCATTGGAGGAGGAGGAGGTGTGAAAATACTTAAGGGAAGAAGGGAATGGTTCCAGATCGTGGTACTGTTTTGTTGTTGCCAGTACTGCGCCTTGAACTCTAGACTCCTTCAACTCCTTTTGCTCAAGGCTAGCATTCTACCACTTGAGATAACAGCATCAGTCTGGCCTCTTCTGTGGTTCATTGGAGCTGAGTCTCATGGTCTTTCCTGCTGAGGCTGGCT
Organism: Dipodomys merriami; assembly: GCF_024711535.1. NCBI lineage: Eukaryota > Metazoa > Chordata > Mammalia > Rodentia > Heteromyidae > Dipodomys > Dipodomys merriami. The sequence continues at coordinate 106,441,976 of NW_027204492.1, forward strand.
TCGAACTGTGATCCTCATATCTCAACCTTCTGAGTAGCTAGGATTACGGGCATGAGCCACTGACATCCAGCTATGGGACAGTTTTTCTAAAAGGCCTGTAAAAGGAGACTCTCTTGAATAGGTTTTAAGTGACCTGATGGGAACTAAATAGTGCTGCTCTCTTGCAAAGACATACAGTAACTCTAGCCAGCACAATGTTCTTTTATGCTGTTAACACATTTGGATGTCACTTTACACTTTCAGAAGCATTATATACATACATTGAGGTCAGTGTCTGCTCCCAAGTTTGACTAGGGGTCCTAGAAAGTATGGGTAATGGTTTTATATAACAGCCAGTATGGTTGCTTTACGAAGAGACTGATGATGAACTTCTCTGTGAAGTTAACATATAATGTAATTACTTACCTGGAGCCAGAAACATATAAATAATCCTGATGTGATTAGGAAAAGGCAAGGGGTACTGATATATTGATATGTGTGTGTGTGTGTGTGTATATATATATACACACACACACACACACACACACACACATGCGTGTTATATATATAATTCATATATATTACTTAAAACATTACTTTGGCAAGAGGTTATAATAATTCTAATGACCTGTTATACAAGAAGGATTTTAGCATATATGGCAAAGCATGTGGGAAAAATAAATTTTGTCCTGAAAACTAGTTTTAGAAACACTGGTTCTTGATTTAACTAGTTACTTTGCTAAGATCTATAGAGTTCTCCCAAGTTCCCCAAACAGTCCTTTATATGGATTCAAAAACAAAATGTCCTAAGTATAAATTTTATGATTAACATAAAGATTCTTCTGGAAAACGCAGAGAAGTATAATGGCTCTTTCACTTTCCTTTATAACCTCCGTTAACTACTGTTAACACTTTAGTGTATTATCTTCCAGTCTTTTTTTCCTTTTTACTAATTTGGATCATGTTGCACTTCCATTATTTTCCTTTTCTTTTTTTGGTCGGTAGTGGGGCTTGAACTCTGGGCCCTCAGCTCTTCAGCTCAAGGCTAGCACTCTACTACTTGATCCACAGCGCCACTTCTGGTTTTCTGGTGGTTTATTGGAGATAACAGTCTCATGGACTTTCCTGCCCAGGCTGGCTTCAAACTGGGATCCTCAGATCTCAGCCTCCTGAGTAGCCAGGATTACAGGTGTGAGCCACCAGCACCATACTTTTCCCATTTTTTTTAAAGGAAAAGGTAATTAGGACCAGTTTTTCATGTTATTAAAAATGATTTGCAAACATGTTTTTAAAAAATATGTTTTCGACATAACAACTTGTACTTCTCATTGTTGCAACGGGTCCACCTGTATCCTTATTTAAACGACTTGTTTTTCCCATGGGAAGGGATGGGAAGGGGAAACAAAGGAGGAGGCTATAATGCTTGATAAGAAATGTACTCATTATCTTGCCCATGTAATTGTAACCCCTCTGTACAGTATTTTCACAATAAAAAAATAAAAAAGTATGTTTTTAACATTTTACTCCTTTTAAAACTAGTGGTACAAAGAGGTTACAATTCCATGTCAGGTTATAAGAACAATGCATCTTGATCAACGTGAAACATGTTTTAATGGCTCCATGATATCCCATCTGTTGGATAAAAATTTGTGGATCGCTAGATAAATCCAATATGATATAAAAAATGTAGCAAATAACGATTTGAAAAAGTTAGTTGCCAAAGGGAAATATTTCTATCATTTTAACTTCCAAAAGCAATTTTGAAGGTTTTTTTCCCCCCCAGAGCAAACATATAATGCCCATAAACACCTAACTGGCTGCCATATTTCAACACATCTTACCAGGTAATTAAAAACAATGGAGCCTGAAAACTAAGATGATTTAAAAAAAATTAAGACTGGCATAGTAAAAGCGAAAAATCCAAAGTAGGTGGGCTTTGGTGGCTTCTATAATCCTAGCTACTCAGGAAACAGAACTGAGACTCCTGCCAGCCAAGGCAGATCAACTCTAGAGGCTTTTATCCCCCCAAATAATCAGCAAAGCAACAAAACATAACTGGAACTGTAGATGTGGCTCAAGTGGTAGAACAGCAGGTGGGAATTGGAAAAGCAAATGGAGAGTGCAAGGCGCTGAGTTCAAGTCCCTGGACCAGTACTTCTCACCAAAACAACAACAAACCTAAGTACTTTTCAGTATGAAAAGACAAATTAAGAAGGCAAAATAGTTTTCCTCATGTATCACTTCCACCCCATCATAAGCCGTAACAACATCCCATTTATTTCTGGGGATTCATAACTGTGAAGGATTACCTTTGCCATTGAATATTAGCACAGAGTGTGCTCTAACAACTACAGAAGCCAAATACAGCCGTACAGAATGTCACACGATTCCTACGGATAGCAGGTAAGAGATAGTCTTTATCTGTAACCTCTGGTCACTGTTTTTTCACTAATTTTAACCAGATGCAATTGGTTACAACGTTCACAGTATCTACGTACTCTGACGTGTCCTTCCCGAGAGTGGCTATTAGCTTTGTACACTGGACAGGAATTTTGCACACTGAACAGGGAACGCAAATAATCAAAAGCCAAATGGGCAGGGCACAACTTTGTCACTATTTACCACCGACCCAAACTGTTCCTTTCAACCTCGTTTTTTTTCTATTTCCTGCCAAAGTACAGTTTTCTGTGAATCACAAAGAATAGCTGTTAAATATACAACTTTTAGGGAAGATGGATTTTAGTCTATTAAGATGCTACCAAAGAAGGTGAAACTTTTGAACTCCCCCCCAACATTTTGTTTAGTCACTTTTTTTTTGTTTAATCAAACTTTCTGTGAATCATTATTCAACCTATCAATGTACTTTCTTCCCTGAAAAACTGCGGGCAAAGAAACGGTAGTGCCTCAGGCACTTTCTGATACTTAAGGAAGTATTTGCTCAACATCCTCAATGCCCGCAACGGGACTGGACTCACCCACTTTCCCTCATCTGTGGCTTTTTGGGGTTACCACTACGTCTTCCAAAAATCTGATCACTGGAAACTAGCTTTTTTTTTTTTTTTGTACAATTAGAACCCTCGTTCTTCTCCCCACCAAGGAAAAAGCCAGGCTGACTCAAGGCCCGGAGGCAGCCTGGGGGATTCCGCCCAACTGCAGCGTCCGCCCCCCCCCCCGGCCCCCACCCCCCACCCCCATCCGCCTCGGTAGCATCCGAAAGCAGGGTATGCAAGTCCCGGGGTTCTCCACACACATCCCCATCCACACCCTGGGAGGGTATCACCTACTCTTGGCTTTGCTTAGGTGCACAGAGTGGTCTGAGGCAGACACTCGGGACGCCTCTCCGGGGTACACTTGTCCACCCGCGTAAAAGTGGCACTTATCTTCGCGGGTCCAGGGCCTCTCCTCAATGTCCAAGCTCTGCAGAGTTCTGGTAGGCAGCAAGAGCAGCAGCAAGAGCAGCAGTAGTTTTTGGCTCCAGCGAGGGGCCGGAGTTGTCGCGGCGAAGCTAGCCGAGGACGCCTCCATGACCACGCGAGCACAAAAACACGTCCCTACGTGCGAGCCCGCTTTCTCCCGCCGCCGGGAAGCTACGACCTCGTGCACGACGCCCGCGAGAACAAGGGCGCGGCCTCAAGAGGCCGGCTCCGCCTCGTCCCGCCCACTCAGCCCCGCCCCTCCGCCACGTGGGTGCTGCCTCCTCCTTTCCCCAGAGGGCATTTGCGCCTGCGCCTTGGGGATGGGCCTGGATGGAGCGTTGTCTTTCCCTGAGCCGGCCGCTTTGGGGCGTGGCTTCTGGCTGGCCTCGGGAGCTTTGAGTTAAGCCTTTGTTTTAGTCCACGCCCGCTTCTTCCCCAAAGTCTCACTACTGCGCATAAGCCTCTCGCCTGTAGTACTACCTACTCAAGAGGCTGGGATCTGAGGAACACGGTTCAAAGCCAGCCTAGGCAGGAAAGTCCATGGACTGCACGGTGGCTCAAAGTGGTAGAGCGCTCTCCCTGAGCACAAAGATGCCCAGGGATAGAGTTCTGGCCCTGAGTTCAAGCCCCATGACAGAAAAAAATTAAAGAAGGCTGAAACTCTCCTACATGCTTAGGAATAGCTTGGATTTTATACTTACTATACACTTTAGAAATGGGACTAATAGAGCTGCTGCCTCATTTCTACAATTCTATTCAATATTCTGATGGTCTTGCCGTGAAGCCAGCGTAGGCTACAAAATCCATAGGATTCTTATCTCAAATTAACCACCAAACGCAAAAGCCAGAAGTGGAGCTGTGGCTCAAGTGGTAGAGCAACTCTCCTCTGAGCAGAAAAAGGTAGAAAACACTGCCAGACATCGCCCAGGCCCTGAGTTCAAGCCCTGGGACCAACACACACACACACACACACACACACACACACACACACACACACACACACACACACACACACACACACACACACACACATTCAATTGGCAAACCTTAATTGTATACATGTGATACAACGGGAATGGGTAAATGAATCTATCCCACACCTCTTTTTCCTCTTTTGTGAGGTTGTGTGTGTGTGTGTGTGTGTGTGTGTGTGTGTGTTTTAATTTTTGGCTGGGGCTTGAACTCAGGTCCTGTGCACTATCCTTGAGCCTCTTTGTGGTCAAGGCTACTGCTCAACCACTTGAACCACAGCACTACTTTGGCTTTTTCTAACATCTGGCTTGGAGAGATTTTTGAAAAATTCAAGTACATATTATTTCTGAATTACCTGTTATGTTACCAGAGGCTTATGTGAGGAGGGAGGGGAGAAGGAGTTTTGACAGCATAAGAATTGTTGGTGAAAGCCAAGTTTTGGATAGCAAGAACCTAACGCACATTTACTTTTAAGTGATTTATATGAACAGTTATAACTCAGTGATTCCAACCCTTTTAAGTCCCGGGAAGACTAAAGACATGTCTATCTGTATCCAGATGACACATGTTTGTGTGTGGGTTTGTTGGTCGAGGGGTTTGAACTCTGGGCCTGGGCGCTGTCCCTCAACTTTTCAGCTCAAGGAGAGTGCTCTACCGCTTGAGCCACTGCACCACTTCTGGTTTTCTGGTGGTTTATTAGAGACAAGAGTCTCATGGACTTTCCTGCCCGGGCTGGCTTATGAACCTCGATCCTCAGATCTCAGCCTCCTGAGTAGCCTGTGAAAGGATTAAGTCATTCAAATCTGTGTTTGCCAGGTCAAGGGGAGTGGGGAGGCTCACACCTATCATCCTAGCTACTCAGGAGTGTGAGATCAGCCAGCCCAGGCAGTAAAGCACCAGAAAACGAAGTGGCGCTGTGGCTCGAGTGGTAGAGCGCTAGCCTTGAGCTGAGAGCTCGCGGGCAGCACCCAGGCCATTCTGAGCTGTTGGTTCAAGTCCCACGACTGACCAAAAAAAGAAAAAAAGAGAAAAAAAAAAGAATATTTCTCTCTCTAAATTGTCAAGTTGTTTCCAGAAAATACCGTAGCCTAACCTCTAGAGTTGTTCTACTTTTGAAAATCACTAAAAACTCCTACCCCAACCCCTTCCCTGCTTGAGGCTGCCTGCCCCCTCGCTGACAATCTTAGCCTACGCCACACGATTGTCCCGCCCACCCACGACGTTCAGTTGCATGCCCCACCCTCCAGTGACGTTTGCGTTTGCGTCGGTGCAGCTTCTCGAAGATTCTGCCTTTGTGCCTTTACTAGTCTTCTGCCCCGCCCCACCTGACCGCACTTCCGCCTTCTTCCCTTCTCACACTTCCTCCCTCTCCGTTTCACATTTCCGCTCCCTCTCACTTGCCCCGCCCTCAACACTGCTGTAGACCAATCATTTCCCATAGAGCTTGGGATTCGCTTTCAGCCCTCAGAGCTTTAAGCCCCACCCGTTGTTCCAGGTCTTTCTCTTTCCCAGCATCGCCTCCGCCCTTTAAGAGAGCATCATTTGCCCTTGAGGAGTGAGTGAGACCTGCTTGTTCTCCTTTAAGGCTCCGTGATGGCCGCCATTCTACCCCAGTTTGTGGGCGCTATGCTTCCAAATACCCTTTATGACTCTAATAGGCATGTTTTTGGAAGTGATGCTCGTATGGAAACGGACCAGCACCCCCCCCCCTTTCTAGACGTTGCTGTGGGGAAAACTGGGGAAAAAATCCTAGCTGAAGGGCCCATTTCTTCCCTTTTGGAAGGAAAAATACAGGACAAACAAGCAGTTCGGTCACTGAGGCGTCTCCGGTGTGTATTTTTGCGGGGTGGGGGCTTCGGTCATGGGGCTTGAACTCAGGGTGCTGGACTTGAGCCTGTTTTGCCCAAGGCGAGCGTTTTACCACTTGGAGCCACTGCGCCACTTCTGATTTTTAGGTGTTTAATTGGAGATAAGAGTCTCACGGACCTTCCTGCCCGGGCTGGCTTTGAACCGTGGTCTTCAGATCTCAGCCTCTCGAGTAGTTAGAATAACAGGCGTGAGCCACCAGCACCCAGCTCAGGTACGTTTTAATTCTTGCTAGTACTAGGGTTTGAACTCAGGGCTCTGAGCGTGGTAGGCAGACACTCTTATCATACCCTCCCAGGCCACAGGTGTCCATTATTGTTTTTTAAACAAACACATGAAATTGTAGCCAGGTGTGGCACCCCATACCAATAGTATCAGATTGAGGCAACCAGCACTGTTTTACCAAACGCTATTTCAAAAAACTAAAAGTCCCCCCCCCCCCGCAAAAAAAAAAAGCCATCCTAAAACTTCGTCCAAAATTCACTTTGTGGCAGCAATGGGTCTTGTACTCAAACCCTGGATCCTGTCCCCTAGCTTTTTCTGCTCAAGGTTGCTGGTGGTATATCACATGAGCCATAGCTCCACCTCCTGCATTTTTAAAATCAATTTATTTTTATATTTATTCATTTATTTTTGTGCAGGTACTGGTGCTTGAACTCAGGGCTGGGCACTATCCATTAGCTTTTCTCAAGATTGTCTTTTTTTTTTTTTTAAACTTGTTCTGGACATTTTCTCTAAGCTTGTCTGTGCTCAAGGCTAATGATCTACCATTGAGCCAGTATCACATCCTGGCTTTCTGGTGGTTAATTGGAGATAAGAATCTCATGAACTTTCCTGCCTGGGCTGGTTTCAAACCATAATCTTCAGATCTCAGCCTCCTGAGTAGCTAGAATTATAGTCATGAGCCACCAGCACCTGTCTCAGTGGTTTTCTTTTAAAATTTATTTTTATATTATATCTTTTATCAGTCATTTATTTTGTGTGGGTGCTAGGGCTTGAACTCAGAGCCTGGGTTCTGTCTTTGAGCTGCTTTGTTTAAGGTAAGTACTCTACCACTTGGGCCACAGCTCCATTTTTAGCTTTTTGGTGATTAATTGGGAGATTAGAGTACGACAGATTTTCCTGTTTGGGTTGGCTTCAAACCATGATCCTTAGATCTTGGCCTCCTGAGTAGCTAGGATTACAGGCATGTGCCCCTGCAACCTAGCCATTTTTCATCTTCTGACAATTACCCTGTTGGGTGGGAATGGCTCAGAGAAAATACACACTACACACTAGAAACGTGGGAGTAATCAGTAGTCTTCATATCCCTCACTCTTCCTTCTTTTGGAGACTTCTTACCTTTCTGATTCCCCCAGAAGCCATCCTAACCGTTTGTCTTTATTACAGATTGTCATCTCTCTGAGATTGAAATCACATAATTGGTCTTTGTTTTCCAAAGAAGCACTTCAGTTTGGTAAGTAACAATATTCCAGGTAGTCTGTTTTAGTTTCAGATTGCGTTCCTATAGTATAATTTGACTCCTTGTGACAACTCCTTGGGACAGATGTAAAATCTGCCTTTTCTAAATTCATCCCTCACCCTGTTTCTGCCCATTATATGCTCTCTTTCTACCTCCTGAACCTTAGCTTCTCTGGACAAAAGAAGGCTGAGGCAGGAAGAGTATGTTCTTACCCGTCACGCTTTCCTGCAGCTCTTCATTGTCTGGAGGTTCAGCGTTAAGAGCCCGATGGCGAGGAAGAGTTTGTTCTCTCTCCCACTCTTCCCCTTCTCCGGCCTCTTGCTCCACATGTAAGGGGACGGGAGTCCTGGGGGTTCTGAGCTGATTCACAGGGATTCGGTTCAGGCCTATACCCCGTGATCGGCTTCGGTGATCCATGGTGACTGTTGAACAAACAGCCACAAGTCTCGAATGGTAGGCCCTGAGCTGGCTCTCTTAAGTTTGGACCTGGGTAAGGAAGGTGGTGGGGAGTGTTTTTGTCCCTATACCTCTTCGCCCTAAACTGAGCTAGGATGTCCCATTTGGTAGCCTGGACTGCCCAACAAGTGGGCTCTAGTAAAGCCCCTGCCCACTGGGGCAAGTGAGCAGTTGGCCAGCTTGCAGGCACTCTGTGCCCCTCAGTTCACAGACACCCCTTGATAGCTGACATTCTGAGTGTCATATCTGCATGCATTGTGCTGTCACAATGAGATTCACCAGGAAGCTTGAGGCCCTACCCTCAAGGCACTTACCATCCAGTCGGAGCCAGTTACTTGTTAATAATACAAAACCATCAGATTCAGAGAGGTGGCAATAAACCCAGGGCATACTTTACAAGCACATGGAGCAGTAGTGCAGGGAACTACAAACCCAGAGACTTGTATCTCCAATGAACCACCAAAAAATTGGAAGTAGTGCTGTGGCTCAAAGTGGAGAGGGCTAGCTCAGTAAAAGAGCTCAGGGACAGTGCCCAGACCCTGAGTTCAAGCCTCATGGCCAACAAAAAAACAGACAAAAAAAAAGGTTGAGGAGTGAGCCTTTCCAGGTTCAGATCTGAGCTCTTGGTGTGTATAGTTCTTGAAGTTAAGAAAAAGTTAACCTCTCTGAGCCTCAGTTTTTTGCTTGCACACATAGAAAGCTGTAATATTTTCCACATGTTGTAAAATGGAGATAGGATAAATGTAAAGCTCAACTTTGAACGTGGGTCAGATTTTAGGGATTCAATTCTAATAAGCGTAACAAAAGTGATGTTTTGTGGCCTCTGCGGCAAGGTGATTAGGATAGTTTTTGTCTTTCTTGTGCTTGAATTATTCTGGACAGAAGATTTTGTCTTATTTATTTATTGCCAGTCTTGGGGCTTGAACTCAGGACCTGGGTGCTGTCCTGGAGCTTATTTTGCTCAAGGATGGCACTCTACCATTTTGAGCCACAGCTCCACTTCAGCTTTTTTGGTTGAAAGGTAGTTAGAGATAAGAATCTCATGGACTTTCCTGTGTAGGCTGGCTATGAACCATGATCCTTAGATCTCAGCCTACTGCGTAGCTAGGATTCTAATTGTGGGCCACTGGTTCCTGGCTTGTCGAATTTTTTTTTTTTGGGGGGGGTCTGGTCGTGGACCTGAACTCTGGGCCTAGGCGCTGTCCCTCAGCTCTTCAGCTCAAGGCTAGCGCTCTACCACTTGAGCCACAGTGCCACTTCCGGCTTTTTTTGTTTTGCTTATGTGGTGCTGAGGAATCGAACCCAGGGCCTCAAGCATGCAAGGCAAGCGCTCTACCACTGAGCCACCTTCCCAGCCCCTTGTCAAAATTTTTATTGTGATAAAATTCACAAAACATAGTTTTTCTTTTTTCAGAGTATGTCAATTAGTGGTTATTAGTATAATCATAATGGTGTACTTGAAATTCGGTATCTGATTCCAGACTGTTTCTATCACCCCCAGAACAAAGCATATACCTAGTCAGTCAGTTGTTCCCAATTCCTCCCTTTCTCCATCCCCTGGCATCAACTAATCTCTATTTCCTTCTCTTTATCTCCTATACCTACTGTGCCTCCCTTTCCCTCCTCTCTCCTTTGCTCTTAGTCGGTTGGTTTGCTGGTCCATTTGTCTGTCTCTGTCAGCCTCCCCCTTCTCCACTCTTCCCCCCCTCTTCTCCCCCTCTTCCCCCCCTTCCCCCATCTTCCCCCCTCTCTTCCCCCTCTCTTCCCCCCCTCTTCCCCCTCTCTTCCCACCCTCTTCCCCCCTCTCCCCTCTCTCTTCCCCCCTGTCTTTCCCCCTCTCTTTCCCCTCTTTTCACCCCTCTCTTTCCCCTCTCCCCCCTCTCCCCCTGTCTCCCTGTCTCCCTCTCTCCCTCTCCTTCTCCTCCTCTCTGTTTCTTTTGGATATCTCATGTAAATGGAATCATACAATATTTAGCTTTTTGTGTCTAATTTCTTTTAAGCAGTTTTTTCAAGGGTTGTCCATGTTGAATGATGTATTGATATTTTATTCCTTTTAGTATAGTAAAAAACAAAAATACAATTTACATTTTTTTCAGTACTGTCCCTCTTCTACCCTCCAACCTAGGGCCCTGTGCTTACTTGGCTTGCCTTGAACCACACTTCCAGCCCAGCTTTTTTTTCTGATTATTTTGGAGATGGAGTTTTTAGAACTTTTAGGCCCAGGTTAACCTTGAACCTGTTCAGGTTTTAGCCTGCTGAGTAGTGAAGATTACAGGTGTGAGCCACTGGCACCAGCTATTTGATAATTTTTGGATGTGTAGTTTAGTGTCATTAAGTACATTTGCAATATTATGCACCCATAACCACTGTCCTACAGAATGTTTTCATCTTCTTAGAGTGAAATTGAACCCAGCAAGCAATCATTCCTTATTACTTTCTCCCAGGCCCTAGAAGATCTACTTTCTGTTCCCATGAATTTGAGTAGCTATCATATTTAAGTAGGATCCTGCAATATTTGTCCTTTGGTGTCTGGCTTCTTTAACTTGAGCTTACTACTTTCAAGATTTATCTATGTGGTATGAATGGTACTTTATTTCTTTTTATGACTGGATAATCTAGTGTTGAATATGGTAATTTTGCTTATTCATTTATAAATTGATGCACATTTGGGTTACAGTTAGTGTATTTTGAATAATTATATGAATATATAAGTGTTCATTGTAAAAGTGTTTTCAATTCTGTTGAGTGTATACTCAGAGTATAATAGGCCCTATGGTAGTCCTATAACTATGCAACTGTTTGAGAACCTGTGAAAAGTGTTTTTCATAGAAGCTGTATCATTTGTCATTCGTGCCAGCAATGTATGAATGTTTCGATTTCTCCATACCTCATCAACACTTATTATTTATTGTTCATTTGTTGATTGTAGTCATCTTATGGGTGTGAGCTTATATCTCATTATGCTTTTTGACTTGCATTCTCTAAATGACTAATAGTGTTCATCAACCTTCATAACCATTCATTAGCCAGTTGTATATTGTCTTTGGAGAAGTATCTACTTCATTGTGTCACTAGTTTACTAATTGGGTTTGTTTTCTTTTGTTGTTTTGTTGTAAATATTTTTCCTTTTATGATACCGGGTTTGAATTCAGGGAAACGAGCATGCCAGGCAAGTGATCTACCACTTGAACCACATACACAGCCTTAGTTTTCTTTATGAATATTAAACCCTTATTAGATGTGTGAATTGTAAATATTTTCTCTCATTCAGCAGGTAGCCTTTTAACATCATTATCTCCTTTTAATGTAAAATATTCAATTTGATGAAGTCCTATTTGTCTCTATTTGTTGCTTGTACTTTTGGTGTCATATTTAAGAAACCATTGCTTAATTCAAAGTCATATACACCTATATTTCCTTCCAAGGGTTTTATGGTTACAGCATTTATATTTGCCTCCACTTGGAGTTAATTTTTGTATATGGTGTGAAATAAGGATCAAGAATAGTGCTGGGTGCTGGTGGCTCACCCCTGTAATCCTAGCTTCTCAGGAGGCTGAGATCTGAGGATTGTGGTTTAAAGCCAGCCTGGGCAGGAAAAGCTGTCAGAGTGCTAGTCTGGAGCTGAAGAGCTGAGGCCCAGAGTTCAAGCCCTAAGACCAACCAAAAAAATACTTTCTGAGCACATATTACATGCCAGAAACTGTGATTGGAAGTAGTAGTAGCAAAACAAATGTGATCCTGATATCATAAAATAAAATTCCAGTGATGCTCACTAATACTAGCCAATGGTTACATATGTGTCTATGTGTAATGTTAACTTGCTCATACACTATTTCTGAATTTTGATGTGGGCTGAGAGTTCTGATGTTGTGGGAGAAAGGCACATAGTTGTGTGGTTGGTACAATCATGGTTGGCAAATCCTGGGGTTTGGTTATGATGGAAATCTGTATCTGATATTGTAATGGGGACAGTATATTCCGTTAGGACCTCAGAGTGCAGGCCCTGCTTATATTCAGTGTCTTTCCTGTGACTGGTCACTTAGAGTTCCTCAGTCCTAGGGCTTTGTGGTTCAAACCTGTGTTGGGGTCTTTTCAGCTGTCTTGGTAGCATACTAGAAGAAATTGTAGCTCTTTTCCTTTTAGGGCCATCTGAGGTGACTTATTTTACATAATCCACGTTTGTTTTTTGGAAACAGATTTTTTAGCATTTGCTGGTAGTTCAGTTTATAGCTCCATTCCCAGTCTTCAGATTTTTACTTGTGAGTCAGACACTATAAGTTAAGCAATCTTTAACATCTAGGAGATTTGAAACTTAAGCTTTATAAGTCTTTTTTTTTTTTGTCAAGCTATTGAAGTAATGGGTAAGCAACATTTATACCTGTCTCATTCTAGGGGAAATCATCCACCAAGTCATGAGGACACTAAGATAGTTTTTTGAGAGGCTGATGTGGGAAGAAACTGAGATCTCTGAACAACCAGTTCCCCCTTGCTAGCCTTGTGATTGTATCACCGTGGAAGCAGAGCTTCTAGCTCTGATAACTTTAGCTGTGATTGGCATCTTGACTGCAGCTTCCTGAGACTCCTGCATACACAGTAGTGAGTTTAATATATATTACTGATTTAGACTAAGTAATGCCTCAAAATGTTATTCATATTAGATTATATCAAAATTAGCTTAAAAAGTAGGAGTTCAGGCTGGGCACCAGTAGCTCATGCCTATAATCCTAGCTACTCATGACCCTGAGATTTGAGGGTTGCAGTTTGAAGCCAGTTGGAGCAGGAAATTTCTGAGACTCTTAACGCCAATAAACTTCCCAAAAGCTGGAAGTAGAGCTGTGGCTCAAGTGCTAGAGTCCTACTCTTGAACACAAAAGCTTGGGGACCGCACGCAGGCACTGAATTAAAGCCCCGGGACCATCACAAATGAAGCCAGAGTTCAAAAACTGAGGAATGGGATGCTCAGCAAATACTCCAAGCAGAGAACCATGCTCATTGCCCTACTGTTTTGGAACGTTGAAAGTAGTCCTTAGATAGACAAGTTTTGGTGCTTCATCATTGTATGTGTAAGCAGTTTGGTAGTGGGAGAGAATAGGAGAATAAATTTTAAATGTAATTTTCACCTTAATTTACATTTCTTAGATTTTTGACCAGAGGTTTTCTTAAGCATATCTTACAAGCCAGGATCATATTTTTTTTTTTTTGTTGGTCGTGGGGCTTGAACTCTGCACTGGGATGCTGTCTGTGCACTCTTCAGTTGAAGGCGAGCACTCTACCACTTGAACCACAGCACCATTTCCGGTTTTCTAGTGGTTTATTGGAGATGAGTCTCAGGGACTTTCCTGCCCAGGCTGGCTTTGAACCGAGATCCTCAGATCTCAGCCTCCTGAGTAGCTAGGATTACAAGCCACCGGCACCGGGCTTGTTTTTTTTTTTTTTTCTTTATTACAGTGATTTTTAAAGAAATTGTTAAGGAACTTAAATTTTACAAAAACTTACTAATTAGTATAGCTTTCTCTTAGGCATTGTTATATAGACATTGGGGAGATGTGATGCCATGGGTTCTGAATGGCCTGTTAATTCCCTCAGTCCAAGAATAAATGGGGCTGAGAACCACCTAATTCTTGGATTGACACTTCATCCTTTCCTAGTATGTCTGCCCATATTCATAGAGATAGAACTTCTAAAATTGACCCTAAATTACTTCATTTTAAGAATTCTTTGCTCTGGGTGCAGGTGGCTCACTCCTGTAATCCTAGCTACTAAGGAGGCTGAGATCTGAGGATCACAGTTCAAAGCCAGCCTGGGCAGGAAAGTCCATGAGACTCTTTGTTTTGGGGGGGAGGGGTCCGGTCGTGGGGCCTGAACTCTGGGCCTGGGCGCTGTCCCTCAGCTCTTCAGCTCAAGGCTAGCGCTCTACCACTTGAGCCACAGCACCACTTCCGGCTTTTTTCTTTTGTGGTGCTGAGGAATCGAACCCAGGGCCTCATGCATGCAAGGCAAGCACTCTACCACTGAGCCACCTTCCCAGCCCAAGTCTATGAGATTCTTATCTCCAATAAACCACCAGAAAACCAGAAGTGGTACTGTGGCTCAAGTGGCGGTAGACCTCTAGCCTTGAGCTGAAGAGCTGAGGGACAGTGTCCAGACCCAGAGTTCAAGACCCACTACTGACCAAAAAAAATTCTTTGGAAGCATTTCTAAGTGCCAATCACTGTTGTTGGGAGGCAGCAGTAATAAAACTGGCATTGAAGTAAGGAGACTGGGTCTAAGCAAAAGGCCTTGATAATGGAGGACATTCTTTAGTCTACAAATGTGTTTTGAGTTGGTAAATTCCAGAAAAGTCTTTCTCTCCTTAGATGGTTGGTTCTTGATTTCCCTTGATTGTATCCACATTTGATTTGTTTTGGCTTATATTTAACATCTTTGTTAGCTTTAAGTGTTCACTGATTTTTTTATTTACTTTGTGTTCACATCTGATTTGCTTTCTACTTTAAGATTAATTCCATGCACCTTGTGTGGTTTTGGGGCTACATAAGCCATGTGTTGTATTCAGGGCAGGAGTCTCTCTACTACCTGCTAGTGCTTCAATAAAGACTCCAAATTCATCCTTTTAAGTGGCAGCTTCTCTGTTCTCATGACTGGATCTACCATACAACAACAATTCCCAGCAATCTTTTTCTTGATTTCTTTTCTTATTGGCATCAGCTGGGGCTATATGCGGCCTTAAATGTCATGCACTGGGGGATAGGAGAAAAAGGATAAGAAAAAAGGGCATAGGAGGCAAACAGGAGCAGTGGTGAGAATCTGTAATAAAAATGCTTCTTAATTCAGCAGGTAAGTTTTGACATTTTGATATCCAGCACCCCCTTCACACCCCCACCCCAATGTTCCAGCCAAATTTCTGAGCTCCCTCCAGGAGGCAACTTGTAGATGTAATCCATTTGTATGTTTTCAGTTTCTTTAAACAATCTGTTCTGTGACTTGCACTCTGGGCCTGGGTATTGTCCTTGAGCCTTTGTGCTCAAGGCATGCACTCTACCACTTGAGCCACAGCTCCACTTCTGGCTTTTTCTGGTTAATTGGAGATGAGACAGTCTCACAGGCTTTTCTTCCTGGACTGGCTTCAAAATGTGATCCTTAGATCTCAGTAACTAGGATTACATCTCAGCAGTTTTAGTGCTTCAAATTCTACTGGAACTACAGATAGGAAATCAGTGGTCATACAGATGTTTAAATGGAAATTGATAAGTGAAATGAAGGAAGCTTGCAGGCTTTTGAGGGGCTATAGAGTAGAATGTGGGCATTAGTCTGATGGTACAGGAAGTGACACTTGAGACCTTTAAAGATATTGGTGTAATTAAGTGAAGAGATGTCTTGAGTAGAATTGTTTAAAGGCAGAAGACGAACATCTTAGATGTCCAGAAAAAAATTAAGATGGAGCTGGGTGCCAGTGGCTCATGCCTGTAGTCCTAGCTACTCAGGAGGCTGAGAGCAGAAGATTGCAGTTCAAAGCCAGCACAGGCAGGAAAGTCCCTGTGAGATTCTTTTTTTTTCCAATTAACCTTCAAAAAACCAGAAGTAGTAGAGCTGTGGCTCAAGTGGTAGAGCACTAGCCTTGAACACAAAAGCTCAGGGACAGTGCCTAGGCTCAGAGTTCAAGCTCCAGGACAGATGGAAATCTTGACAATTGCAGGGTTAAATTAACCCCCAGGATCACTTAGATGAAATTCAGGGGCTTTATGAAGTGAATATTTCTCTTAGGAAGAAACTTGAGCCTAGGAAAGGGTATTGAGTTAGAAATTCAAAGAGCCTGGCTTAGAGTTCAGATGTTCAGTGACCAGATTACTTGTTGGTCCAGTATTCTATCCACCCCCCTTTTTTTTCAGTCATTGGGCTTGAACTCTGGGTCTGAGCGTTGTCCCTCAGCTCTTCAAGACTAGTGATCTACCACTTGAGCTCCAGTGCTACTTCAGGTTTTCTGGTGGCTTATAGGAGATAAGAGTCTCACGGACTTTCCTGCCCGGGCTGGCTTTAAACAGTGATCCTCAGATCTCAGCCTCCTGAGTAGCTAGGATTACAGGAGTAAGCCAGCAGTGCCTGGCTCTATTCTATCCCTTTTGTAATGCACTGTCTTTAGATTGAGAATGAATGGGAATTTTGTGTGTGAACGCTTAATCTTTTTTTACATCTTTTTTCTTTATAGTATATATCAAAGTAATATCTTTGTGTGATTAAATGATATTCCATTAAGCAATTAATTTAAACATATCTGTTTGATTCACAGTAGTATTTTTAGTAACAATCATAGTGTACAATCATACTTAATAACTATTGAGGATGTTAATAAAACTTGGTCATTAGGAAAAAGTAGGAGGTCCTTGTTTAAGGCTCATGTTATTTGCAGGTATATGTTTTGTATGACCCATACATAAGGAAGATTAAATGGTGGAAATGAAGGACAGTAGGAGTCTCTAATACCAGTTCTTTCCCCTCCCCCCACACACACCCTGGAATGTGGTCTTTGTATCATTGGGGCCCCAGCCTGAGTCAGAGAACCACTGTATTTCTCATAGCTATTTCTTGGAACAATGGTTGAAAAAAGGAGGAAAAAAGGTCAGGAAACAACCAAGGAAACAGGCCTAAATCAAGAAAAACAAAGAAAGTCAGCAGAGAACACTGCAAAGTGAGGGGCAGGAGAGGAGAGAAAGCCAGTATCCCTCCATTCCATCCTTGTCTGAGGTGTCAGATGCATGTAGAGCCCACTGTCTGTGTGACTGCCTTCGACTCTCTCTTGAGCTTGTTGCCTCTTTGTTTTTCTTAAAGGTTCACCTGTAATATGAAGTTCAAGCCGGGGTCTTTAGTAGGGTTTTCCAGGACTCTTTCCCTTTGTACTTAAAGGGGCACTTAAAAATCACTAGAAATATAGGCTGGGCCTAGCTGACAGTTACCATGTGCTAAAATTTTCTGCCAACGACTCAAATAGCTCAGCTTTTTGAAGCTTTTGTTATTGCTGAGGCAGTGGGGGAACAAGATTTGTCCTTCCTTCGTTTTAGAAGTCATCCACTCAGGAAGAAACTGAGCTGCCTTTGAACTACCAGCTTCACCTTCTCAGCTTTGTGACCACACCAATTTGGAAGCAGAAACCAGTTCCAGTTAATGCTAATGTCTTCAGCCATAAGTGATATCTTGATTCCAGCCTCGAGACCCTGGGCCAGAATTTGTGACCCACAAAAACTGTGAGCTTGATAAATGCTTATTATTGCTTAGTATTGGTTTTATGAACGTAATTCATACACAAAAACTTTTCTATTTTAATGTGTGTAGTTTAGCAATTGTTGGCATTTTCACTGTTATTATTACCACTATCTTATTTAGGAACATTTCCATTACCCCAAATGATAGATACTACTAAGTCCCTCTCAGTACTCTTACCATACACCTGACAGTCACTAATTTCCTATTTGATTTTATGTATTTGCCTATTGTGAATATTTTCTATAGTCTTTTGAGAGTAAGTTCTTTCATATAACAAAATGTTTCAAGTTTGATCTGTGTTGTAGCATATGTTAATACTTCTTTCTTTTTATAGGTGAATAATCTGCTGAAAAGACATTCCAAGTTTTATTTGTGCATTTACCAGATGACATATGTTTGGATTATTTCTGATTTTTGATATTGAGAATAATACTGCTATAATGCTTGATATGAATAAGTTTCTATGTGAGGATATGTTTTAGTCCTTTTTGGTATTTATGCTAGAATTGCTGGACCATTAGGCTAGCTTTGTATGTCTTGGCGGGGGTGGGGGGGATGGGGGGGCGGTGTTGGTTCTGGGCTTTGAACTCAGGGCTTTGTGTTTTCTAAGCAGGAGTCCTATCACTTGGACAGTACCCATTCCCTTTTTTTGCTTTTGTTATTTTCTGCATAGGGTCCTGTTTTTATGTCTGAGCTGGCCTATACCATGATGATCCCATTTGTGATTCCTTTGTTGCTGGGTTGACAGGCCCACATCACAATGCTAGTTTTTTTGGGTTGTGAAAGGGTCTTTAGTAGGAGTTTTTGCCCAGGCTGGACTGAATTACAACCTTCAGGACCTCCACCCCCTCAGTAGCTAGAATTACAGGCATGAGCCACATTGTACTCAGCTAGGTCTGAGTTTTTGAAAGCCTACTGAAGTATTTTGTACAACCTAACCATTGAACCTCAGCAGTGTATGAGGGTTCTTATTTCCCCAAATCTTTGCCAATACTTTTAGCTGTTTTTGTTTTGTTTTGTTTTCTGTGTGGGTCCTGGGGCTTGAATGCAGGGCCTGAGTGCTGTTCTGAGGTTTTTGTACTCAATGCTAGAGTGCTACCACTTGAGCCACTGCTCTACTCTTTGATTTTTGGCAGTTAATTGGGAATAAGAATATCATGTACTTTCCTGCCTGTATTGGCTCAGATCTCAACCTCCTGAGTAGCTAGGATTAACAAGTGTGAGCTACCTGCACCCAGCTTTTGTGATTTTTGTTCAAAGGGGCCTAGTATTAACTTCTGGGGAACCACATACTGAACACGAGTGTCTTCCATGCTGAAGAGAACCTAGCTGCCACTGGGTGGGTCCAGCGCAAAGAGTTTTGTCCCCCAGTGTGTCCTTCTCTTGGTGTGAGCCTCACTCCTGTTTCTCAGGTGAGGCATGGAAACTGGCTACGCTTGCTCTTCTTTTGACCTCCTCACTTCTCATTCTTTTCTAGCTGCCAGCCCTGATGAATAGACTGGCAGGTCTTGACCTTTCCATTTTGTCTGCTATCCTTCTATCTAATTACTCATTTTTCTCCTAAACTCTTATTATTACAACAAGCTTTATAAAACCCTCCTACATTTGCTAGGGCAAACTCAGATACAATTTAAACCTCCTTTGAGTGGATAAAACCACCATCACAGACCCTTTGCATGTACGGATGTATTGTATTGACCATGCAAATAGATTTTTTCTTGAAGGTCCAAGGTATTCCCATCCAAGGTTGAAGGGAGCTGACAGACAAGTCAAGTGAAAGTGGGTGCCAATAGGCCTCCGTGGTTGTTGTTGTTTTCTGAGCATAGGTCTTTTTTTTTTAATATATATTTTTATTGTAAAAATACTGTACAGAGGGGTTACAGTTACATGAGCAAGGTAATGAGTACATTTCCTATCAAGCATTGTTACCTCCTCCTTTGTTTTTCTCCTGCCATCCATTCCCTCCCCACCACTTGAACTCCTCCCTCCCCACGCCCCACATTGTAAAGTTCCTTTTCAACATAGTGTCTTGTACATCTCATTGTTACAGTGGGTCAACCTTTATGCTTATTTCAGCATTTTGTTATTTCCCTTCCCCTCCCAAATTAGTACAAGATGCAGGGCACCAGAATCAAATACAGTGAAGAGAGGGGTTATACCTGTGGGGGAGGAACATACCAAAGAAACAAAAAATCACGTGGTACATTATAAATACGTTACAAACAATAGTAAGAAAGAAGAAAACCACTTGTGTCCCTATCTTGGGGTTCATTTCGCTTAACATCATCTTATATGGTCATATGTACATAACTTTTAACCTTTTCTGCTTGTCCTAGACATATACTAGATATTGCAAATAAGGGAAGCCATGGGACCTATGTTTCTTTGGGCCTGGCTTACTTCACTTAATATAATTTTTTCCAAGACTTTACATTTCCTAACAAATGGGGCAATGTCATTCTTTCTGATGGAGGCATAGAATTCCATTGTATTTATATACCACATTTTCTTGATCCATTCATCTACTGAGGGGCTTCTGGGTTGGTCCATATCTTAGCTATGATAAATAATGCTGCAATAAACATAGTTAACTAGTGCTGGGTGGCTTTAGTACAGCCTTGTTTGTGAACGTTTGGGTAAATGCCCAAAAGTGGGATTGCTGGGTCATAGGGGAGCTCTAAATCTTTAGCTCACTTATCAGTGGGGCTGTTGTTTCTTTGAGGATTTGTATTTGGAGGATTTAATTTTTTGAGTTCTAAGTATATTTTATATATGACGTCTTTGTTGTATAGCTACTGAAGATCTTCACCCAGTTTGTGGGCTTTCTATTGATCGTGCTAGCTATGTCCTTTGCCATGCAAAAGCTCTGTAGTTTCATGCAATCCCATTTGTCCAACCTTTCTTTGATTTGTTGTGTTTCTGGGTTTCTATTAAGAAAATTTTGGCCTGTGCCAAGGAGACCTAGGGTTTCTCCTATTCCATCCTGTAATGTTTTCAGAGTGTCTGCTTTGACTCCGAGGTCTTTGATCCATTTGGACTTGATTCTGGTGCAGGGTGATATATAAGGATCTAGCTTAAGTTTTCTACAAGTGATTTAACCAATTTTTCCAGCACCATTTACTAAAGAGGCTGTCGTTCTTCCATTCTATTTTTTAGCTCCCTTATCAATGATTAGGTGGCTATTGGTCCTAGTTTTAAACTCATGGCCTGGGAGCTGTCCCTGAGCCTCTTTGTGTTCAGGCTAGTGCTATACCACTTGAGCCACAGTGCCATTTCTGGCCTTTTCTGAGTGGTTTATTGGAGATGAGTCTCATGGGCTTTTCTGCCTGGGCTGGCTTTGAACTTCGATCCTCAAATCTCAGCCTCCTGAGTAGCTAGGATTACAGGTGTGAGCCACTGGCACCTGGTGAGGGCTCATTGAAAAAGTATTTTCCTTGCTATAATCACCAGAGCCAGTGAAAGAACTGGCTTCTAAGTATGGATAACCTGGACACTATGATGTTTGGGAAGAGGAATTTGACAAATTGAGTGCGTGCCAACTTGTTTTTCAGGGCAGCTTCTTCCCCCACACGGTTCTAAAACCATCATGGGCAGGTAGCTATGGACAGAAAGAGTTTATCTGGCTTTCAGCCACTTGAGTTCATAGTGACCTTGCCTAAGTTTCTTAAGGACTTCGAAAAGAAAGCACTGAAGTTGAGAGGGGTGATACTGATTATGATATATATTTTTTTGGGGGGGTCCGGTCGTGGGGCCTGAACTCTGGGCCTGGGCGCTGTCCCTCAGCTCTTCAGCTCAAGGCTAGCGCTCTACCACTTGAGCCACAGCACCACTTCCGGCTTTTTTCTTTTTGCTTATGTGGTGCTGAGGAATCGAACCCAGGGCCTCATGCATGCAAGGCAAGTGCTCTACCACTGAGCCACCTTCCCAGCCCCTGATTATGATATATTTTAATCATAATATCCTCAGTGGAATGGCAGCTTCTTTGCAAGACTACTAAATAATACAGAAAACACAGGAATTCCTCTTTAACGACCAGTTCCGAGGCAGTGTTTCTGGTACTTCTTTTGATGGCACACAGTTCACATCTAGCTACCTGGAGAAAAATGGCAGGAGAGTAGTTGCCAGGATCATTACTTTTGGCTAATTAAGGAAGCTTCCCAGATTTCTAAACTTCCCTTACTAATAGGGTAAGAAGTCTTGTAAGACCCAGCATGGGAACTCCTTTCAGGACCATAACCTAGACTCCTGAAATAGGTTTCATAGATCAAGGGTGAACTTCAGAGTGGGAAAGGGGATGTGACTGAACAGGGCCTCAGTTCTGAGACCCCTTCTGTGATGTGCCAAATGAATGAAAGGCAGGTGGATAAAAGTGGCAGAAAATGTAGATTGAGATACTGAGCCCCAAGGCCTGCAATCCCAGAGGAAGAAGTCATCCTAGAGAATAAAGACATTGCGCTCTTGTACTTTTGTTAGTTGACAGAGTTTTATCCCTCTTCATTTTACATCTATGGTTTTTGATCTGAGTGATTCCTTGATGTCACTTTACAACCATCTTGGACTTCATCAGACAAGTAATACCATCTTATTAATTGTCTTAAAGAAAACAGCCAAAAGCTTAAGAGCCCACCTGCCAGGCAACTTGTTCCTATTCTGTCGTGGGGGCCTGACCAGGGGATAAAGCAAAAACAACTATTGGGGAACTCGTCCAAGAACAAAGACTAAGCTAAAGGTCAACCAGACCATGCCTGTGACTTGGAGACTGCTGTATCTATGCATACCCTTTAGACATGGGACTTGAACTCAGGGCCTGGGTGCTGTCTCTGAGCTTTCCTGCTTGAGACTAGTACTCTGCCACTTTGAGCCACAGTTCTACTTGCGGTTTTCTGGTGGTTAATTGGAGAAAAGAGTCTGTGACAGACTTTCCTGCCAAGGTGGTTTGGAAATGTGATCTCCAGATCTCAGCCTCTTGATTAGCTAGAATTACAGTCATGAGCCACCAGCACCGTACCTCCCCCTTTTAAATCCTCTCTCCCCATCTCTCCCTAATTAACCTAAAGCCAGTGTCTATAACCCCTAAAGATAACTGAATATGTACCAAAGTACTGTTTTCCCATAGCTGCATGTAATCTCATTTCTCTGGCCTTCACTGTGTCTTTTTATTTGGCATATGGGGATGAGTGGTTGGACATAATGTGAGATTCCTGGACTTTGAGTCTGGGATGTAAAAATCCAGTTTTCTAAGCAATGTCGCCAAGTTGTGAGAGATGCATGCCAATTGCTTTCCTTACTCTTCCTCAGTCTACCCTTGCTTCCTTCTGAGATTAGGAGTACTGTCTTCAATAAGAGTTATTTCAAAATATGTATCCTCTCAGGGACCTCTTGGGCAGAGTCTATGTATTTCCTGTAAGCCTGCTAAACTCATTCTAAAAACTGAGGGGTGCTCATTAGCCTTTTGTTACAGCTCTTGAATCTTACTTAGGTTCCTCTGTTTGGGTATTTTCATTTGAAGTCCTACAAGGATTTGCTTCCAGCTGTTTTGCCTTGGCATTTCCTTCATCTGTATTAGTGTCCCGGACTGGCTCCACCATTGGTGTTTCATCATCAGGTAAGGAAACAGACTCAGCTGACATTGTCATCACTGAGGCAGCGCAGCTCATCTTGTGCCTGGTCCGTCATAAGTTGGCACTCATTGGCCATCAACAATATTTTCAAACAAGTTTTTACATCTGTTCAGGTAAGACAGCGGGTAGCTAAAATGGTGATAAATAATTCAGCTATTTTCTGAGGATCTTTCATATATGTCAGAGTTGAGTTTTTCCATTTAATAAGTCAGAGGTTGGGAAGGGATGTTGAGTTTAACACTGCCCAACTGAATTTATTCTTATTGGGTACTGCCACAAAGAGAATTGTCCTATTTTAACAGGAGTAGTTCTTTGATCAAATAGTGTACCTTATTAGGTCTTAGACCTGAGATGATTCCTGTTCCTGACTCACAATTGGGAAATTCCTAGGTCAGATGCTTTATGGCTCCCTCTGTTCCCCTCATTACCCTGGGGGGCACCCTGGGCAGTCAGAGGAGGGAACAAGGTAGCTGGACGTTCTGCCTAACACAAGTTAAAAGGATTAATTATACTCAGATTAATTCTTAAACCTTTCTTTTGGAACCTGGATATCTTTGCTTGCCTGAGGCTTTATTGTTGTTTGTACCATCAACTTAGTTCCTGGCTGTTCAGACAGTTCCTTATGCAACTGCATAAACGCCTACACGTAAGGAATTTCCTCTCATTTACCTGCTTTCTGACAAAATGACTCCAATTGCAAGATCATATGATAAACCAAAGACCCTCTCTCCTCATTTCCTAAAGTACACATAGGTCAGGCTATATTACAATACAATTGCATCTTTTTCTTTGTGATAGGATTATAAGTGGAATACTCTGCCAACATCCATCCCAAAGGGCTTTCATAGGGACTAGACACAGTGCCTCCCGTTAGAAACAGCAAGGTAAGCTGCGTGCCTGTAGTTTGCACTGATGATCCTGGCTGACTGTGAAGCTGAGCATGGGAGATCACAATTTGAGGCCAACCTTTCAACTCATACTTGGCCCAGTGGTACAGACCTGCCATACTCAAGCTATAGGGGAGACTAGGATTAGGAGGATCATGTGCCAGGCCAGCCTGGGCAGAAAAGTGCTAGCAAGCAAGAAGGGAAGCTGGATATGGTGGGATGTGCTTGTGATCATAGGACAGGAAGCCTATAGTAGATGGACTGGCTCCGAGTACAACTGGGCAGGAGTGAGACCATATCCTAAAAATAGCTAGTGAGAAATAAGGGCTGGAGGTCTGACTCAATAGCCTCATGGAAGTGTACCAGTGAAAGGCCCTGAATTCACCCTCCCTAGTACTATCCCCTGAAGCCCCACAACATACAAAACAAGACACAAAGTATCCAAACAAAACAGAATTTCCCCAATCCTAGCCTAACAGGAACCTTTCATAAATGACAAGGGCAACAGATGAGAATGAATCTTTCCAGTTCCCTAGTTGTGTTTACCCATAACCTGCACCTTAAATGGCACGACAAAACAATGTCCCTTGTGGGGCTTAGAAAATCCATATAAGGACCACCGTAAGTGGGTGCAGTCAAGGGGGCTTTGTGTTCACATTGAAGGACTCATCCAAACTTGGCCATGGTGTCATGATTTCTTTTAGATCCTTTTTTCCTTGTCTCTCAAAATTTGCCAGCAGCAAAAGTCCTCTTTGTACGATCTGTAGGCGAGAAAATGAGCCCGGAGGTAACTCTGGCTGCTATTGCAATGGTTCTCTGGTTTCTTGTTTTTGCATGATGGCACCTTCACAGACGATTGTCCCGGAGTTTAGCCCAAGGGGAAGGGCTTCCAGCAAGCCTTTGTTGCCCCCGTTGTCTGAGAGTTCAGGGTGATGACTTCTATTGTGCCCTACATCGGGCACCAAGTTTGATACTAGAAATTGTGTCCCCTGAACTCAATACCAGTTAAAAAAAATAATGAGAACAAGGTTTTAGAAATATGAAACTAAAGGCTGATTGAATTGTCCAGTCAAAATGCTGACTATATACATACTGCTGTCTCAAGAAAGTATAGTCGTGGCAGGGAGTGTGGCTCAATTGGTAGACTGCTTGCCTGGCATGCATGAAGCCCCTGGTTGGATTTCTCAGTACCACATAAACAGAAAAAGTTGGAAGTGGTGCTGTGGCTCAAGTGAAAGAGTAGTAGCCTTGAGCAAAAGAAGCTCAGGGACAGTGCCCAGGCTCTGAGTTCAAGCCTGGCCAAAAAAAAAAGTATAGTCCTCCACTCCAGGAAAAGGGTAGACTTTCAAAGAAAACGCCAATAGCATGGCTTTCAGGATCTATTGAGGTATGACTTAGGGGTTTGTTTTCACTGATTTTCTGATGTGAAAGTATTAGCCTCTGGAGTTAATCCCTTGCTGCTCTGCACTGTTCCTTCACTCCCAGAGCCAGAGAGTAAGAGCCAGTGTGGTGGTCTTGCCTGGAGCTCTAAAGACATTGTCCAGTTTACTTCCATGAGGGAATTCGGAGTAGGGAAGAAAGATGTAAGACAGAATAAGAATGAAAATGTTGCCTAACTGTAAGTATTCCAGTATGTATGTAAAGTGAATGAATTGTACTAAAACTACAGTTGTGAGCATATTTACATGTCTGTTTATGTTATAATGCTTTGTTGTTGGTCTAGGAACCGCATATTTGTGACTTTCAATTGGTAGATTCTATTCAGTTTTTATGATAAAAGGATTCACAGTGAATAGGAGTGACTTGATATAGTTCAATACTTTATTCAAGTAAGAATGTAGAAGCCTTATGAGGGATGTCAGTTAGCTTTTGGGGGGCTGGTACTGGGTCTTGAACTCAGGGCCTGGGTACTGGTACTGTCTTACCTCCAGTTAACCAGTGAAAAGCTGGAAGTGGAGCTGTGGCTCAAGTGATAGGAGCACTAGCCTTGAGCAAGAAAAACTGAAGGACACCAACTTTTCCTGCCCTGTGTAGCTTCAAATCTGGATTCTCAGATGTCAGCCTCATGAGTAGCTAGGATTAAAGGCATTCATCGCCTTTACCTGGCTGCTATCTTTCTATTTCAAATTTGGAGTCACGAAAGGAACACAAACTGGTGTAATGATGCATATCGGTAGTGCCAGTATGTAGGAGGCTGAGGCAAGCAGGGACTGTGTAGCAAGATTCTTATGTAAGAAAAGAGGAGGAAAGGAGCTCGCTCTGTTTTAGTTGTACATTTGTATAATTTTATAGAGCAGAGGCTGGGTATGGTTGTGAGTCCTTGACAAGTTTGGAGGCCACTACCTCCTTCTTGCTGTGACAATTGGGAATCCAGTGTGGGGGAGAAAAACTAATTTCCAAGACACTGGAAGAAATTTCCCAAATGTTTCCTCAAATGATTTTAGGGGCTCACGTGGTAGACCACTAGTCTTGAGCAAATAAAATAAAAAGAAGAAACAACCCCCCAAATCCAAACCCTCAGGGACAGTGCCCAGGCCTGGAGTTCAAGGCCCGGAACTGGTACAAACACAAAAAGAAAACATCCTTTCACTTCCATGTAGCAAGTAGATAGGAGGAAGGCCAGAGCAACAGCAAGGAGACCAGGCTCATGATCATGAACATTTGATACAGAGGCATAGTAGAATAGATGAATCTGGGTTCTGGTTTCAAAGTCAGTATAGCAATGGAGTAGACATGATAGATGGAGAAGGAAAAATCCAGAGTATCTGTGAGGTTTTGAAGGTTGTTAGTCAGCTGAATTGTGGTGCCTTTTGCTGGGATGGGTAACTGAACAGGGAATAGATTTGGCAAAAACATTGAGATGAATTTGAGTCAAGACTGAGAATAACCTCATCTAACAGGTTAAATTCTACTAACACAGTAGGCTAAGGGTTTACTATGGTTTATCATAGTTCCTTCAATTTAAGGAATGCTATTATGTATAACATGGATGTAACACATATCCCACTTGAACTGATAAGATGTGGAGAAATACTTTGAAGATTTGTAGAAATTTGATACTTTAAGCCTACATCAGTATGAAAGAATTTTAAGGAAAATAACAGAGCAGACTCAATTAGGTAGTGTGTATCCATTTGGATATCTTTACTTGAATGTCCCAAGAATAACTCAAGATTCTGTTTTGAAATGGAATATAGTCTCTTCCATGAATCTCAAACTCACTGTTTTCCCTAATCCTCCTATTTTGGTTAATCTTCTCAATTTCTTCATATATTTGTTTACTCATTCAACATATATTTATTGAGCTCTGATTAGCAGCAATTACTGTGCTCTAAAACTGCCTTTTGTATCCCTTATCTTGCTGAGGAAATTAATACTTACAGGAGCTTAGCCATGTGACTTGCTTTTGGCCAATAGGACAAATAGTAAATGTGGAGACCTGACAACTCTAGAATTAAACAGTGATTGCATATTGGGGCTTGACCTCTTGGTGTTTTTATGATGAGAATCATGTGGCTAAGCTGTCCCCAGTAACCCACCTGACTTTAGTTCGATATCCAAGTATGTGACTGAAGCCATTTGAGATTGTCTAGCCCAAGCAAAGCTTACCTTTAGAACTTGCAACACAATTCACAGAAGTGTAAGAAATAATGTGTTTGTAAGATTGAATACCGAGTTGTCGTTGGTTGGTTTTACAGTGAAAATCTGAAAAGTGACACGGGAGGATTCAGGTAGGGATGGAGAAGAGGGCTGATTTTACATGTTTTCTGATACCTATTATTTTGACATCTCAGGCAAGAGAAATTATTTTCTCTAGCCTGGCACTGGTGGCTCACCCTTGTAATCCTAGCTACTCAGGAGACTGAGATCTGAGGATTAAAGTTCAAAGCCAGCCTGGGCAGGAAAGTCCATGAGACTCTTTATCTCCAGTTAACCCTTAAAAAGCCAGAGGTGGAGCTGTGGCTCAAGTGGTAGAGCCTTTGAGCACAAAAACTCAGGGAGATCACCCAGGTCCTGAGTTCAAACCCCAGGACCAGTCCCTCCCCCCAAAAAAATTCCCAAATTACTTTTTCCAATTTTACAGAGAAGAAAAATGATGCACATTGAAGTCCTTATTAAGTGGTAGAACTATAATTTAAACCTGGATTTTTTTCATATCTAGAGCTCTGTTTTTCCTCCATAACACCAAACCATACTTTTCCACTATTCTTTATTCTTATTAGTATGAAAGGTGTAGCATAATTCTGTGTATCTTAAGATACTATGAAAGTACTTTTCTGCAAAATAAAATGAAACTCCTCAAGCCTGATATTTCATATTACATATTATGTGTGTTTAAGAGATTCTTAAGTAGAATTGTATATAGTACATTTTAATTCCAAAGCATTAGAATTATAACTGCCTTTTAATTAAACTGATGTATGTATTTACATGTTCATGATAAACAGACATCTGTGCAGTGTAAGTACTTGAGATGATTTATTTTTACTCAAGGGAGACTCCCCTCATTCTGTCACTACACACATCCTGTTTACTTATTCTCTTCCACTTCTTTCATATTCATGCTTAGTCTTTTGTGAATGAATAATACATTTCTCTAAACCATTATTTTGTGTGTAGTACCATGTTCTACAAAATGAAATAAATCCTTTGCAAGGGCACAAGCTTCTGCCTGCCTGCCTGCCTGCCTGCCTACCTACCTGCCCACCTGCCCGCCCGCCCGCCCGCCCGCCTGCCCGCCCACCCGAACTTTTACCAAGCTTGTCTGTAACTTCCCTCTCAACAGACAGATTTCTTGTAAGGAGTTATTGTATAAGGAGTTCTCCTTAAAATGCTTTGTGTTCACATCACTCTGTACTATTCAGTAGGAAATTAGTTCTGCTGGCAGAGATTGTGGGTTCACAGGGACAATTAAGCTTTCGTTAAGCTGTAAAACAAGTCTTCATGCTGATAAATTACCCATCCGATAGCTACACAAGTTTGGCCAAGTTCATGACAACATCTAGGATGTTTTCATTAAATATTTAGACATAAATATGGAAGTTATCAAATTTCACAAAATACACCAGTGGTTTGATATTTTTTGTGCCAGTCCTGGGGCTTGAATTCTGGGCTGGGTTTATTGGAGATAAGAGTCTCATGGGCTTTTTTGCTCGGTCTAGTTTTGAACTGTGATCCTCAGATCTCAGCCTCCTGAGTAGCTAGGATCACAGGCATGAGCCACTGGTGCCAAGCGGTTTGACCTGTTTTGAATAATTTTTTAACATGCTTTTGGATTCAGTTTGCTGGTATGTTGTTGAAGACTTTTGCATCTGTGTTCATCAAGAATATTGGTAGGTAGCCTTTTTTGTCTGTCTCTCAGATGAGGGCATTAGTGACCTTGTGAAATGGCTTGCGAAGAATTCCCTCCTCTTCAGTGTTTTTGAACAATTTAAGAAGAATTTATACTACTGTAGTTCTTCAAATGTTTGGTAGAAGCTGGATGCTGGTGGTTCACATCTTTAATCCTAATTACTCAGGAGACTGAGGCCATAGTTCAAAGCCAAGGAGGGCAGAAAATTCTGTGAAACCCCATCTTCAGCTAATCAGCCAAAAGCTAGAATGGAGGTATGGCTCAAGTAGTAGAACACTAGCCATAAACAGAAAAAACTGAGCAAGAGCTCATGTTGGGCACTGGTGACTCACATGTACAATCTTAGCTACTCAGGAGGCTGAGATTTGAGGAATTCAGTTTGAAGCCAGAGTTGGCAGGAAACTCTGAGGTGCCTGTGTCCAATTAACCATCTAAAACCTAGAAGTGGAGATGTGGCTCAAGTAGTACAGCACCAGCTTTGAACAACAACAACAAAATAACCTAAGGAACAATGGCCAGGACCTAGGGATTATGTATAGACACTGAGTTCAAGCCCCACTACCAGCATACATGCAAAAAAAGAGCCTGAGTTTAAGCCTCAGTATGGCACAAAAATGCTTAGTTGAACTTATCATTGAATACACCTATTCTTGGGATTTTACTCATCGTTCTTTCATTTGTTTATTTATTTATATTGTGAAAATACCATACAGAGGGGTTGCAATTACATGAGCAATTTTTTCTCTTTTATTTTCTTTTTAGGGCTTCTTCCTTCTCTCCCCTTCTATTCTGCCCCTTTCTTTCCTTCCCCTTTCTCCCATCCCCCTTTCTAACAAAGTCTTTCTATATAGCTCAGCCTGGCTTTAAATTTATAATACTCCTGCCAGGATTACAGATATGTAATCAGATTTTCTATCAGTTCAGATTTTATATCTTTTTTTTTTTTTTGCTGGGGCTTGAACTCAGGGCCTGGGCACTCTCCCTGGGCTGCTTTTGTTCAAGGCTAGCACTCTACCACTTGCCACAGCGCTGCTTCCAACCTTTTCTGTTTATTTGGCACTGAGGAATGGGACCCGGGGCTTCATGCATGCTAGGCAAGCACTCTACCACATTCCCAGCCCCCAGGTTTTCTGTATTTGATTAATTTTAGAACTCCGTTTGAATGTTAATGAACAACACGTAATTATTATTACTTTCTATCTTTCGAAGTCATTTCAGCGTAGTTCCTGCTAGAATGGACATGCCAGAGAAGGGTTGTGTACTTGACTTTCTTCTCCATTACAAAAGTGGCTATAGAGTAGATGCTCAATACAGATTTATTAACTCAATGAATCAGTAATAAGATATAATGAAAGTAAAACTCACAACATGAAAAATGCTTATCCTAAAAATAGTACTGAAATTGTCTGTTATCTGTGATGAAAATAAAACAAGAATCCTTTCAAATGCAGTCAGTCTTAGGTAAGTAGAGCATAAATAACAGACAAAAATACAGAGTTTCACTTCAGTAGGCTTTTAAGGTATGTGAATAAAAAACTAACTAAACAAAATAATAGAAAAAAAAGAGTACATAATTAATGAGTAGTTTTACCACGACTGTCACTACCATAACAAAAACCCACAAAAAAGCCACTGAAGCTGCAAACACACAGTCATAATAATAGTCTTTGCTAGCTTGGAGGTTCATTTTCATTGCTGTTATTAAACCGTCACTGCTTTGCAACAATTAAGTTGAAATTTTCCAAATATTCTCTAACTTTACCAGAAACAGATTCTTTGGCTAACAAAATCAGTTAGCTATTGTGTGGTGCTTTATACCTGTACTCCTCGCTCTGGGCAGGTACAGGAGGAGGATGATAAATTTGAGGCCAGCTTGGGCTGTATAATGAGTTTATGATCACCATGGGCTACACAGAACTGTCTCAAAAGACAAAAATATTCACTTATATTTAAATCTACACTTTGACATACATTTGTAGATAATCGCTTTTGTCTGTAAATTGATCATTTAGATATAAATATAGAGAATAGTATCTAAATACATGGCTGTTGGGTACATGAAATATGTCTACTCTGAGTTTAGATGTAGAATAGATATTAAATGCACATTGATTTCAAAGACAGTATAAAGTATAATGCAGATGATCTTATTAAGCATTTTAAATATTTAGTTTCATATTAAGTTGATACCTTGAATGTATTTGGCTTGATTAAATATATTACTAAATTTAACCTGTGTCTTTTTATTTTGCGAACTGTGGCTACGAGAGTATTTCAAACTAGATTTGTGGTTTGCATTATATTCTGTTGGATCCATAACATCTAGTACTGGCCTAGACGTTATTAGTGTCATTGAAAGCCAGATGCTAGTGGCTTATGCCTGTAATACTAGGTACCCAGGAGGCTGAGATTTGAGTATCGTGTTTTAAAGCTAGCCCATGCAGGAAAGTCCGTGAGACTTTCCTCCAATCAACCACTGAAAAACCAGAAATGGACCTGTGGCACAAAGCATAGAACACTAGCTTGTACAAAAAAGCTCAGGGACAGCATCCAGGTCCTGAGTTCAAGCCCCAGAACTGACAAAAAGCAAGTGTCATTCAAGATAGCATTTATTTTAAAGAGTAAAAGGGTAAAACTTTGTCCCTGCGTTATTCTGACACTCATTCTTGCAGTTAGATTATTTGAATAGAATAGAAATAGAAAAGATAGTCTCTGATTCTTTATTTTATATGGGATACTAAGAACTTGATGTCTCTCTTTAATTTCTGCCAATCCCATGGCTTGAACTCAAGGTCTGGATACTTTTCCTAAGTTTTTGCTCGGGGTGAGTGTTCAACCACTTGAGCTACAACTCCATTTCTGGCTTTTTGGTGGTTAATTGGAGGTGAGAGTCTCATGGACACTTCTGCCCAGGCTGGCTTGGAACCTTGATCCTCAGATCTCAGCCTCCTGAGTAGCCAGGATTACAGGCATGAGACACTGGCACCCAGCAGGGCTCTCAATTTTTTTCATTTATTAAAAAAATTACCTTTGGTTGTAAAAATGTGTCATATGACAAAGCAGTTTATGAATACAATGCATCTTGATTGTCACCCCTTCAACATATCCTTTGCCTTTTTTTAAAGCTCTCGTGGTATATATAATGAATTCTTAACTATGTTCTCCCCCTACCCCATACTTCTTCATTCTTCTTTCCCTTTCCCCTTGGCCCTATCCCCTTCCTGGATGTACCCACTTCCTGGTGTTGATTTTGTTGGGCTTTGAGCTAGTTTTTTTTTTTTTTTTTTTTTTTTTTTGTCAGTTGCGGGGCTTGAACTCAGGGCCTGGGCACTGTCCCTGAACCTCTTTGTGCTCAAGGCAAACACTCTACCATTTGAGCCACAGCACCACTTCTGGTTTTTGAGTGGTTACTTGGAGATAAGAGTCTCAGGGGGACTTCTCTGCCTGGTCTGGCTTTGAACTGCAATCCTCAGATCTCAGCCTCCTGAATAGCTAGACTTAGAGGCGTGAGCCACCAGCACCTGGCTGATTTAGACTCTTTTCTAAAAGGTTATATACTACTATACTCTTAGACTATTTATAGACTGTTCATAGACTCTATTATACTTCAGTTAATTCATTTGTAACCACTTGCATACCACCCAGTGGTTAGTTACAGATTTATAGGCACATTCTAACTACCAAAAATAAGGGAAAGCATGCAACCTTTGTTTCTCTAGGTCTGGCTTCTTCACTTAATAATTTTTCCAATCTTTCCATTTCCTTATGAATGGTACAGTATCATTCTTTCAAACAGATGAGTAAAATTCCATTGTGTATATACACCACATTTTCTTGATACATTTGCCTATTGAAGGACATCTATGCTGATTCCATATGTTGGCTATGGTGAATAGTGAGTGCTGCAATGAAAATGGTTGTGATGATGACTTTGTTGTAATCTTGTGTTCTATTGGATAAGTGCCCATGAGTGGGGCTGCTGGATGGTAGGATAGTTCTATGTTTAATTTTATGAGGAACCTCCATACTGCTTTCCAGAGTGGTTAAACAAGCTTACATCCTCACCGACAGTATACTAGAGTTCCCTTTTGGCCACAAACTTGCTATCATTTGTTATTTTTTTCTTAATATGGCCATTCTAACTTGGATAAGGTGAAATCTCAGTGTTGTTTTGATTTACATTTGCTTTTATGGCCAGAGATGTTGGACACTTTTTTCATGTGTTAAACAAGGTTGGGATAGGGCAAACTTCAGAGCAGATGCATTTCCATAGACACTTTATTTTCATTTTGAGTTCCTTAAAATTTAGCACATTCTCTTTAAAGTTCCTGTTATTTGCAGTTATGTTCAGCTTTCTACCAATCTTTTCTTGATTTTGTGCTGTTTTGGGGGCTTGAACTCATGGATCAACACTGGGCCTATTCTCCTCATGGCTGGTGCTCTTAGGCTTGCCTTGCCTTTACTTCCAGCCTTTTGCTGGTAATTTAATTGAGATAAGGCTCCTGGGTTTGTCTTCCTGGGTTGCCTTTGAACCTTGATCCTCAGATCTCAGCCTTCTGAATAATTAGGATTATAGGCAATAATTACCAGTGGCCAGGTTTTCCTTAAAAAACAAACAAAAAAAACCAACAAGAAACACACAAAAAAAACAAAACCAAACCAAAACAAAACAAAAAAAACAAGCTGGGCTCTTGTGGCTCACACCTATAATCCTAGTTAGGAGGCTGAAATCTGAGGATTAGAGTTTGAAGCCAGTCCAGGCAGGAAAGTCCATCAGACTCATTTCGAATTAACCACCAGAAAACTGCAAGTGGTGCTGCGGTTCAAAGTGGTAGAGCGCTAGCTAGCCTTGAGCAAAAGAGCTCTGAGACAGTGTCCAGGCCCTGAGTTCAGGCGCCACAACTGGCCAAAACCAAAACCCCAAAAAACAAAAATAAAGAGTAGAAATCATTTGCACTTCTACCATACTGGATCAGGTTTTAATTTTTGCACATTAATTTATATGTGGATACCTATCATTAAGTAGTTGTACTTTTAAAGTGCAACTATAGCCTTATTGTTTTTAATTTTATTATTATTATTGCCAATCCTGGGGCTTGAACTCAGGGTCTGGGCACTGTTCCTGAGCCTCTTTGTGCTCAAGGCCTGAGCTCTACCACTTGAGCCACAGTGCCACTTCCGGCTTTTTCTGTTTATGTGGTACTGAGGAATGGAATCCAGGGCTTCATGCATGCTAGGCAAGCACTCTACACTAAGCCACATTCCCAGCCCTGTTTTATATTTTTATACTTCCATAATAAATGTTGGTCATTATAGTTGTATTAATTAAGTCTTACATTTTGGAGAATTTTCAGTTCCAGAAAGCGTGGTTTAATTCCTTTTGTTAAGTAGAGAAGGGAAGGGTATAGGTACATAATCAGGAATTATAGTCTCCGGTTATACATAAGTTACTGACCATAGGTTCATTAGTATCTTTTGTGTTTTATATGATTGGGTCCAGTTTACAAGAAAGTGTTACCTGGGAGCATCCTTAATATAGTCTGTGACTCTGATAATGAAACCTTTCTAAACATTTTAATTAAACATGAACCTGACAAGAAATGATTTTTGAGCTGGTCATCGGTGCCTCACACCTCTAATCCTAACTACTCAGGAGGCTGAGATGTTAGGATCTCAGTCCAAAGCTATCTTGGGCTGGAAAGTCCATGAGAGTCTTGTGTTAACCTCCCCCCCCCCAAAAAAAGACCCCCAGCAACCCAGGGACATGCCTCTTGTTTGGACCCTATTTAGGCCCAGCCCAGCCCAGCCCAGCTGCCATTACGGCATTCCATGTGTGTCTCTGCGATCGTGTCCTGTGTCCTGGCTCATCTCCGGTCATCATGGCGTCCCAATTCAGCTCTCCATGGGAGCTGAATTGGTTTGTTAGTATTAATTTTGTTCTTCCTTTCTCTCTAGCCTGTTTCCTAACTGTGTTAAGTATATTTGGGGGCTGCAGGCCTTTGTAACAACAGGCTGCCTGGAGCCTTCTAAGTGTATAATAAAGACTCCAATGTTCCAACCTTCAAAACACAAAAACAAAACAAAACAAAAAGACCAAAACCAAAAATGAAAAAAACCCACACACCAAAAAGCTGGCTCCAGGACCAGCAAAAAGAAAAAGAAAATCGTAGAAATCACAATGTATATGTAAACAAGTTGAAGAAGGCAGTGTTTATGCTGAAAGCTTTCCCCACACTGTGTGGGTCCTCTGTTACTTCATTTATGTCACTTTTCCATAAATTCTCTGCTTTGGCCAATCTCTATTGCCTACTTTGCATTTTTGTGATGAAGCAGTCTCTGATTTCTCAGAGTGATACA
Source organism: Dipodomys merriami (assembly GCF_024711535.1). Classification (NCBI taxonomy): domain Eukaryota; kingdom Metazoa; phylum Chordata; class Mammalia; order Rodentia; family Heteromyidae; genus Dipodomys; species Dipodomys merriami. Next base: position 106,477,600 of record NW_027204492.1, read on the forward strand.
TTTTTCCTTATTCTTTGTCCTTTGCCTAATCATAAAAAAGAGTTTTACTTAATCTTTCAAATGCAGGTTAAGGAAAGCATGATTTGTACATATTCTTTCCGATTTCAAAAAATTAGGATTGCAGTGAGCCCAAAATGATTTATCATTTTCCTTTTTCCTATGAGATAGCTTCATAACAATACCAAGGCTTCTATACCTTCAGAAATATGATTACTGAAAATTTAATTTGATCCCTTTTTTGTCCATAAGAGATATGCCACCAGGGACATAAAATTTAATTTAAATGATTTATATTCACCTAAAGTAATTCTTCCTCTTTGTGATTGTGCTACAGAATCAATAATTGTTTGGTTAATTTGTTACATTTTTCTCTTGAATATTAAGGGTCATTTTCTTCTTGGAATTTTATTATTTTTATATAGTTATTTTTCTATTCCTATAATGTAACTGAAATTTATAAAGCTAACCATGATTAAGGAAGTTTTTTCCTTCTTTCTGTATGCATGCATGTACTGGTCCTGGGGCTTGAACTCAGGGACTGGGTACTGTCTCTGAGCTTGTTTGGCTCAAGGCTAGTGCTCTACCACTTGAGCTACAGCTACACTTGCAGCTTTTTGTGATTAATTGGACATAAGTCTCCTAGACTTTCTTGCTTAGGCTGGCTTTGAACTATGATTCTCAGCTCTCATCCTCCTGAGCTAGGATTACAGGTGTGAGGTACCAGTGCCCACCTTCAGGAACAAACTCCCTTCCTTCCTTCCTTCCTTCCTTCCTTCCTTCCTTCCTTCCTTCCTTCCTTCCTTCCTTCCTTCCTTCCTTCCTTCCTTCCTTCCTTCCTTCCTTCCTTCCTTCCTTCCTTCCTTCCTTCCTTCCTTCCTTCCTTCCTTCCTTCCTTCCTTCCTTCCTTCCTTCCTTCCTTCCTTCCTTCCTTCCTTCCTTCCTTCCTTCTAAAACTTTTATCTTTGACCCTTCTACTTTATTCTCTTCCTTTCCATAGAGTTAAACAGTTTTGAAAAAAGTTTATTTCCACCTGATAAAGTTATATAATTATACCCATCTCTTGAATTTTTATGTTACTATATGTTTCAGTGAACAAGATGATTAAAATTAGATTCCCTTTAACATAAACTTCTTAAATCAACACTGGATTCTTCAACACTAGTTTCTATTCAGAGCAACCTCAGTCTTTAAGGTAAATCTTATTTCATACTCATTAAAAAATAGGGAACATGGAACATGGAAGGGTAAAAGAGAACAAGGAAACAAGATTGCATGAAAGAAAGGAAAAAGCATGTGATCAAGAGATTAAAAACTGTCTACAAATAAAGTAAAAGTAATACTAGTTATAGCTAAAAAGAAAAGACAACAGTTGGGAATCTTCTATGTCCTTCAGTATTAGAACCCACCAAGTCATCCAGGCACTAGTGGCTCATACCTATAATCCTAGCTACTCAGTTGACTGAAGTCTGAGGCTTGTAGTGTGAGGACTGCAGAGGAAGTAAAAAAAAAGGAAGCTGGAAATCACACACACACACACACACACACACACACACACACACACACACACACACACACACACACACACACACACACACACACACACACACACACACACACACACACACACACACACACACACACACACACACACACACACACACACACACACACACACACACACACACACACACACACACACGAGTCTGGTGGGGACTACTGTAGTTCCTTTCTGTTCCCATTGTACAGGTTGGTACTACAAGGGGGCTGAGGGCTGGGCCCATCAAAGGCATATTGTCATCATCAGGGCTGCATTCACTTTGAAAGTCCATATGAGCTTGGCAGCATATGGGCTTTTTAGAGGTGGGGAATATGAAGTCTATGGGCTATATAAGGCCCTTTAATAATTTTGTATGTGATGAGACAGCTGCTTTTCATCCAGCTGACCTGGCTGTCTGCCTGTATTGATACTGTTGTATGGCGTGTGCATGATGTTATCATTACCCAAATGACCTTTAGCAGAAGAAAGGTTTCCCACTCCTGCCAGAGGTCACCCAGTTAAGCTGATGACTGTCCTTTATGTGTATCAGAGAGTGGGAAGAAACAAACATCATGGGGCTCTGCACTGGAGGGAGAGAAGCACAAGAAAACCTAGCATTTAGCCAGTTTCAGTGCCTTCAGACCTCTCCCCAAGCCATGAAGCACCTTGTTTAATGAGCAGCGTCTAAAGCAACCCAGTCAGTGGTCGCTGCACCTGTGCTTAGAGCTCAGTCCTATCCAGCAGTAAGATCCCCCAGCCTCCTTTGGCAGCAAATCACATATCACACAGAGACTGCTTTGGAGGTTGAGCTCTCATCAACCATCAATCTCTGCAGTAATCCACTGGTGATGGCATTTACTTCAACACAGGGGACAGGGGCCCACTGATTACCATGCTGCCCACAGCCTATGACCCCTGCTGCTTCAACTTCTCTGTGGCTCATTGTCCACTTGTGCAGGTCCCCCCTCCCCCCTTTCAAGGCCATCTCTTACTCAGGCATATAGCAGGGTGACCCCAGGCTCCCTGAAAAAACAAGGAATACTCATGCTTAGTTTTCAGCTTCCCAGAGTAACTCATTTTCAAGCTGGTCTCTGGCTATAGCACCCTGGAATAGGAGGAACACTGTGAGGAAATTTCTTCAGTGCTGGTTCTACCCCTTAGAAGTAGTTACTGGCATACCCCTGGCCTGCCAGTCTGTTGTCACTGGTGCCTTCTGTGTGGCTGGCCTTGTGAGACAGATTAGCCCTCCCTTCCAGCTGGGATTAGAATTGCGCGTTTTCCTACTTTCCTCCTGCCAGAGTATGTACCCTCTGGAATCTAAGCTTGGATCCAGGCTCTGATTCATGTTTCCCTTGAATAGCAAGGCTACTCCAATAAAAGCTCATGCTTTTTACAGGGTGGGCAGTTGCCTTCAGAACCTATGCAGCAGCTAGGATTTACTTACCTCTTTGGGTTCCTATCCTCCCTAAAATTTTAGGCTAATACATTAGGCTAATATATTACTTCAGTCATTTTCATTTCTGGTTTCTTTCTTTCTTTTTTTTTTTTTTTAAGATTCCTGAGGCATGTATGCTTGTTTTAAGCCAGCATGTAGTCTACGACAAGAAGTGGAAGGCCTTGACACCTAATATAAGACTGACATAGCTGTTCTTTTGCTTTAGGCTCCACCTTCAGTCTTATGACAGGAAATATACCATCATACTTCCAATTGATTAGCATATCCAGGAATCCACAGTGTAAATCAGGTTGGTGCTTAACTTTGGTTCTTTCAGCTTCTCATATCCACTAAGTCAGTTTACCACTTCCTGACCTTTCTAGAATCTATGTTTTGGGGTTTTTTTTGAGATCAGGTTTCATTAAGTAGCCAGTATGTCCTCAAACTCAAGATTCTGCGGAATTATTTAATTCATGCAAGTCTAACCCTTAGTTTTATGCACGGCACCTTTTACCTTATCAATTCATTACGTAATGTTAATTGTACTAAAAAAGTAACGATGGTGAGAAGCTTAAATTTCTTCTTTAGGCTTTATGTATCTCCCATGAAATGTTGGTTTTATTATGGGATATTTCTTCATTTTATCTGGGAAGCTTTCATGCTAATGGCTGAATATTATCTACAGAGTTGAATGGTTCAACTTACAAGTTAAAAGATCAATTCTTTCAAGGTATGTCTTGCTGCATTTTGTATAGAGAACCCTTGACTTGTGCTAAAACATTAAAAAATCATAAATTTGTTTGCTTTTATCTGTCTGGATCTTGACATGCATTAGGATTCATCAACACATTACACCCACATGAACTTCATTTATTTGATTACACATGGCGTTTAGTATAAATCACCATCTTATATTAGTAAGGGGTGACATCATCTTCCTTTTTTTCCTATGATGACTCATTCCTGTGTTGGGAAATAACACATTGTACCATTTGTCAGTTATTTCTAGTCTGACTTCTCTTTAAATTCATTATTCCTTTAGGTTCTTAATTAGAGGCTGTCTTGTTCTCATTCCAGTGCACTATGTCTAATATCATAAGAACCCAGTCTTCAGCCTTTATGGGTGATAAAAGGCAAAAAGTACCCACAATGTGCCAGGTACTGGACCATTTCCTCTAGCCTGTCTTCATTTCCCAAGATATGCTGGGCAGAATGAAGAATATTTATTGGCACTCTGTAGGAGCGTGTTTTCATGATCAGGTAAATTCAAAGAAGGCTAGATGAAAAGAAGTTAAATTTGTTTATTTAAAGGAAGGCTTAATGGTATCTCTAATAATTATTTTTTGAGACAGGGTGTCTCTGTGTAGCGTAGGCTGGCCTAAAACTATTCAGTCTAGGCTGTCTTCTAACCCATCGCCTTCCTGTCTCAGCCCTCAGAGTGCTGGGATTACATGTATATGTCATCATGCCTGCTATGAACATTTAAAATGATTAATAACATTCCAGCTGATCATTTCTTCCTCAAAGACATAATAAATAATGGAATATTGTTATGTGTATTTTTTTAACTCAGGACCTGGGCATAGTCTCTGAACCTTTTTTTTTTTTTTTTGCTATGCCTCTTGAGCCACAGCTCCATTTCTGGCTTTTTTGTTGGTGGGGAGGTTGTTAATTGGAGATAAGAGTTTTACAGACTTTTTTTTTTTACCTGGGCTGGCTTTAAACTATTTCAGATCTCAGACTCCTGATAGCTAGGATTACAGATGTGAGTGATCCACACCTGGTTTTTTTTCTGTTATTTTTTTTTTTCTTTTTGGTCATGGGGCTTGAACTCTGGGCTTGGGCGCTGTCCCTCAGCTCTTCAGCTCAAGGCTAGTGCTCTACCACTTCAGCCACAGCACCACTTCCTGTTTTCCAGTGGTTTATTGGAGGTAAGAGTCTCATGGACTTTTCCTGCCCGGGCTGGCTTTGAACCATGATCCTCAGATCTCAGCCTCCTGAATAGCCAGGATTACAGGTGTGAGCCACCAGCACCTGGCTTTTGTTATCTTTAAGTGGTTGTACAAAGGAGTTTTAATTCAACCTGTTATGTACAGTACAAGTTGAAAATAACTGGAAAAGTATGTTAAGAAACCCATGAATATGGGCTTAATGTCCATGTGTATTATTATGATTATTATTATTATTGTCGTGGGGCTTGAACTCTAGGCCTGGGCACTGTCCCCTCAGCACTTCAGCTCAAGGTTAGCGCTCTACCACTTGAGCCACAGTGCCACTTCCGGCTTTTTCTGTTTACGTGGTGTTGAGGAATTGAACCTAGAGCCTCATGCACGCTAGGCAAGCACTCTACCACTGAGCCACCTTCCCAACCCCCATGTGTATTATTTTTGTCTCCATATTTAGGGTGTATTTCCTTTTGGTGGCATTAGGGTTTAGACTCAGGGCCTTGAACTTATTAGGCAGGCAGTCTACCACTTATGCCTATAGACTATGGGTGCAGCTTAAAATTAAGGTTCCTTTACCATCATAGGGGTGAGAAGTGTATAATTGGTAGTATCTTATGACGTGTCTCATGTAGCATCAAATCTTCTCTGTCTTCCTCCCCTGCCCCCGCCCCCCTGCCCCCAGCCACTACTGGGATTTGATCTTAGGTTTTTTGCACTTTCTAGGCTTAGCTCAGCCTCCAGCCCTGTTTTTCCTTAGTTATTTTTAGGATAGGGTCTTGCTTTGACTTGAATGGAAGATGTGATCAGCCCACTTGTAGGATTCCTGTCATTGCTGGGATCCTAGTGGCGCATGCCACTGAATCCTGTTGCCTTCTGTGGAGAGTCTTATGTGCTTTTCTGCCTGGGCTGGCCTGATAATGCAGTCTTTCCAATCTTAGCCTCCTGTGTGGGCACGTGCCACTTGTGCCTAGCTATGGATTGAAAAGGTCTTATGAGCGTTTCTGCAGAGCTGGCCTTGAATCACAATCTCAGCCTCCCAAGTAGCTTGGATTTACAGGCAAGAGACCCTGTTAACTGGTTTTACTGGTTATTTTTGAAATAGGGTTCTACTTGCCTTCTAGCACTCACACAGATGGAGATCCACCTACTTTAGGCTTCTTTCTTGTAGTTGTTTGGGATCATGGGCATGCATCACTCGTTCCAGTTTCCCTCCATGAAGAGGGAGTCTTGTTGCATCTACACAGGCTGGTCTCATACTGTGATCCTCCAAATCTCAGCCTCCCATGTAGCTTGGGATGACAGGTATGAGCCACTACACTGAGGGTTGAGAATGGGTCCTGAGATGTTCTTCTGCCAAGATTGGCCTCAAACCTTGATCCTCTAGATGCCAGCCTCCCAGGTAGCTAGGATTATAGATATAAACAACTGGTACTTGTCTACAATTCATTTTCACCAATTTCCCTCTGCCTTGTGGCTATTGATCTATCTTCTGTTCTGTCTAAACTTATGCTTACCATCCCTTTCCTGAGTCAGCAAGTGCTATGTACCAAACTCTACCCACTATTTCAGAAGCATTGATTTGATTTTGATGTCTGCATATATGCTATATATGTCCATATATATGACTATATACATATATACATATATGTATACATAAACATATATATATATATAGATAGATAGATAGATACACAATTTCTGGCTTTGGGGCTAGAACTTAGTTTCTAGTTGTTATCCCTTAGCTTTTCGTTGCTCAAGCCTGCTGCTGTAGCATTTGAGCTATAGCTCCATTTTTGACTTCGTGCTGGTTAATTGGAGATAAGAGTATCATAGACTTTCTGCCCCAGCTGGCTTTGAACCACGATCCTCAGATCTCAGTCTCCTGAGTAGCTAGGTTTACAGGTATGATCCTTCGGCTCCTGGCATGCTTACATATATATTTATATTTTAGGTCTAACATCCACATATGAGGAAAAATATTCACTCTTTGTCTTTCTGAGCCTGACTTAGTTCATCCAAATATGATTTTTCTGTTTTTAAAGCTGTATTTAAAAAATGTTTTCATTGTCTATTTTTTGGTACTGGGGATCGAACCCAGGACATTGCACTTGCTAGGCAAGTGCTTTGCCACTAAGCTACATCCCAGCCCTGATGTCTCCTTAATCTCAGGAGAAAATTCTGCAAAAGAGAGCCTCCCTCCTGAGGAGCAAAGACGCTGGGATGGTCATTTGTCATTTTGCATTAATCATTGGTTGGTAGCCTCTGGGGTGGTCTGCTGTGTGAGCAACAAGGTAGGCTTTGGTGGCTTGAGAGAATCCTTGTGTACAGGCATATAGATTCTGAAGTTGGACATCAGATAATGTGCAGAATTGTTAAAGACTGAGGTAAGGGAATGTGGCTGGTGTGCCTTGATCAGGGAGATGATCTTTCCATACTAAATGAAAGTGCTATTTCAAAACAGAAACAGCTTCATGGTAAATGCAAGCAGAGATCATTTTAATACTTCATTAGAACTGTAGAAGGGTACAAAGAGTGAGTTAGTTTAACAGTACAGTTTGCTCATATGGGTTGGTAAACATGTACTTGATAGGAAATTGCACTTCCTAGAGTAAACACTAGATGGTGGTCTTCTCTAAGCAAAAGATTACAACCAGGTTTTGGTGCTGATCTATAAATATAGTTTAGCACACAGTTTTAAAGTACTTGGGCTTCAATCAATCAAAAAGTATTTATCGAAGTGCCAAGAGTTTGGCCTGAAATGGAAGACAAATTAGTATTAAGGAGAGAAAGACAGAAAAGCACATAACAGAAGCAGCAGCTTTTCAGTTTAAATCAGCCTGGATTTTTCTTTTCTTTTGAAGAACTGTTAGATTATATAGCATAAGTTTCTCATAAGGAAAAACTTTGTATTAATGGAACAATAGTTGCTATTTGTTTTTTATCATTAAATTGTTGAATATTATATATTCAGTTATTGATTATATCTTTTGTTTGATTTTATGATGAAATTTAAGAAACATGATGTTATGGGAAGGGATGGGAAGGGGAAACAAAGGAGGAGGCTACAATGCTTGATAAGAAATGTACTCATTATCTTGCCCATGTAATTGTAACCCCTCTGTACAGTATTTTCACAATAAAAAAAGAAACATGATGTTTTCTGTAACATGTTATTTGAGTATCTTACTAAGTGAACTTTCAGTGTTTAATTTCTCTAGCTTTTATTACCCCAAACCTCTAATATCAACCTCAGAAAGTCTAGGGAGTTCTTAGAGCAGTACTTCTTAAAGTTTAGTGTGCATAACAGGCATTGGAAAATGGTTAAAAAACAGATTTAAAGCTAGTGGTTCTGGAGTGGGACCAGAGTATTTGCTTTTCTCTCTTTTTTTTTTGTCAGTCATGAGGCCTGAACTCTGGGCCTGGGCGCTGTCCCTCAACTCTTCAGCTCAAGGGTAGCGCTCTACCACTTGGGCCACAGCACCACTTCTGACTTTTTCTTTTTTTTTTTTTAAGGTGGGTTGGTTTAATTTTTTTTCTTTTTTTTTATTGTGAAAATACTGTACAGAGGGGAACTTCTGACTTTTTCTGCTTATACTGAGGAATCAAACCTAGGGAGCACTCTACCACTGAACCACCTTCCCAGCCAAACATTTGCATTTCTAACAAACTCCTGGATACTACTGCTTTGTGGCTCACACTCTGAGTTAGATTTTTTTTTTTTTGTCAGTCCTGGGGCCTGAACTCTGGGCCTGGGCACTGTCCCTCAGCTCTTCAGCTCAAGGCTAGTGCTCTACCACTTGAGCCACAGCACCACTTCCAGCTTTTTCTGCTTATGTGGTGCTGAGGAATCGAATCCAGGGCCTTATGCATGCAAAGCAAGCACTCTACCACTGAGCCACCTTCCCAACCCCTGAGTTAGATTCTTATGTGTAGATATGCTAATTAAATGAATACATATTTCCATTGAAATTTTCTATAGGAAAATTATTTTCTTACCTTAGTGTGATTATTCTTTCCTCTATCTTCAACCTCATTTATCCCCTATTCCCATCATGTTCTTACAATGAACTATATACTGACTGTGGTAGACCTGCTACAGATAGAGATAAAGAATGGGAGAAACAATATTTTTTTTAAATTTTATTTTACCGTAAAGATGCTGTACAGTTACATGAGTAAGGCAATGAGTTACATTTTTGGGGTGGGGGTCCAGTCGTAGGGCCTGAACCTCTGGGCCTGGGCGCTGTCCCTCAGCTCTTCAGCTCAAGGCTAGCACTCTACCACTTGAGCCACAGTGCCACTTCTGGCTTTTTTCTTTTTCTGCTTATGTGTGCTGAGGAATCGAACCCAGGGCCTCATGCATGCAAGGCAAGTGCTCTACCACTGAGCCACCTTCCCAGCCCCATGAGTTATATTTCTTGTCTAGCATTTGATTGATGCTTTTCTATTAACCCCAGATTATTTGTTGTGTATCTGCATCTACACTCCTCAAAGGAGTTCCTTTGTGAACTAAATCCTCATTTTAGTCAACTTTGAGTGTACCCTGTGAGGAACACATGGTTACCATTGATTTGGAAAATCTAACTGGGTAAAATGTACTTGGGTTGTAGAAAAAAACCCAAACAAATGAACATTATGTAGATACTTTTTCCTTTTTATGGTATGAGCACTTAAAATTCTCAGAAATGTTCAGGAATATAATATATTGATACTAACTATAGCCATCACGTACAAGGGATCTCTTGAGCTTGTAATGAATGTGTTCATTAGCTTGATTTGGCGATTTTACAGTGTACACATACTTCCAAACAGCATGCTATACATGATAAATATACGCAGTTTAAAAAAAATTTGACAGTTAATAAACCAGAAAATAAGAGAACTTGAGCCAAATGAACAGGTTCAATTTTGACAAATACTTAATTCCTCTCAATCCCAACTTCATGTCAACATTGCTCGACATTATTGATGCTTTTGGGACAATGACTCAAATTTGGCTTAGGATTTCCATTCCTTCTATAAAATTTGAAATGTTCAGAAAACTTCTTCTGGTTACTGTGGGTTAGACAAGAGTCCCACTTAGATGTAGCTCAGCAGAGACTTCTAGCTTGTTCAATAATTGTTCCCAGATTGCTGGTCTCTATCCTTATTGAAATTGATGATGACAGACAACAGAAATAATAAACCTAATTTACTTTGAAAAACAACAGTATTTCTCTTTGACTCACTCTTTTATATGAGCAGACTAGCCTTACTGTTTCTCATCTCAGTTCATTTAATGTCTGTACATGTATATATGAAGGTATAAAGACGGTTGACCCAAGTGTTTACTATAAAAAGAGTCTTATGAGGTTGAATGGCAGCATGTTTTTCTTTGTGGGATCCCACTTAATTTGCACCTATTTAAATATCAAAACCTATTGCATCTTGAGTTTTCATGTGGGCTATTCCAGGGGGATAACATTTTTAGTCTTTAATGTGGCAGGGATTTTCTTCTTGGCTGTATTGACCATTTCTCCTTTAAACTCTACCACTTGAGTCTGCAAACTCATTCTCTTCCTAAACAATGACTCTAGGTGTTTGCTAGAATTCCATTACTGTGCCAGAGACCTCGTCACTGGGATTTTTTTAATGGGGAAATTTCAAGGCCTGTTTTCAAGGTTACTACTTAGTGCAGCAGATATGTAACAAGGTGTTTGTTTTCAGTTATTGTCAGAACAGATGGCACTGTAGCAGTTTTCAGACACTCACATGATCAATACTACCAGGAATTCTTTTTCACTGGCCACCATTAGAAAATCTAGTTTGAATGGTTAGAAAAATAAATCACCATTGCTGGTTCACTTCCTTGATTTCTTCTGTATCTCAGTCAGCCATCTGCTCCCCCAACTGGTCATTGGGAACAAGTGCTAAGTATACAGATAGGAACACTAGATAAGGTTTCCCTATGGAGTTTGTAGCCTTAGAAAAGTAGCACAGGTATACAAATTGTCATTTATTTTTAGAAATGATAGCGACATTAGGTTTGTGATGTAGAGGAAAGAGTCTAAATTGGGAGAAGGGATTGTTTTGGAGAAATTTCATAGAAGAGTTAGTATTGGAGAGAATTTAAAGGTTGAATAGAAGATGATGTTCATTGCAGCATTGTTCACAAGCTGACTGACCATCCGTGGGTGAATGCAGAAGAAAAAAATGTGCTATATAACATATATGCTAATTTAAAAGGAAGGAAATCTTCAGGAGGAGGGGCTTAAGTGGTGCTTGCTTAGAAAGTTTAAGGGCCTGATTTCAAAGCTCATTGTGAAGAACGATGAGGACAAGGATGAAAAAGGAGAGGAGAGGAAAAGGGAGGATGGAGCAAAGGAGAAAGAAGGGGAAAAGAGGAAGAAAACTTTGCCATATTCAATAACATGGCTGAACCTTTAGGACATTATACTAAGTGCATACCAGTTATCGGATAAATACTGCATGATTGTACTTACATGAAGTCAGCAGAATAAATTCATAGCGAGAGAAAATAGAATGGTGATGGTGAAGAGAAAATGAAGTTACACAAGGTACATAAAGTTTGTTACCTTCCATGAATCAGTTTTAGAGATCTTTAGTACATTACTGTGCCTATAGTTGCTAATTCAGAGTTGTATGCTTAAATAGTTTTCTTAGAGCATAGATCTCATGTTGAGTTCTTACCAAAAAAACCCCAAAAGAACCCCCCCAAAAAACCAACAAAGTCAGGTGCTCACGCCTGTAATCCTAGTTACTCAGGAGGCTGAGATCTGAGGATCACAGTTCAAAACCATCCTGGGCAGGAAAGTTTGTGAGACTCTTATCTCCAATAAACCACCAGAAAACCGGAAGTGGAGCTGTGGCTCAAGTGGTAGAGTGCTAGCCTTGAGCTGAAGAGCTGAGGGACAGTGCCCAGGCCCCAGAGTTCAAGCCCTGTGACTGACAAAAAACCAAACAAACCCAAAACAAAAACAAAACAAAACAAAACAAACAAAAACCAATCCATATTACAGAGAAGCATGGCAAAAACTTTTAGAAGCTATAAGTATTTTTATTATTTAGCCCCACAAAAAATAAAATACCTAGGAATTAACTTAACCAAAGAAGTGAAGGACCTCTATGATGAAAACTTTAAAATCTTGAAAAAGGAAATCAACACAGAACTTAAAAAATGGCAAAACCTCCCATGCTCCTGGATTGGCAAGATTAACATCGTGAAAATGGCAATACTTCCCAAGGCTATCTACAAATTCAACGCGATACCTATCAAAATTCCACCCTCATTCTTCAAGGAAATAGAGGAGGCAATCCAAAAATTCATATGGAACAATAAAAGACCCCGAATAGCAAAAACGCTCCTCAATGAAAAGAACACTGCTGGAGGAATATCAATACCAAATTTCAAACTCTACTATAAAGCCATAGTAATCAAAACAGCTTGGTATTGGCATAAGAACAGACCTCAGGACCAATGGAATAGAATTGAAAACCCAGAAATGAACCTACAGACCTATAGCCATCTAATCTTCGATAAGGAAGCTAAAACAATAGAATGGAAGAAAGACAGCCTCTTCAGTAAATGGTGCTGGCAAAATTGGTTAACTACATGTAGAAAACTAAAGCTAGATCCTTATATATCACCCTGCACCAGAATCAACTCCAAATGGATCAAAGACCTTGAACTCAAAGCAGACACTCTGAAAACATTACAGGATGGAATAGGAGAAACCCTAGGTCTCCTAGGCTCAGGTGGAAATTTTCTGAATAGAGACCCGGAAGCACAACAAATCAAAGAAAGGTTGGACAAATGGGATTGCATAAGATTGCAGAGCTTCTGCAGGGCAAATGACATAGCTGGCAAGATCAATAGAAAGCCCACCGATTGGGAGAAGATCTTTACTAGCCATACAACGGACAAGGGTCTCATATCTAAAATATACTTGGAACTCAAAAAATTAAACCACCCAACAACAAATCCTCAAAGAAACAACTGCCCAATAAATAAGTGGGCGAAAGACTTAAAGAGAAGCTTCTCTGAAGAAGAAAGAAGGATGGCCAATAGACACATGAAGAAATGTTCAACATCCCTAGCCATAAAAGAAATGCAAATCAAAACAACATTGAGATATCACCTCACTCCAGTTAGAACAGCAAAAATCAAGAACTCTAACAACAACAGATGCTGCAGGGGATGTGGACAGAAAGGAACCTTACTTCATTGTTGGTGGGAATGTAAACTTGTTCAACCACTTTGGAAAGCAGTATGGAGGTTCCTCAAAAGACTTCACATAGAGCTCCCCTATGATCCAGCAATCCCACTTTTGGGCATTTACCCAAATGTTTACAAACAAGACCACACTAAAGCTACCAGCACAACTATGTTTATTGCAGCATTATTTACCATAGCTAAGATATGGAACCAACCCAGATGCCCCTCAGTAGATGAATGGATCAAGAAAATGTGGTATATATACACAATGGAATTCTATGCCTCCATCAGAAAGAATGACATTTCCCCATTTGTTAGGAAATGGAAAGGTTTGGAAAAAATTATATTAAGTGAAGTAAGCCAGGCCCAAAGAAGCATAGGTCCCATGGTTTCCCTTATTTACAATATCTAGTATAGGTATGAGTCAAGTGGAAAAGGTCAGATAATGTGATGTTAGGAAAATGAACCCTTAAATATGTATTTTAATGTTTTCGTTTCTTTCATGCATGTGTTTCTAACGCATTTATAAGATTATTTCTTTGTTGCTTTGTATGTCCCTCCCCCACAGTGTAACCCCCGCTTTCACTATATTTGATGTCAGTATAACATGTGGAGGAGATGGGGACAAACAAGTCGTTTATGTCAAAACCAGCTTTACAATGTCGGTGTGTGGGGGGGAGGGGGGTATAATTGGGTGGGGGGAGGGGGGTAAAATTGGGTGGGGGGAGGGGGGAGGCGGGGAAGGGAAGTGAAGGGTAAACAAAGGAGGAGGCTGCAATGCTTGGTAAGAAATGTATGCATTATCCTGCCCATGTAATTGTAGCCCCTCTGTACAGTATGTTCTCAAATAAAATAAAATACAATTAAAAAAAAAAAAGAAAGTATAATCGATCTCATGTGAAAATTAATCAGGCATAAATATACAGTAATTTCAGAAGTTATTCAAAAATTGAACAATAAGTAGTAGATGTTAGGGAACAATGATAAGAAAACGCTTAGAAAGGTTAAAGATCCTTAGAAGTGGCTCCTTGGAATCCAATCTTTAACACATTTGTGTTATCAGGAAAAACTGCATTGCATGCATCCTTATATACTTTGATTGTCAAATCCGCTAAAAATCATTACATATAAGAGGAAAAAATAAACAATCCAAACTGGCTTTAATAATAAATATACCTGTGTCATCAAATACCCATTTTTTTCTTCATTTTTCCACTCTGCCTTGTATAATATAGATTTTATCCTCAGGTTTGCATAGTGACCTTCCTGAGAAGCTTTGGCATTTCCCTGATGACTACAATAAAACCAAATTTATAAAAAAAAAAAAAAGTATTTTTATTATTGTGAAGTTGTGATTGTTTCATGGGTATATGCATATGTCCAAGTTCACAGACTTGGATATCTGTATTTTATATGTAAAGTATACATAATTAAAGTTAGTTAAAAGACACAAGATGTTTTAGATTTAAAAACATATGTAGTAAGTGTGTGTGTGTGTGTGTGTGTGTGTGTGTGTGTGTGTGTGTGTGTGTGTGTGTGTGTGTGTGTGTGTGTGTGTGTGTGTGTGTGTGTGTGTGTGTGTGTGTGTGTGTATGTGTGTGTGTGTGTGTGTGTGTGTGTGTTCAAGCCAGTACAGTGGCTTGAACTCAGGGCACTGTTCTTAGCTTTTTACTCAAGACTGGTACCCTACCATTTCAGCCACAGATCTACTTACGGCTTTTTGGTGGTTAATTGGAGATAGGAGTCTCACAGTCTTTCCTGCCCAGACTTTGAACCACAATCTTCTGATCTCAGCCTCCCAGGTAGCTTGGATTACAGGCATGAACTCCTGGCCTCATTCTCATTCAGGCCTAATTCTCATATAGGCCTAATTCATAGAGACCTAATTCTCATGCAGAATCTAGATGGCTCTGAAGTTAGCAATAATTAAGAACCCAAGTATTTGAAGTGGTTAATATGACCGCTTTTCATTTTTATTTGTTTTACTTTAGTGTGTGTGTGTGTTTGTGTTTGTATTTGTCGTTCATGGGGCTCGAACTCAGAGCCTAGGAACTGTCCCTGAGCTTTCTGTGCTCAAGGCTAGTGCCCTACTACTTGAGCCACACTTCTGCTTTTGTTTTTTTTTTTTTTGATGACAAGATGGAGATAAGAGTCTCATGGGCTTTACTAGCAAGGCTGGCTTAGAACTTTGATTCTCAAATATCAACTTCCTGAGTAGCTAGGATGACAGGTATGAGCCACCTTGGCCTGCCTTGAATTGCTTTTTAAAACATTATATTACTGGGTGTTGTTGGCTCACTCCTGTAATACTAGCTACTCAGGAGGCTGAGATCTGAGGATTGTGGTTCAAAGCCAGCCTGGGCAGGAAAGTCCATGGGACTCTTCCAATTAATCACAGAAAAAACTGGAAGTGGCATTGTGGCTCAAGTGGTAGGGCACTAGCCTTGAGCAAAAGAGGAGCTTAGGGACAGCGCCAAAGCCTAGAGTTAGAGACCCATGACTGGCAAGAAAACCAAAAACCCAAAAGCCAAAAAACCCCCACCTTATGTCTGTGATAGGTTTATTTTCATTTTATCTTGAGCAACTTTTCCTATTTTTAATA
This sequence comes from Dipodomys merriami, assembly GCF_024711535.1. Classification (NCBI taxonomy): domain Eukaryota; kingdom Metazoa; phylum Chordata; class Mammalia; order Rodentia; family Heteromyidae; genus Dipodomys; species Dipodomys merriami. Next base: position 106,493,335 of record NW_027204492.1, read on the forward strand.
CCTGTAAGAAGTATTTTGAACATGTTCAAAAGAGTAATTTTCTTCAGAATTTTCCTAATCTTTTTTTTCTTTTAGTCTGAAAAATTTCCCCCCTCTGGTAAAAATAATCATTTAAAATTTACTTTTCTAAAAGTGGAATAATATAATCCAACTACTTAGAGTGATATTTCCACTCAGAGTCCAAACAGATATGGTAGGAAAGTTCCTTCTATCAACACTGACGAGTATTTGGTGAATCCAATTTGCAAAAACTGCTACACGAGATCCTGAGAGTGCTGCAGGCAGGCTCCCTCCTGTTTCTGGTTTTGCTACTGTTAATAAGACTTACTGAATTCTCTCCCAACAGAGATGTCAAGCTAGGCTACATGGATTACCGGGGAGGATAAAAGTAGTTAGGTCATTTCTGAAGAACTTCACAGAAATATTAAAGTAAGTTGTAAAGGAATTTGTGCTCATACGCACATACTTATTTTTCATGTGTGCTTTTATTTCTCTGAAGTTAGGGCTGAGAATGTGAGGGTTCTTTCCTTAGCTGCTCGGGAAGGTTCTCAGGTGGTGCTAAAGGGCTTTTCCCGCTAGGTTGTATACTTAGGATGGGTGAGAAGGCTCATAAGGACCTAGGTTTAAAGCAATTTGATCAGGGCTTGAGAAATCAATGGAAATGGATGAGGAATACTCATAACATCCCCCAGATCAATAGAAATATTCAAGCATGGATGGTCACTCTTGAGACTAGTTTCTAATCTCAAACTAATGTGTGTCTCCTCTTAGTAGATGATGGTGTAGATGGTTAAAAGCCGTGCCATCCATTAAGGAAGTTAAGATTTTTATTCTGAAGGCAGAGTCAACATTTGTGGTGTCAGATATTTTGTTCAATTTATTTTAATTAATTTTATTTTTTGTGCATTCCTGGGCTTAGGCTCTGTCCCTGAGCTTTTGGGTTTAAGACTAGCACTTTACTACAGCTCTACCTCTGGATTTTTGGTGGTTAATTGGAGATAAGAATACCATGGATTTTCATGCTTGGGCTGGCTTCAAACCCCAGTCCTCAGATCTCAGCCTCCTGAGTAGCAAGGATCATAGGCAAGAGTAATCAGTGCTGGACTGATTTTTGGTTTAAAGGTAGCATAGATAGCCTATGGTTTCTATACTTTTTGTCCACATGAATGGTTTTTAGTTAGGTTTATTCTGATATAATTTACACATGAAATTTTATTCTTTTTTTTTTTTGTTATTCCTGGGGCTTGAAATCAGGGCTTAGGCACTGTCCCTGAGCTCCTTGACTCAAGGCTAGTGCTCTATCACTTTGAGTCACAGTGCTACTTCCAGTTTTCTGGAGGTTAATTGGAGATAAGAATCTCACAGACTTTCCTGCCTGGGCTGGCTTCGAACCTTGATCCTCCTATCTCACACTCCTGAGTAGCTAGGCTTATTGGTGTGAGCCACTGGTGCCTGGCTGAAATGTAATCTTTTATAGTTCTGTAATGTTTTGTTGTGTGTGTGTGTGTGTGTGTGTGTGTGTGTGTGTGTGTGTGTGTGTGTGTGTGTGTGTGTGTGTGTGTGTGTGTGTGTGTGTGTGTGTGTGTGTGTGTGTGTGTGTGTGTGTGTGTGTGTGTGTGTGTGTGTGTGTGTGTGTGTGTGTATGCATGCATGTATGGGCCCACTAACTCGGGTTGATTTCAGTGTCCTCCGCTCTCACTGGACTTAGTTCACTTAAGGTTGTCACTTTATCACTTACTTGAATTATCAACTCTACTTCTGGGTAATTGGAGATAACAGCCTCACTGGCTGTTCTGCTGGGGCTAGCTTTGAACCACAATCTGCAGATATCTGCCTCCTGAGAAGCTAGAATTACAGGTGGTGTAAGCCACGGATGCCCAGCTAGTTCTGTGAGTTTTGACAATGCATAAAGTGGTGTAACAGTTCTTACAATCAAGCTATAGAATAGTTTCATCATGCAGATAATTTTCTTTTGGCTGATTATATTAGTTCCTTTTGGCAACTATTGGTCTTCTCCTGTTCCTTAGTTTTGCAGTTTTGGAACAACCACTATGGAAAAGAGTTTGGCAGTTTCTTCTCAAGTGAAATATACACTTACGGTATGAGTCAGCAAGCACATTCCTAAGTATTTACCCTATAGAAAACAAAACTTAGGATCACATAAAAACCTGTATATGAATTTTCACAACAGCATGACTCATAGTCACCCCCCAAATGACAACAACTCAAATCCCTTGCTTGCTAAACATAAATAAACTCTTACATCTGTAACCTAGAATACTTCTTCAGCAATAAAAAAGAAACTAACTCTTGATGCACACAACAGAAATGAATATCACACACATTATGCTAAGCCAGAGAAGGCAACTTTGGAAGGCTCCAAACGGTGGAGTCCCACCAGCAATGTCTGCTAGCTCTAGGTACTCCCTGCCTATTTCAACACTTGGTAGATTTATTTTCATCCTTACTTTTGCAATGTTATTTCACTGCAGTGGTTAGTTTGCATTCTCCTAATGAATGTCTTTGCTTGAATCTGCTCATTAGACCTGTATCTTCTTTAGTAAAGTGCATTTCAGATCATTTACCCATTTTTTCTTGAGTTGTTTGTTTTTTATTGATGTGGTTTGCTATATAATAGATATATGCTTTAAAAATGTTTTCTTGCCAGTTACCTGTGGCTCATGTCTATAATCCTAGCTACTTAGGAGGCAGAAATCTAAGGATCAGGGCTGGGAAGGTGGCTCAGGCCCTGGATTCAATTCCTCAGCACCACATGAGCAAAAAGAAAAAAGCTGGAAGTGGTGCTGTGGCTAAAGTGGTAGAGCGCTAGCCTTGAGCTGAAGAGCTGAGGGACAGCACCCAGGCCCAGAGTTCAGGCCCCACGACCAGACCCCCCCCCCCAAAAAAAAAAAAAGAAATCTAAGGATCAGCCTGGACAGGAAAGTCTGTTGGACTCCAATTAGCCACCAAAAAGCCAAAAGTGGAGCTGTGTTCAAGGTCTTTGATCCATTTGGAGTTGATTCTGGTGTAGGGTGATATATAAGGATCTAGCTTTAGTTTTCTACATGTAGTTAACCAATTTTGCCAGCACCATTTACTGAAGAGGCTGTCTTTCTTCCATTCTATTGTTTTAGCTTCCTTATCGAAGATTAGATGGCTATAGGTCTGTAGGTTCATTTCTGGGTTTTCAATTCTATTCCATTGGTCCTGAGGTCTGTTCTTATGCCAATACCAAGCTGTTTTGATTACTATGGCTTTATAGTAGAGTTTGAAATTTGGTATTGATATTCCTCCAGCAGTGTTCTTTCCGTTGAGGAGCGTTTTTGCTATTCGGGGTCTTTTATTGTTCCATATGAATTTTTGGATTGCCTCCTCTATTTCCTTGAAGAATGAGGGTGGAATTTTGATAGGTATCGCGTTGAATTTGTAGATAGCCTTGGGAAGTATTGCCATTTTCACGATGTTAATCTTGCCAATCCAGGAGCATGGGAGGTTTTGCCATTTTTTAAGTTCTGTGTTGATTTCCTTTTTCAAGATTTTAAAGTAAAATATTACAGGATGGAATAGGAGAAACCCTAGGTCTCCTTGGCTCAGGCCGAAATTTTCTGAATAGAGACCCGGAAGCACAACAAATCAAAGAAAGGTTGGACAAATGGGATTGCATAAGGTTGCAGAGCTTCTGCAGGGCAAATGACATAGCTAGCAAGATCAATAGAAAGCCCACCGATTGGGAGAAGATCTTTACTAGCCCTACAACGGACAAGGGTCTCATATCTAAAATATACTTGGAACTCAAAAAATTAAACCACCCAACAACAAATCCTCAAAGAAACAACTGCCCAATAAATAAGTGGGCGAAAGACTTAAAGAGAAGCTTCTCTGAAGAAGAAAGAAGGATGGCCAATAGACACATGAAGAAATGTTCAACATCCCTAGCCATAAAAGAAATGCAAATCAAAACAACATTGAGATATCACCTCACTCCAGTTAGAACAGCAAAAATCAAGAACTCTAACAACAACAGATGCTGCAGGGGATGTGGACAGAAAGGAACCTTACTTCATTGTTGGTGGGAATGTAAACTTGTTCAACCACTTTGGAAAGCAGTATGGAGGTTCCTCAAAAGACTTCACATAGAGCTCCCCTATGATCCAGCAATCCCACTTTTGGGCATTTACCCAAATGTTTACAAACAAGACCACACCAAAGCTACTAGCACAACTATGTTTATTGCAGCATTGTTTACCATAGCTAAGATATGGAACCAACCCAGATGCCCCTCAGTAGATGAATGGATCAAGAAAATGTGGTATATATACACAATGGAATTCTATGCCTCCATCAGAAAGAATGACATTTCCCCATTTGTTAGGAAATGGAAAGGTTTGGAAAAAATTATATTAAGTGAATTAAGCCAGGCCCAAAGAAGCATAGGTCCCATGGTTTCCCTTATTTGCAATATCTAGTATAGGTATGAGTCAAGCGGAAAAGGTCAGATAGTGTGATGTCAGGAAAATGAACCCTTAAATATGTATTTTAATGTTTTCGTTTCTTTCATGCATGTGTTTCTAACGCATTTATAAGATTATTTCTTTGTTGCTTTGTATGTCCCTCCCCCACAGTGTAACCCCCGCTTTCACTATATTTGATGTCAGTATAACATGTGGAGGAGATGGGGGCAAACAAGTCGTTTAAGGATTCAGGTGGACCTGTTGCAACAATGAGAAGTACAAAATGTCATGTCAAAACCAGCTTTACAATGTCGGTGGGGGGGGGGAGGGGGGTATAATTGGGTGGGGGGAGGGGGGAGGCTGGGAAGGGAGGTGAAGGGTAAACAAAGAGGAGGCTGCAATGCTTGGTAAGAAATGTATGCATTATCCTGCCCATGTAATTGTAGCCCCTCTGTACAGTATGTTCTCAAATAAAAAAAAAAAATAAAAAATTTAAAAAGAAAAAAAAAAAAGTGGAGCTGTGGCTCAAGTGGTAGAATACTGGCCTTGAGGAAAAGAACTCAGGAAAAGCATCCAGACCCTGATTTCAAGCCCAGGACTTGTATGTGCACACACACACACACAACAACAACAACAACAACAAATTTTCTCTTCTTTGGTTCATTGATTTGTGATCTTAATGTCTTTTGAAGATCCAAAGTTTTAAATTTTGATGAAGTATAATTAATCTTGTTTTTAAAATTCTTTTGTTATTGTAAAGGTGATGTACAGAGGGGTTGTACTTATATAAGTCAGGTAATGAGTACATTTCTTTTCTTTTTTTTTTTTTTTTTGGGTCCGGTCGTGGGGCCTGAACTCTGGGCCTGGGTGCTGTCCCTCAGCTCTTCAGCTCTTCAGCACAAGGCTAGTGCTCTACCACTTGAGCCACAGTGCCACTTCCGGTTTTTTTCTTTTTGCTTATGTGGTGCTGAGGAATCAAACCCAGGGCCTTGAGCATGCAAGGCAAGCGCTCTACCACTGAGCCACCTTCTCAGCCCATGAGTACATTTCTTTTTGGCCAATGTCAGCCCTTCCCTTGCTCTCTCCCAGTTTTTCCCTTCTGTCCCCACCCACAAGTTGTATAGTTCATTTTCAACATAGTTTGTTTACCCTTTCTTCCTCCATTTCTCTGTGTCCCCCTTACCCTCCAAAACTAAGTCTTGGTTTTAGAATTTTTTGTAGCTAACTAAAGTTTTTCTCCTAATCTTCTAGATTTAGAGTTTTAAATTTAGGTTTATGTCCATTGTGAGCTAAGTTTTTTGGTATGGTATAAAGTACAAGCTAAGAATTTCTCTCGCTTTTTTGCATATGAGCATCCAAATGTTCCATATTCTAGCACCATTTGTTGAATAGACTTTCTTCATTGAATTTCATTTGCACTTTTCATTGAAACTCAATTGACCGCATGTGTGTGAATCTATTTTGGACTGCCTGTCCCGTTGCTAGTAGCACACTGTCTTGATGACTTTCCTTTTTTTTCATTGACTGTGGTACTTGAACTCTGGGCCTGGGCGCTGTCCTTCAGCTCTTCAGCTCTAGGTGAGGGCTCTGCCAATTGAGCCACAGTGCAACTTCCAGTTTTCTGGTAGTTTATGCAGATAAGAGTCTCATGGACTTTCCTATCTGGGCTGGCTTTGAACCGTGATCCTCAATTCTCAGTGTCCTGAGTAGCTAGGATTATAGGCGTGAGCCACTGGTGCCCGGCTCAACTTTACTTTTAACAAGCCACTTAGCTGTTCTTTTTCAGAATTTTTTTGACTAGTCAGGTTTCTTTTTCAAACACTTTAAAGTTGGCTTGTTGATTTCTATAAAAATTTGATGGGGATTTTTATTGAGATGTTGAGTCTATTGATGAATTTGGGAGAAAACTGTTATCTTAAAAATCAGGGATTTTTTTTTTTTGTAATTCACTAAAACTATCTCCATTGTTTTTACATTTGTGTAGTGTTGATATTTTTATCATAATTATATTTGCTTATTTTGTTAGATTATACTGAAGTACTTTTAGAACTTGATTCTGTTATAAATGGTACTATTGAGGGCGCAGCTGTGTGTGTTTGTCAGCTAAGGATAGTGATTGTGGAGGTTGCAAGGCTGCTTTGTGTCTTATGGTATAGATGTCTGCTGGTGCTGTACAACTTGAAGCATGCTTCCAGTCCTGCATTTTGCTGGTCATTTTGGAGATGGAGTCTCACAGACTTTTCTGCTTTGGCTGGCTTTGAACCAAAATTCTTCAGATCTCGGTCTCCTGAGTAGCAAATATTACAGATGTGAGCCACTGGTACCTGGCTACAATTGATTTTTGCATTTTGAGTTTGTGTATTGCAACCTTACTCATATCACTAGTTTATTCGAAAAGTTTATAGATTCCTTGATAACTCCCACGTAGACAATCGTATCTTCTGCTAACCTATGTGCCCTCTTTCTTTCTTTTTGCAGTACTGGGGTAGGCATTCTACCACTTGAGTCATGCCCCCAATCCCTTATTTATCTTTTTGTGTTTGATTGCATTAGCTAGGAAGTCCACCAGTATGACATTAAACAGAAATAGAGTGCGCTGGGCATCTGTAGCTCCCGTCTGTAATCCTAACTACCCAGAAGGCTGAGATCTGACAATGGCAGTTCAAAGCCAGCCTGGACAGGATAACCCTTTATCTCCAATATGACCACCAAAAAGATGGAAATGGCCCTGTGGCTCAAAGTGCTAGAACCCCACAAAAGCTCAGGGACAGTACCCAGGCCCTGAATTCAAGCTGAAGGAAAGTTGTTTTTTTGTTTTTTGTTTTTTTAAAAAGGAAATAGAATGGACAGGCTTGCCTTATTCCTGATCTTAAAGCAAAAACATTTTGTCTTTGACTGAGGAGTCTGGCTCTGGGTCAAAATAACTATGTGTGATTTAGCAGGCCTTGTCATAAATACATACAAAGGCTTTCCTTGGCAGGTTGCACAGAGCATGGGTGGCTTCTCCTGACTAGATTTGCCACACAACCAGTGCATTGCATTCTCAGAAGGAAGTTGGAGTGAAGGACTCAGATACCTCTATCCAGTCAGGCACTTCAATGTATTTGCTTTTCTAGCATGGACATTATTTGTGCTCAGGCTTTCCTCACTCACTCTACTGTAGGCCTTCCCTGTTGACGGGTGGTGGTGGTGAATCTCAAAGACATTTTTCTCTACTCTGACTCAGTTCTCAATACTCAATACTTTCCCACTCCCATCCTTCCTCCCTCTGGACCAGGTCCATACAACGCCAAGAGACTCTTGTCTGGGGTTTTCTCACTAGTATAACAATTCTCCCTAAATATTGGTGCTGATCTACTTGACCTTCCACAAGTGGAAAAAATAGGAGAGGAGTCAGCATTTTAGCTTTTTACTTTTACTATTGCTATAAGTGGTTAAAAGCTTTATTATTACTTTCATTTTTGGCTTGTGGCTTTAATCGGCTACTTCAGACTCCTGACAGCTTAGCTCTCCCGAGCTCAGCTGAGCGCCTGCCATTCACAATTAAGTATGATGTGAGCTGTAGGCTTTTTTGTACATGCCCTTTATGAGATCGAGGACATTTACTTCTAGTCCTCGTTTGCTGAGTATTTTTTTCTCTCTAAACCATGAATAGGCACTGAATTTGATCAAATTTGTATGTATTGAGATGACCTTTACACATTTATTCATCCTCTGCATCCTGCTCTGTATCATTTATTATTTATAGTATGGAATTCCTGATTCTAAAGTATTTTAATCATAATGATCATAAACCATAAAGAGATAATTCCTTTGGTTTACCCTAATGAGTACTCTGAAGTTTAGAAGAATGAGCAGGCGAATAGGAAAGCTGTTAGGAATGATGAGTATTTGGATATATGGCCTCACTTTCTTTTTTTGTTTTAATTTTATTGTCAAGGTAATGTACAGAGGGGTTACAGTTACATAAGTAAGGTAGTGACTACATTTAGAGAATAGTTTCTAAGTATATAATGGATGCAGAGATATGTGTTTCTGCCTTTATTTCTGATGCTGGGTTTGGGAGGAGGAAAAGGAAAACTGATCCTTTCTTTTTTGCTTTTTGTCAGTTGTAAGGCTTGAGCTCAGGGACTGGGTGCTTTCCCTCAGTTTCTGTGCTCAAGACTAAGTGTTCTACCACTTGAGCCACAACCCCACTTCTGGCTTTTTTCTAAGTACTATAGTTTATTGGAGATAAGAGTCTCATGGACTTTCCTGCCCATGCTGGCTTTGAACTGCGACCCTCATATCTCAGCCTCCTGAGTATCTAGGATTGCAGTCATAAGCCTCCAGCACCTGACAGATGCTTTCTTATGTTATTGCTATGACATCTTGGCTGTCTTCCTTATTGTGGCTACAAATGCTTTTTCATTTGTTATTGTTGTTATTGTGAGACAGGAACTCAAACTCCGTACCTGATGCTTTAGGCTCATTGGCTGGTGCTTTACCCACTGTGCCATACTCCTAACCCCAATGAGTATTTTTTTTCTCTACATCAGCAGCAATACTTTTGGTGCTGGGCAGAATAGGTGTTCTTGGTGTGTACCACTCCGTTAGGTCCATGGCATCAACTGATCTATGACAACCTTAACAGTTCTGCTGGGGTGGGGCAGAGTCCTAAGAATCAATCTTAGGCCTTGCTGGTCTCCTGGGCATTCTAGCTACATCTCTGACTAGTGACCTCTTGCTTCTTTTCTCTGGCTCTCTTTTCCTGCCCCCCCTCCCCCCATGTTGCACTGGGTCACAGAAACAAGTAAGCCCTATGTCTGTTCTGTCTCTCTGGTGACACCAGGACAATCTAATTTTTATACATTTCTGGAGACCTGGGGACTTCAAGGTAGCAGTCCTTGACTGACTTCTACCTGCTCATATAATGACACCATCTCTGAAAACTTTGGAGCCCCTTCTTTTAGAATGTGCCTCCGTGAAAAGAAGAAATGCATTCTCACTGTGTATTTCTGTCGAATCCTCCTTCCCCTTTTGCTTTAAGGACAGGAATGTGTCAGGTTTCGCCTTTTGTAGGGTGGGGTGAAAACTAGTTTCTCCTTAGAAATATCATACTCTCTTGAAAAGGCACATTTCTCCCCCTTTTCACGGTCTTCCTTTTTATATCTGTATGGCTTCCTCATACTTAGTTGAAGAATAGTAATTTTATATCAAGGACATGGTCAGATAAGTAATTTTGTTTTCAATAGGATTTTTGTCTTTGGTGTAATTCTTGAAGCATTGGTAAAATTTTGAGGTAAACGAAATAATGATTATCTCATAGAGTTTTGGTATTTTTTTTCTATGAGTATTAGACTACTTTTGGGTAAAAGGGACAGAAAGCCAATTTGAACATGCTTCATAAATGGCAACTCACTGAAAAAAATACTTGTTACCTGATAGATTTCAAAGAAGGAATGATGGAAGGATATGATAGAGCTGGACCTAGAACAACTTCCAGAAACAACAAGGGCTTTGCTTCAACTCTTACCTCTTTTGTTTTTCTCCAGACTATATCTAAAGAATCCTGCTACAAATATTTCTATAGTTGTACAACTTCAGTTACTAGGAAATGTATGATTATCTATTACTAATCCAAAATCCTAAGGAAGACATTCATTGGCTTAGCTTTTCCCATTCATTTGGAAATTCTAGTTCATATATGGCCAGAAGATGTGAGTACAGGTTAACATGGTTTCTCTTCCTACCCTATTTGTAGATGGAACTGGGAAGATCAGAATGTGGATAGAGTAGCATCAGGCACCTACTTCAATTGATGTTTAATCTTCATATATGTGTGCATTCTCATTTTAACAACGTGATCATTTGTGCATGTATTTTTGTAGTATATTTTTAAGCTGTATATCACAATACATACACAGGTATACATGATAGCTGTTTTCTAGGTCTACCTTAACAAATGACCATTCACTGGATGGCTTAGAGCAACAGAAATTTATCTTCTCACAGCTCTAGAAACTGGGAATTGCTTATTCCTTATGGAGGCTCTAAGGGAGAGCCTGTTCCATGCTTCTCTGCAAGCTTCCAGTATAATTCTCGGTACTTCTTGGCTCATACGCATTATTACAGTATCTGCTTTTATCTTTGCTTGTATCTTTTCTCTGTATATTTATGTCTAAGTTCCTTCATATGAGGATATTAGCCACTAGATGAGGTCATATTGGATTAGAATAGGCCCTAATGTTAACTTGATTACAGCTGCAGAGATTGGACTTCCATATAGGGCCACAATCACAGGTTCTGAGTCAACATGTCTTTGGGAGATACCATGCGTGCGTGCGTGCGTGCGTGCGTGCGTGTGTGTGTGTGTGTGTGTGTGTTATTTTGAAGCATACCTCCCAAAGGCTGCATATTTTTAATTCAAGTACTCAACTCTAAGTTATTTTCTAATTTTGGCCATATAGGCTATGATTTTATTGCCCAGTGGGGTTTGAACTCAGGGCCTCATGCTGACTAAGCATTTACTGTACACCCATATATACACCTAGCCCATGTAAGCAATTGTTAATGAACTTCTGTTTTAAATAATATCCTATCAAGTATTTTAAATCTGAATGTTGGTGTCTCCGAAAAGTTTCTTGCAATAATTCCTATAGTTGAAATTTGAGATTGATTCTATTACTTTCAACCTAAGTTTTCACAAGACACTTCTGATAAACGCACTTTAAAATGTAAAGTCTTTAATTCACACATAATAATTGTACTTATGTATGGGGTTTTATTACTCAGGTTTGTATTACTACGATTAACTGCCCAAGGCAGTTACTTTGTAAAGAGGAAAGGTTTAATTAGCTCATAGTTTCAGAGGTTCTAGTTTAAGATCAGGTAGCCCCAATGCTTTGGACCACTTGTGAGAGTGCCAGATGGCAAGGCTGGTGAGTGATCAGAAAACTGATTGTATCATGAACCAGGAACTCCAACATTTCCAAAATACTCTTTAGGGAGCATGAGGTATGAGGCTTCCTATGAGACCCAGCCAGTAAAGGTTCATAGCTCCTTCCAAGAGCACTATCGTGGCTACCAAGCCTTTCACACGGGGGACTTTAGAGGAACATTCACATTATATCAGGGGTACAATATAATATAAGCATGCACTTTGATACATGTTTACATCCAATGATCAAATTGGATAAATTAGCATATCTAATACCTCAAGCAACAATCATTTCTTTATGATGAGGCCCTGCTGAATTTCTCCTGCTAGCTATCTTGAAATATATATTGTAAAAGTATTTTGGTAACAAAATGCCAGAGAACCTATTATCCCAAGGCTAGAATTGTAAGCAATGTCATTCTTTGTCTTTGAGTTTAAAACATTTTCAGAACCTAAAAGGGGCAATTGCTGAAGTAAACACCTTTTGGCTTCTTTGACAAATACCTGCAAGTCTTTTCCATGGTAATCCTTCCAATTTCAGTGAGGAAAAAGAAAGGAAATCACATTTCATTAATATTTCCCAAAACATCGGTTAACCATACATAGTACAATGCGATTTGTAAAGTTTCCTCCTCTAACATGGCTCTCTTGTTAATATAGAGAGCAAGCCTTTGTGAAATCTGTTTTGTTTATACGGTCAATAAATACAGATTGGATGCCATACTACAGTAGGTGTCCACTTGGGAGGTGTTTCTGATATTTATGAAGTAGCTACATTTAGCTGGAGTTATTGCTAAGGACTGAGCACTGTCATTTATTTGGAAGGGGAGTTTATTGCAGTTGGAATTTCTTCTGTACAATTCAGCAGACACACATAGGGAATGCATGTAACTTATTTCTGAAGTCTAGCTGACTTTTTGGCTTGATTTGCATGTAATGGTCCTTTGGGATCAGTCTTTTTTAATGCTTAAGTATAATTTCTATAAAAGTAAAAACATTTTAATGCATAGATCTGGGATTATAGGATGGGCAAGGCTTTCTAGTAGTTCTGTTGGGTATGAATTATTTTCTTTCAAATTTAATGACTACCAGGAAGCTGCCCCTTCTTGGGCTCATGATGGCATTTGCCAGCAGGGTCGTTCAGGTAATCAAGCCACATAACTCCAATAATAAGGTCCCCTAACTGAACAACCACAAACTCAGTGCATCGAGAGCTTTGAGGTTGACTCACTCTTTGGTCTCCCAGCCTGCTAAGGGAAGTAAATCACCAGATCTGGCGTATCGGGGTCTACCATGTACAGCAGCACTATTAAAAACATGACCTTAGGAATACAGAAGGAAACCTATCTCAAGAAGAAATGGAACTGATTGAACATAGGGGTCCATGTTGAATAACATGAGGCTGGCTACTGTGTGTCGTCAGAGATTTATCTTTATAATAAAGGACTTCCCCAATGACAAATGCAAAATTGTATATTAAACAACCATAATAAATATGAGAAAATGAAATACAGAAAATGTTGATGGATACTTGTATCTCCTAATTTGCGTATCTTGGTCAGCTTCTCCACAAGCTTACCAAACTGTTTAGGTACTTTATACATTAATTTCCTCTTGATTATCAAGTATTACAAGTGATGAACTATTAAAAGCACACATACCTAGTAAACTAAGAAAATATAATGACTAAATTATAGGAAGTGGTGTCATTGTTGCTCTCTCTGCTAGTTTTCTGGTAAGTCAAATATCCTAACAGCCTTATTATGATTTACTTTTAATGCATAGATATCTGGAACTGGAAGAATTATATTGTATTCATGAACTTTGCATTGGTCTGAAATTTATAGGCATGTACTTGTCTGAAATAAATATATGCACAGGTAGGTGTAGGTGCCAGGGTTATTTTGGCCTCATGAATTGAATTGATAATAGTTTACATTTTCTGAACTGTTTGGAGGCAGAGTTTCGCTATGTAGTCCAGGCTGGCCTCAGACTTTTCATCCTCCTGCCTCTGCCTCTTGAATGCTGCCTCTTGAATACTGGTGTGAGTCACCACACCAAGTTTTCTAAAAGTTTTTGTGTAAGATGTTTTAATTTGTTGTAAGCATTTGATAGGGTTCACAAGTGAAGTGAACTTTTCCTTCAGTTCTTTTGGTAGGAAAGTTGATAATCTGACATGTAGAAGGCTATTCAGGTTTTGAATTTATTAGATTTAGAAATTATAACTTGTGTTTTCAAGTATTACTCCACTTTACCTCTTTCATTTTGTGAATATAGATATTGTTATTGCATATTCCCTTATCTTTATTTTTGTCGGTCATGGGGCTTGAACTCTGGGCCTGGGTGCTGTCCCTACACTCTTCAGCTCAAGGTGAGTGCTCTACCACTTGAACCACAGCGCCACTTCTGGTTTTCTGGTGGTTAACTGGAGACAAGAGTCTCACGGACTTTTTTGCCTGGGCTGGCTTTGAGCCTCAATCCTCAGGTCTCAGCTACCTCAGTAGTTAAGATTACAGGCTTGAGCCACTGGTGCCCGGCTAGCTTTTTAATATCTATAGTGATTTATTCACTTTTATTCCCCATGTTGGTAATTTTATTTTATTTTTTGGTTTTTCTTTATTATCACAGCTAGAAGCTCATCAGTTTTATTGTTTAGAAAGTCAGCTTTTAACTTTTCTTTTGAATGGTGGATGAATATAGTCAGAATCCCCCCCCATATATGTATATGTATATGTATATGTGTATATATATATATATATATAATCAGGAAACTTGATAAGATGACTGGGAGTGCAGTAGATGGGAGGGGTAAGCTCTGATCAAGATATACTCTACACATAAATAGAAATGTTAAATTGAAATCCTGTACAAGTAAAGATAATAATAAATAAAATAAGATTTTGTTTTCTATCTTAGTGAATATCATTTTTATTTTTCTTAGTCTTCATCTTCATCTTATTTTAGGTTTTGTTTGCTTCTTAAATTCTAGATTCTTAAGGTGTGAGCCATTTTATCTTCCTGATGTAAACAGTAAAAAGCTGCAGATTTCCCCTTTAAGTGCTGTTTTTAAGAATTCCCCTGGGGCTGGGAAGGTGGCTCCATGGTAGAGAGCTTGCCTTGCATGCATGAGGCCCTGGGTTCGATTCCTCAGCACCACATAAGCAGAAAAAGCCGGAAGTGGTGCTGTGGCTCAAGTGATAGAACGCTAGCCTTGAGCTGAAGAGCTGAGGGACAGTGTCCAGGCCCAGAGTTCAGGCCCCACAACCGGACCAAAAAAAAAAAAATTCCTGTACATTTTTATATACCATGTTTTTATTATCATGAATTCAAAAGCTTTTCTAATTTATGATTTCTTCTTTGATTCATAGTACACGTAGAAAATATGGATAATTTGCAAATATTTGTAGATTTCCAGTTACCTGTTTTTTTATTTTTTTTTTGGGTCCGGTCGTGGGGCCTGAACTCTGGGCCTGGGTGCTGTTCCTCAGCTCTTCAGCTCAAGGCTAGCGCTCTACCACCTGAGCCACAGCGACACTTCCGGCTTTTTTTCTTTTTGCTGATGTGGTGCTGAGGAATCGAACCCAGGGCCTCAGGCATGCAAGGCAAGCGCTCTACCACTGAGCCACCTTCCCAGCCCTTTTTAAATTTTTTTTGTTGTTGTGAAAATACCATACAGAGGGGTTACAATTACATGGGCAAGATAATGAGTACATTTCTTATCAAGCATTTTTGCCTCCTCCTTTGTTTCCCCTTCCCATCCCTTCCCATCTCCTCCCTCCCTCCCACCCCCCACCCCCCACCCCCCATCTTGGCCAAAGTTGTAAAGTTTTTCCACATAACGTCTTGTACATCTCATTGTTGTAATGGGTCCACCTGTATCTCTATTTAAATGATTTGTTTTTGCCCTTCTCCTCCACAAATTAAACCAACATCTTTTTTTAATTGATAACTAAATTCTGTTGTAGTCAGGTAATATTTCTGTCTTTTGAAATGTAGTGAGGCTTGCAGTATGGCCCAACATATCTTGATAAATGTTGCATGTGCACAGAATAAGAAATTTGAAAAATAGACTTCATTTGTTGAATTCAGTGTTCTATAAATTAAATTTAAATTGTGTGTGTGTGTGTGTGTGCGCGCGCGCGCGCGTGTGAGCGAGCAGTACTCTGGATTGAACTCAAGGCCTTTCATTATTGAACAAGTACTCTATTACTTATTCGGTTTTCCAGTAGGGACTCAAGGGAAGTTAGCTAGGGCTGGTTTCCAACTGTGCTCCTCCTACCTCTGCCTCCCCAGTAGGTGGGATTGCAGGTATTTGCCATAATAGTAGGCCCCCACAGTATAAATTAGGTCAAGATAATGAGTAGTATTTTTTACCTCTTCTATGTCTTTACTTACTTTTTAGTTCTGTCAGTTATTTTCAGTGAGACAGAGAGAGCCACACAGAGACAGGTAAGGAGAACATGTTAAGATATAGCTAGCTATGAATGTTGGCTTATCTATTTCTCTCTTCAGTTATTAGGTGCATAGAGATTTACAGTTGTGTCTTCTTGATGACTTTCTTCTTTATTATGTGAAATAGTGATCTTTATTGTTAGTAAAACTTCTTGCCTCCAAAGCTATTTTGTCTTGAGTTTAATACAGGTAGATTTTTTTTAAAATGACATACCTTTTTTTTGTTTTGGTTTGTTGTCGGGCTTGAACTCTGGGCCTGGGCGCTGTCCTACAGCTCTTCAGCTCAAGGCTAGCTCTCTACCACTTGAGTCACAGCGCCACTTCTGGTTTTATGGTGGTTCATTGGAGACAAGAATCTCATGGACTTTCCTGGCAGGGCTGGCTTTGAACCATGATCCTCATATCTCTGCCTCCCGAGTAGCTAGGAAATCAGGCATGAGCCATGGACACCCAGCTGGCATACCTTTTTTATGTCCCTTTATTTTAGCAGATTTGTACCTTTATTTTTAAATATGTGTCTTCAAGGAAAATACAAAGAATAAGCCAGTATACCTGATAAACATAAATGTAAAATCCTCAATAAAATGCTAGCAAATTGAATTCAACAGTATTTTAAAAGGATTATTTAGTATGGTCAGGTAGGATTTATTCCTGTGATTTAAGGATGGTTTGCCGTATGCAAATCAACAAATGTCTTATACCACATAAATAGGATGAAACATAAAAGAAGCATGATTATTATTAAATATTAATAAAATAAATGATAAAATCATGTGATCTCATTAGATCTTTAAAAATGGACCAAATTCATATCCTTTCATGTTAAAATCTCTCAGCATATTAAGTATGGAAGGGATTTATCTCCATATAATGAATGCTGTGTTCAAGAAGCACACAGCGAATATTGTACTGAACAATGAAATATTGAAAACTTTAAGATCAGGAAGAATAATTATCTTGGTTAGGAAGATGAACTAAGACTTCAGGCTTCAGCTGCAGTATCTATTGCTTTGGAGGAGACATTTAGAAACTGAGAACACTTGAATCCAGGATATTAAGGACATTCTTTTCTTTCTTTCTTTCTTTCTTTCTTTCTTTCTTTCTTTCTTTCTTTCTTTCTTTCTTTCTTTCTTTCTTTCTTTCTTTCTTTCTTTCTTTCTTTCTTTCTTTCTTTCTTTCTTTCTTTCTTTCTTTCTTTCTTTCTTTCTTTCTTTCTTTCTTTCTTTCTTTCTTTCTTTCTTTTCTTTCTTTCTTTTTTGCCAATCCCGGGGCTTGAACTTAGAGCCCAGGCAATGTCCTTGAGCAAGGATAGTGCTCTACCACTTGAGCCACACAACTCCACTTCTGTTTGTTTGTTTGTTTGTTTTTAGCAGTTTATTGGAGATGACTTTCATGGGCTTTTCTACTTGGGCTGGCTTTGATCCTCAGATCTCCGTCTCCCGAGTAGCTAGGATGACAGGCATGAGCCACGCACCCAGCTTATGGGCATTCCTAAATAATGACATCCTAGTCCAAACCACTGGGGTACAGCCAGCAGTTCCAATTGTATCATTTTGTAAAGACAGCAGATTCCGATTGAACTTATACAAATGACTATATTGCCATAAAAATAATAATGCTCATGAATGGTTTGTAAATTCTGGAGGGATTATTCACAGAGGTATACTTGATGAAATTGCTATAAGTGACAGCTTAGGAAAAAAGTTTAAGTCTGGGAAACAAAAGCATTTTGATGCTGTTAATTTGTTCTTTTAGAATCAGCAACATTTCAATTTAAAAAGGCCCATAAATTCCCTAATTATTTTCCATCAGTTCATTTAGTCTTATGTAATTAATTCTTGGGCTGCTGGATCTTGCTTAGGACTTTCTTAAACTCATCCTTTTCTTCATTAGAGTTCTGGAATCTTTCACCCAGTCTAATGATACCATCTTAAATGTTGTCAGAAACCAGCACTTGTCAGAGACCTTTCGACAAATCTCCTTGGCATCATGGTACTTCAGGATGCTAGTTGCTGGAAAAAGCTTTTGAAAAAAGCCTCATTGAATGGCACCTTCTTATGCCAGGTGAGAGTAGAAATTGGCCTCTTGGGTGGAAGGGGAATCTAATTACTTCTAGGTGGCAGTAGAAGTTCAGGCTTCCTAGTAGGTCTCTGTGGACACCCAGCTGAGAAGGAACAGGGTGCTTCATCACTGCTTCCCACAGGGGCCTCCACTGACACTACAGATTGTGGGATGAATTCATTATTATCCTGCAGGGATGGAAACCCTAGCGCCTTACATAGATTTTTCCCTGATGAGGGAAAAGAGTGCCTATTATTACTGCCAGGTAAGCACTGAGGTGTAGAATCCCTCTTAAGCCTGTGCTGATAGAGGTGGTGATTGGGGCTATAGGAGTTTTGAGTAGGTGGAATTTAGCTCCAGTTGTGGTGATTATTGGCTAAGTAATTTCTGTCTTGTTAGGCTGCCCTTTTCCTGGTCCTTTTACTAGAGGCTGACGGTTTTTTTTCTTGCAGCTGTTTTTCCTCAGTTATCAGCTTCTCCAGACAGAATGCAGGATATAGTATGCAAAAGGAAGACATAGGTAGTTTACTGCCATGCTATTTCTTTGATCCTGAGATACCTGTCCTGTCCTGTCTGTTTCTCATTTTATTTCAAAGTCTTAAGGTTGTTTTGTATGTAACATTCGGTGAGTTTAGCTGTGCTCAGTGGGAAGAATTAGGAAAATACATCTGCTCTATCTTATCCTTGAACCAGAAGAATATTATTGAATTTTATGAACCTTATAAATTTGATCTGAAATTTGTTTGCATTGATGTTTTATTTATATCTTGCAATGTACTTTATGTTTCAAAAATAATCTCTTAGTATAACACTGGCTAGCAATCATTTTTGTTTAATTTTCTGTTTATAGTCTTGGCCTATTTTTCTATGTTTTTAGTGTTATTTTACAGTGTGAAAGAAGGCCATTTTCTGTCATTTAATTAATATTCTCCCTTTAGCTGGGAGTGGCTCATGCCTGTAATCCTAGCTGCCCAACAGGCTGAGATCTGAGGATTGCTGTTCATCTGTAGTTAACTACCAAAAATAGCTGGAAGTGGAAGCTATGGCTCAAGTGGTAAAGCACTAGCTTTGAGCAAAAAAGCTCAGGGACAACAGTACCCATGCCCTGAGTTCAAGTCCCAGGGCAGGCACACAAAACAAAAAGATTCCCCCTTTCTTATTGATTATATTTTGCTTTCTTTCATTATAGTATTAGTCATCACAAAGTTTATATTTTTGGCAAATTTATCTAGCATCAGCATATATCAATAGTAATATTTATCAATAAATACCAGTATTTCTCAGTATTTTACTTTATGACTTCAGGGGTTTGCATCTTGCTTGAAAGTCGTTCCCTTCACCAAGACTAAAAGGATACTCATTTAGTAGAGTAATAGTTCTTTTCTAGTTATTTTATTGTTTTGCTTTCTATGTTTATATTTTCATTTCATGAGTAATTTATTTATTTTGTATAAGTATATAGCTATTTCACATCATGGCAAGAGTTTGTGTCTGGGTGTCCTAACTTCAATTGTATTGTTTGAAATTAATGGCCTCTAACCCACTACCTTTACTTTCTTTGTACTCATTAGTTATTTTATAGAGCTGTTGAAATAATAATCTTTTTGTCTGTACTCGTCCTGGGCCTGAACTCAGGGCCTGGGCACTGTCCCTGAGCTTTTTTGCTCAAGAATAATGCTCTATCACTTGAGTCACAGCTCTCCTTCTGCTTTTTAGTACTTTAATTGTAGATAAGAGTCTCCTGGGGTGGGTGAGAGATGGGAAGGGATGGGAAGGGGAAACAAAGGAGGAGGCAACAATGCTTGGTAAGAAATGTACTCATTACCTTGCCCATGTAATTGTAACCCCTCTGTACGGTATTTTCACAGTAAAAAAAAAGTCTCATGGACTTTCATGCCTGGGCTAGTTTTGAATTCAGCACTCAGATCTCAGTCTCCTGAGTACTTAGGATTATAGGTGTGAGTCACCAAAACAATAGTCTTTTATAAGTTGAATTTGAGTGATTTATTTTAAGTGTTTCTGGGGATTGAACCTAGGGCATTGTACATATTGAGCAGGTATTCTACTACTGAGCCACACACCCTGCCTCTTCAGTCATTAGAGATGACAAATCCTTCCATCAGTCTTTGTCTATTTTTATGTTAAAGATTGACTGCAAGATTATAGATATGTTTGCTTTAATCTTTTACAGTTTGAATTTTTCTTTTTCTTTTTTTTTAAAATGGCATTGGGGTTTCAACTCAGGATTTTGCACTTTCTAGACTGGCACTCCCATTGAAAAATGGGAGTGCCCAATGGGAGTGCCAGCAAAGTTTTTCACTGATTAGTTTTGGAATAAGATGTTATTAAACATACTGGCATATGCTCAGACTGCATCTGACTAGGGTTTCCTTGTAGTTCCTAGGATGACAGGTATGCATAACACCTCATCCCTCTTGGTGGAGATGGAGTCTGAGACTTTCCAGCATGGGCCTCCCAAGTAGCTTGGGATAACAAGTATAAGACACTGTGTGCTGGCTGTGGATTGAAAGGGTTAATTTTTAACATTCGAGTATCATTAGTGTTATGGTTAGGGTTAGTTTTCTAGTTCGGGTTAGGGTTAGGCTCTGGAAGTTGAAGCTTTAGGGTAAAACCAAGTTTTCTTCTAACATAAGTAAACTACACGTACAATATTTTCCTGACTTTTACTATTCAGGGTCTGTTAGGGTTACATTCTCGGTGAGGTTTAGGGGTAGGATTAGGGTTAGCAAATGTGTTAGATGTTAATAAACCTTATTTTAGGGTTTAGAAGTCCAGGAATAGTTATCAATGAAAGTCTTTTTCATAGTATCAGGATTGTAGGTCAATGGATGGAATGGTTCATTTTAGAGAATAAGTTAGCTTAAGAGTTAGGAGGCAACAATGCTTGATAAGAAATGTACTCATTACCTTGCCCATGTAATTGTAACCCCTCTGTATGGTATTTTCACAATAAAAAAAGAGTTATGGTCAGGAAATCTGTAGGACTTTAGGCAAACTGCAACTGATTTCAAGAAGTAGGAGTATAGTATTAGTTAGGATAAATCCAAACTCAGTAATGTTTTTGTGAAATTTAGGAGTGGACTACCATGAAGATCCAGATTAAGGTTAGGTTTCCAGCCAGTGTTAGGGCTAGGGTTAGGAAAATGGGAAATGTAGCATCAAACTGAAAGTAAATTTTAGAAGTACAAACCTCAGGGTTAGGGTTAGGAAAAGGGTAATATATTGGGTAAAAGTGGAACATATTTTAACAAAAATCACTTGATTCCTGGCAGAATGAAAGAAAGCTAGTGTATTTGTGTTCCTTGCATAATTTGAATGTTATTAGGGTTAAATTTAGTTTTAGTCTCCTAGTTCAGCTTAGGGTTAGTGTTAAGCAACTTTTCTGCTTGGGCTGGCTTCAATTGCTATCTTCTCAATCCTTGCCTCCTAATTAGCTACCAGTACCTGGGCTAATTCTCCTTTTTATTTGATGAAAGGCTTAGTCACACACCTGGCCAAACATGTTTGTATTGCTGCTCCACATATGCGTCAAAGATTCATGTTATAAGAAGCTTTTTCACTGAAGGCATTTTGTATTCAAACAGTGGTTTTCATTCCTAACTGTGTATCTGGACCACCTATTGAGTCTTTACAACTCTGATGCTAAAACCACAGGCAGACAAATTAAATCAGAATCTCTGGGGATGGACTTAGGTAGATTTCAAAGCTTCCCAGGGGATTCTTTATATACAGCCAAGATAGAGAATTACTAAACTAAAGGGACTCGGAAATACTAGAAGGTAATTCTATATAGAGATTTTGAAATCTGAAATTATAAGACAGACTACTGAAAGTTGAATATGGTCCAGTTGTTAGTCATGTTTTACATTATGCGATAGCTTTAAAAATTGTGTGTGTTTGTGTTTCTTCAATTCAGTGATATGTACTTAGAAAATAGGCAAATTGTTTCTATTTATTTGGAACTCCTCCTTATATAATAAATAATGAAGTTACCAAAATTGTGCTTGGCACACATTATAGTCACTCAACTAGTATGTGTTAGACATCTCTTTTATTGAACTGCTTGGTTTTGTATTATAGTTTGTTTCCAAAATGTCTGTAGATAATGACATACTCTCTGAAATCCAGACATAATGTATTTAAATGCCAATGTAGTATTAGTATTGTCTCTTGGTGATATAATGAGATTCTTAACCTTAATATATCAAAAAGAGAAATTGGATTTACCTGTCTAAAACCAATCTACACATAATATTTCCAGTTTCAGTAAAGGGCACCAATATTCACATAGTTCCTTAGCTTAACCTTTGGATTCTTTTCCTGTTAACATTTTTCCTTCCAACCCATAAATGAGTTGCATCTTCCAAAGCTAACCATTTCTTAGCAATATCCACAGAACCACTCTACTCTTTATGTACTAGGAGTTAGTTACTAGCCTTTTAACTTTTATGACATTTAGATAAAAGCTCTTGTGTAAGTGAATATTTTCTTTTAAAAATTATTTTAATTTTAAATTAGCATACATTAGTAATACAAAGGGATTTCATTTTGATAATTCCATACATGTATATGATATAATCTGAATAAGTTTGATTCTTCACATTCCCTTTTTTGCTGGAAAGTAAAGAGAGTGAAGGATTGCAGCCAATTCCTCTGGGTGGCTTAGACAACACATGGCATAGCTTGAGTTGAGAATAGGGGAAGGGGGCTGGGATGTAGCTCAGTGGCAAAGCGCTTACCTAGCAAGTACAACATCCTGGGTTCGATCCCCAGTACCAAATCGAAAAAAATACAGTTAAAAAAAAAGAGAATAGGGGAAGGGAAGAGAATCATGGAACCTCACTCTTGTTTTGTGTGTATTTGTCGTATGTACCCATATCCTGTCTCAAGTGGCTTTCTTACTCTATATAAAATCTTGATCTCCCTCTGCCTAACTACAACTCTTTATCTTGTCTTGCATTTGATTTTTTTGGAGGATTTTTTTTGCATCAGATATCTGTATCTACACTTGCATCAGAGGAATAAAGCAGTTAGAAAATGATTTTTAATACTTGCATTAGTATGTTTTGATCGCTAGTCTCTCCATATAAACCTAGATACAGGTTATATGTATGTGTGCTTATTTGTTTTTGCCTGTCTCTTATCCTAGAATAGAAATAATGAAAGTAAGGGGTTTTCCTTTTTTTGTTTTAGTTACATTTCCATATCTGGGGTGATTTGTCCAGCATATGGTTAATCCTTAATAAATAATTATTGAATTAATGAACAAAAGGCATTGTGCCATGTCATCTGTGGAACATAGAATGACTAAGACATGGTGCTGGTAAATATTTAGCCACTAACTCTTCAGGATATAAAAAAGCCCACATTTGTACTATTTGCCTATTGCCTAATATGACCATGCCCACTACTATGCACCATTTCCAACTCCCAACATGATATCAAGTGAAGAGTTAAGAAGGGATTCTCACTTGGTTCGCAAGAACTTGTACAAACTAACTTCAGCACATTGCTGTGTGGAATTCAGCAGAAGAGATAAGTGTGCCTATAAATACCTTTGCTATGTAATAAAATAGGATAAATATTGAAAGAAATGGGTGAAGGATTATGGACATTGAAATGAGGAAAGTGTTTTGCCCCCTGGATGGCTGAAGGTGTTTGCACAAGGTTGGGGGTCAACATAGATTCTGAACTAGTCTTGAAGAGAAATAGTCTAGAATCTTGCTGAGGAGCTCAATTTTACCAGTTTACCCTGGTTAAAGGCATACTACTGTTTGATACGAAGTAGTTAGACAAGGTTCTTGGTGGAAGTGGCACTGGAGCAAGGACCTGTGGGAAGTGAAAAAGCAAGTGTCTGTGGGAAGAACATTAGAAATATAGGAATAGAGCACTTGGTGCGCGCGCGCGTGCGTGCGTGTGCGTGTGTGTGTGTACTGATCCTGTGCTTGAACTCAGGTTTGAGTACTGTCCCTGAGCTGCTTTTGCTCATGTTTAGTGCTCTACCACTTGAGCTACAGTTCCACTTCTGGCTTTAAATTGGTGATTAAATTGGTGATAAGAGCCTCATGGACTTTCCTGCCTGGACTGCCTTTGAATTGCAATCTCAAATGACTGTATTACTTAGGATATTTTGACTATTAGTAACAGAACATTATAAGAAAAACATATTCCCTCATATTTTAAGGCGTCAAGAAGTGGGCTGGGAAGGTGGCTCAGTGGTAGAGCGCTTGCCTTGCATGCGTGAG
This sequence comes from Dipodomys merriami, assembly GCF_024711535.1. Taxonomy (NCBI): domain Eukaryota; kingdom Metazoa; phylum Chordata; class Mammalia; order Rodentia; family Heteromyidae; genus Dipodomys; species Dipodomys merriami. Next base: position 106,517,484 of record NW_027204492.1, read on the forward strand.
GCCCTGGGTTCGATTCCTCAGCACCACATAAGCAAAAAGAAAAAAAGCCAGAAGTGGTGCTGTGGCTCAAGTGGTAGAGCGCTAGCCTTGAGCTGAAGAGCTGAGGGACAGCGCCCAGGCCCAGAGTTCAGGCCCCACAACCGGACCAAAAAAAAAAAAAAAAGTCAAGAAGTGAATATTCAGAGTTGGTTCAAGCGGTATCACCAGAGATCCTGATTTCCATGTTTCTGCTATTCTGTATTCAGTATGAGAGCTTTTCTTTGCATATTTACTCTCCTGGTGGTTCCAGTATGGCAGTCTTGTTAAGTGTAGTCATATGCAGACATAGTGACATCCAGAAGAAAGGTTTCATCACTTTGGGTGGGAACACTTTGTATTATGAAGTTCAATTGCTCCGCAAAAAAGAGAAAAATATAAATACCTTTACCCATAATTTAGATGTGATTGGGGTTAATATTTTGATTTTTTTCCTTTTTTAGGGAATAATTTGAAAATAGTTGTCATGACATATCACATCTATAATAAAGATAGTTTCCTAAGTATTCACAATATCCTCATCATGCATAGAACTTAAGACTTATTCCGTAACATAACTAACTTTCCAGTCTGTATTCAGATTTTATAGCTTTAAAAAATTTCTAAACTTTGTACCAGAATGTCAGTTTTCTATATTACTGAGCTTATTATTTTACATTATTTGAATTCAGGACCTTATGCTTGTCTGGGAAGCACCTAATACTTAGGAAAGGACTTAAGCTCCTTTGTGAGCTTTAGAAAAGTATTCTATTTTATCAGCAATCAATATCTTTAGAAGTATCTTTTAGATGAGCTATCTCTTGGGGAGGCATCCACTCTTTTATGTTCTAGCCCTTTCCATTTTATTTTATAGGCTAGCTCTTATTAAACTGTTATTTCAGATGGGATATTGTCCAACCTTTCTCCAAATTCAAGAGCACATCTGTTGAGAGTGTTTTTCCCTGTATGTGACTACAGAAAGAGGCTTCTAACAGCACAACAGATCAGAGTTGACAAAAGAAGCAACACAGAGCCGCTTCTCTTAATGCAGTTGGTAATTGCCCCTCACAGCGTTAGATGTTCACTGGAAAGTGAATGCATAAGCAGCTTGATTATCTGCAGCTAGTTATCATCTCCATCAACTTTACCCCTGTCCCTTTTCTTTGCTCTCATCTGCTGATTGACCAGTTCTCTGTTTATTAACAGTTTTTAGAAAGAAAGGCAGAGAAAGAAAAGGTTGTTACATTTTAATCAGCATACTTGGGTTAAAAAAAATCAGTTCACGTGAAATGGCTTCCTCAAAGAGAAAAAGAGTGATGGAGTGAAAAGAGAAAATGAAAATGCTTTTTGGGATATTAGTTGTTGATTTGATAGGATTCATCCTCAAATCCTAATGGTCATTGAGCAAATTGACAGTTATCACTTCAGTTATTTTAAAATTTGATTATAGTTTATATTTGAAAATGTTACTATAATTTAGATTTTAAAATGTTATTATAATTCTAGTTTTCTTTGTATGCATGCATATGCACACATGGGGGTAAAAAAGCATCAAAATTGAATGGTGTATTTTTCTAGTGATGAGACCTTTATTTTCTCTTCCATTTTTCAGCATTTTTGAATTATATACAATGAACCTCTTATTTTTAATAATAAAATATATTATGACAATTTTATCAAACTACACTTTGAAAGAAAAGAATGCATGGGTGCCATGATGTAATGTTTTCTAAGTATGTACCAACTGTTACTTGCAGCTTTTTCTTTGTAAGCCTGTGGCTTGAACTCAAGGTCTGGGTGCTGTCCCTAAGCTTTTTTTGCTGAAGGCTAACACTCTACCATTGGAACCACAGCTCTACTACCAGATTTTTGGTGGTTAATTAGAGATAAATGTCTCATAGACTTCCCTGTCCAGCCTGGCTTTGAACTGTGATTCTCAGATCTCAGCCTTTCGAGTAGTTAGGATTACAGGCATGAGCCACTGGTACCTGGCTACTTGCAGCTTTTATAAGACAACAGTGATCTGAGATATTTGCCATACTTCTCCCTTCATAGGACTTTGCAATGTCACAGTACTTGTCTTAATAGAAACAAAAGAAATTGGGTGCTTCCTTAGTTGGAAGTAAGGCCTGTGTTACAAAACACAAAGATCAGTACATCATCTGGGTATATGACTACATGGATAACTGAAGTTCAATGAGGCTAAGGGTATCTGAGAGAAAATATGCAGCGTGCCTAAAAGTTATCCCACCCAAGGGCCAAGGGAGCTGGGGTTTTTATCTTTCAATGCCATTATTACCGGCTGAGAACAGATCCTAGAGTAACTGCCTCTCATTTCTCACTTGCCCTACATGTGGACTGAAAGGAAGCCTTCAGGTGGAAAGTTGTAGGTGCTGGCCATAGGAGACAGGTACTGGATTCTATTACATTTGGTAAGATCTGGACAGCATCTCTGACAGTTATCTCTATGCAGACAAGGGGAGGAGATGATCCATTTGTCTGATTTGCAGTGGGCAGCAGGGTCTAATACCTGACCTCTACTGTCAGTCATGACTGAGCTCTCCAGAGACTGTAATAGAAAAATAGCGAGAAGATAAGCACTGAGTCCAAGCAGGGTATCTTCTAAAAACATCTCAACTTTGGGAAGGCATTAGAGAGCTACAATATGTTATTCTACTCTACTTTTTTTCTGTCCAATAGCTATTGTAGCCTGATCAGTCTAAGGACCAAAAGAATTTTAGAGCTGAAAATACTGTCAGACATCAGCCTTCCTCGTACAGGGTTGCTGTGGCTTAGATTGGTTTCATTGTGTTCCCCCCAAGGGTGCATGTGTTTGAAGCTTAATCTCCAGTGTTGAGATTAAGAGGAGAGGATCTTTAAAAACTGGGCCTAATAGGAAGTAATTAGGTTTGTTAGGGTGCTCCCCTCTGACTGAATTTATTTTGTTTCCATGCAATCTTGATTCCTAAATAGCTCTACGGCTTCCTGCATCCTCACATATTTGAACCATTATGCCATCCACCATGATGTAATGTAGCCAGGGGCCCTCGCCAAAAGTTGAGTCACTGGGACTGCCTGATCTTGGAATGTAAGCCTCCAAATTTGTGAGCTAAAAAAACATCTTTCCTATGGGTAACCAACCTTAGATTATTTTGTGTGTATGTGGCAACAGAAAATGAACGAATACAAGTGTCCTGCTGCTGCTTCTCCATCTGCTGTGAGTTCTTTAGGTTCATTTATTTTGTTAATGGACTTTGAATGGGGCTGAGAGTTTTAGGGTGGTGTAAGATCCATTAAGAGCTTTTATATAGTAAAGCATCTGCGAAATAGTCAACCCTTTTCCATTGCCAAGACTCACTCCTTCTTAAATTTCTATTGTGCTTTAAAGAAAAGTGCCTGTTACACTAGGTGCTGTGGCTCACACCTGTAATCCTAGCTACTCAGGTGGCTGAGATGTGAGGATCACAGTTTCAAGCCAACATGGGTAGGAAAAATACTACAGACTCCTATTTCCAAATAACCACAAAAACTAGACGTAGAACTGTATCTCAAATGGTAGAGCTCTAGTCCTGAGCAAAAAATGCTCAGAAATAGGGCCTAGGCCCAGAGTTCAAGCCCTACTACAGGCACAAAAATGCCTCTTTCTTAGCTTCTTTAAAATATTATGGTTAGTATTTCCTTCATATACTTGTTAATTGGTGCTGCATGTTGGTTTATAAACCTATTTGGTCCATCTACCTAGGGAAATTCAGTCATTAACCACCCCCTGCCCATCAACTTCCATAGAACCTGAGGAACCAGAGAAAGTTGAAGGCTATTGTGGAGCACAGAGGCTTTTCTGTTCAACTATGCTATTAATGCAGGATAAATTATTGATACAAGTTAAAAAATCCTGGCTTATATATATGTGTTTGAACAGATATTACACATAATATTTTGTTAGGGAATCACAATCATTTCCTTTAAAATTCATCTTCCGTTTTAAAATGTGATTTTTTTTTGTCTATGGAAGAAGGTCCTTAACTGTGTCTTCTCAGAACACAAATATCATCTTATAATGTTAATTATAATGCTAATTATCCTAATTCAGTATTTTATTAACTTCACTGGGATTCTTTTAAAATTACATCTTTAAGTAGTTATACAAAGGGTTTCAATTCAACATGTCAATTTATGAGTACAATGCATCTTGATCAATGTCACATCTTTCATCCCCCCCTTGGGACTCTTGGTGCTTCCTCAGAAACATGGATTGATTAGTTCATCCTACTAACAGATATACATTGAGCCCCTACTACATACCCATCAATGTTTTCAATGCTGGAAGTACAAGCATAGATCCTATCTTCGTGGACAGGTGAGATGGAGGGTGGTGGTAACACTTGTGTAGCAAATGCAGCCCGTGTGCCTCCACGAGAAATATACACGATAGAGAGGCAGCTGGTTGAGCTCTAAGCTGAGCTGTTTTGTCAGTTCCTGCTTCCCACCTGACTCCTTTATTTTGTTTGCTGTTACCCCTCCATCTGTCTGGAAGGGATTTTTTGAGTTGCCTCTTTTCTTTTTCTCCAATGGCTGGGTTGCCCTGGCACTAGCTCTCCTCACACATCCAACTCTTGAAGGTTGTGGAGAGAATGTCACCTTGTTTCTCCCCCACCCTCCAACTCTCCTTTTATATTTAGAAATCCAAGGTGATTTACAGCAATGATTCATACCTTGCAGTTCTGGAATCTAGGGTTGAACCTTAGGAGCACAGGAGCAAGGAATGAGTTAAACCCCTCAAATTCAAACCTCAAGTTGCCTTAAGCATTTGGAAATTATGCATTCAAGTCACTCTTACTTGGTTTGTGAACAGGTGGGCGAGAGCCTGGTTGGTGTCATGGGCTAGAAAATGCCGGCAAGAATTCCTAACAGTTCTTTTATAAACCTTCTGACACTGAAGCTGATTTGCATCTGAGGCTATAGCTTTGTGGCTGTGAGCTGTATGAAGTATGTGCTTATTTAATTACCCTCGTGATGCAGGGTTCCTTTTTGTACTTTTGAATTTGATCTGTTCCCTGCTGAACAGATTTTACTATTTTTAACTGGTTGTCATTAAACATTCTGTTGTTTGCTTTTAACCTTGTTGGCTGGGTAAATTAATTTAGAAAAGCTATGGAGATAAACATTTGAAGATTTTTAGGGAGAGGTTAGAACTTCATTCACTGTCTTTCCAGGCTGCTGTTATGCAAATGAATTTCTTATAGTCTCATTCCTGAGTCTGACTGTTGCTGCAAAAGGAGAGAAAAATGTATGTTCAGAGCAAAGAAGACATCAATATATTTGACAATATATTATATATTAAGCATAAAATGGATTAGGACTGTAGTAGAGAAAAAATATGTACTAGATGGATAGGTCATATACATACAGTGGTCTAATTAATTTACTAGTCATTCATACTATTATCCCAGATTGATTAACCATGACAAGAGATTTATCATAGAATCAGAGTACTCTGTTTAGAGGAGAAAAAATATAGACTCATTCACCAATTAAAATGTTGCTTTGAATATTAGGGGTTTTCCCCCTCAAGGATTTCATCTTTCAGACCAAGAACCCAAATAAAATAAATATGAAATTTTCTGCATTGTGCTAGCACGCTTCTGGGTGGTTGGTATATCTGCTTCAAATTAAGGGTTTGGTGTCATGGAAACAGCTTGTTCATTTGGAAAGCTGCTGCCACTCTGTGGGAAGGCAATGGACCAGTATGTGTGAGTGTGGATGTGTTTAACATTCCCTATCAACCCTCAGCAAAACAAATACCCATTCCTGCCAGAAAATATGGAATTTATGGGAAGGTTAAACTTCTCTGTTACTTTTGGCATAAAATTTTTTAGAACAGACCATATGAATCATCTGGAGACTAAAGTGAGAATGAAGATCCTGATGCCCTGAGATTTAGCATTTCAAAGAGTTCCCAGATGACATTGATGCTGTTGCTTAGGGGATTTTACTCAGAAAACCACTACTCTGAAGTTATTAATTTGGGTGAACATTCAACTCACCTTCCTCTTTGGCATGTGTGAATTAATGTTTGGCCAAAACATTTTTTTTGCTGCTTCCTATGTCAATTTTAACTTTTGTCTGGAGCTCTTAAAATGTCTTGGCATATAAAAGAAGGTAAAAATTCCATATTTTATACAGTTTTATATTGGGAATTGCTCATAGACTCTCCAATTACATTAGATTCTTAGGGGAAGACAATCTGCCATTTCCTACCCTCACCTGATAGGATTTTAATCTGGTAAGAGCTATGGCACTTTGGCACAAAGGTAAATGAAGAATACCCATTAGAGGAAGGGCAAAAACAAACCGTTTAAATAGGGATACAAGTGGACCCATTGCAACAATGAGATGTACAAGTCGTTCTGTCAAAAAACGAACTTTACAACTTTGGCCAGGGAAGAAGGGGGGAGATGGGAAGGGATGGGAAGGGGAAACAAAGGAGGAGGCAACAATGCTTGATAAGAAATGTACTCATTACCTTGCCCATGTAATTGTAACCCCTCTGTACGGTATTTTTACAATAAAAAAAATAAAGAATAGCCATTAGAGTAGGTGGAATAGTATCTTTCCCCACAAAACCCCACATCTATTGAGAACCTCACAATGTGGCCCTAATTACAGCTAGGTTATTTTTTGTCAGATTAATTAATACTATATTAGGGTGGATTCTAAATCCAGTGAAGGCAGAGATTTGAATGATGCAGATACCATTTAAGCTTCTCCAAGGATTATCAGGAGACAGTAGAAGCTAAGAAAAAAGAACGAATATTTCTCTAGATTAGTTTTGGTTGTTTTAATGTACCAAGTTTGTGATAATTTGTTATAGCATCCCTAAGGACCTTTACTTTAACACAGTGAGCTACACAGAAATTTGATCTTATCCAGGTTGAATAAAATATGTTTTTCTTTCCTTGGGCTGGACAAGCATTTTATTTCCTATAGGAAGTGTGTGATTTTCATTTTATTGATCCATAAACCCCTCACTCTGTTCAAGGATCACTGTGATTATCCTCTGATTGTGTGTGTGATTGTGTGTGTGAGTGTGTGTGAGTGAGTGTGTGTGTGTGTGTGTGTGTGTGTGTGTGTGTGTGTGTGTGTGTGTGTGTCCGTCCTAGGGTTTGTACTCATGTCCTAGGTGCTGTCCCTGAGGTATTTTGCTCAAGACTAGCATTCTACAACTTGAGCCATACCTCCATACCTCAGTACTTTTTTGGTAGTTAATTGGAGATGAGAGTCTCATGGAATTTCCTGCCGTGAGCCACCGGCAGATAGACTATTTTGTCGTTAATACTTTGTAGCTTTAATTGAAACAAGCTATTTAAAAATGACAGGACGGCCAGGTTCAGGTGGCTCACGCCTATAATCCTACCTACTCAGGAGGCTGAGATCTGATGATCACAGTTCAAAGCCAGCCTGGGCAGGAAAGTCTGTGAGACTCTTATCTCCAAGGAACCACCAAAAAACCCAAAGTGGCGCTGTGGCTGAAGTGGTAGAGTGCTAGCTTTGAGCTGAGGGACAGTGCCCAGGCCCAGAGTTCAAGCCCCATGACTGACAAAAAAAAATCATCCATCTTTCTTCAACATCCTTAAGTTGTACTTGAGAAGTCCCATACATACAAATGGTCCTTCCCTTATCCAAAATGCTTGGGATCAGAAATATTTTGGTTTGGGGAATTTTTCAAAATTTTCAGTATTTTCATATACATTATAAAATATCTTGAGGATAGGACCTGAGTATAAACACAAAATTCATTCATGTTCCATACACACCATTGCACAGAGCCCAAAGGTACTTTTATACAATATTTTTAAGGCATTTGCATTTTGACTGTGACCCATTTCATAAAATCAAGTGTCGAAGTGTTCTACTTGTAGCATCATGTTGGTACTCAAAAGCTTTCAGAGTTTGTAATTTCAGATTAGAGATACTTAACTATAGTAGTTATGTAGCTGATTTCTATGTGATTCCCCATAACTTCCTTGGTCAAAGTCATAGAAGTGATTCCTTGATAAAGCAGTTAACTTTATTTTAGTTCTTGGTCACATACTGCCCTTTTAACCCTGACTAGTGTGCTTCAAAATGATCAAAATTGGAATTGAGTGAAGATGTCTAAAGAAAATTCAACATTTGAACAGACAAAACATTTCAAGGACAGAGCCTTCTGAAGGGCTTCAGTAGGCATTGACTTTTCATGCGAAGGACAGTGTGGTCATGATCCTGTGGGTGATGGTTTAATGTGTAAGTATGCTTCAGCAGTTTAGCTGTTCATCAGCATTTAGTTCATAGTTTGGAAAATTGGATTGTGATTTCAGTCTGTTAGATTTTAGACACAATTGAGATGGCTTTGAAAGATATTAATTATTAATGCAGCTCCTTTGATTTTGAGGGGAACACTAATTACATGGTTTTTAATAGTTGCCTTAGATATAGCTTTGAGAGTTCTAGGGAGACACTGAAAATATTCCTGTCCATTTCTCATAAATCTTAGAATCTTATGCCGAAACTGACAAATTTGATCAAGGTTTTGTGACAATTTCTAGTTCAGTCAAAGTAACTTGACCAGTAGGGTGTTTGTATCAGTGCATATTTGGCGCTGTGATTTACATTCTAATAGAGGTTTTGAAAAAAAATCCTGGAAGTTATTTCCTTTATGGTAAGATGCTGTGAAAAGCTTTTCTGAGATTCGATGCTACAATAGGCCCACTCTTTTCCGTAAATATTAATTGGTAAAGTGTCTCAGTAGAGGCAGGGAGCAAAGAGATAAGACTCCTACCTTTTCAGGGTTTGAATAATGATTTTATTTTTCTGAGATGAAAGGAGGAAGTGGATTTGTCTTAAAGCATTTGGGATTTGAGCAAAAAAAATTGAAAAAGTGTGCTGTCATAGTGCAGCATTTCACAGTTTCTTAGAGGTTAAATATACTTTGCAGTAGGTTTTGTCAGAGAAAAGAGAGTTTGGCAGATTACCAGCTGATTCCATTAATAAGATGCCTATTTTCCTGGCTGCTCACTTTGTCTTACTTGGTGCCATTCATTACAGGGATGGGTGCCTTACTAAACATCTGTCCTATTTCTTATTTTCTTGCATGAGGAAAAATCCCAGATAGCCAGGTAGAACCTAAGGTACTCAATGGCTAAGCCTAGTGTTTATTTGTCCTGTTCGTCTCTTGGAAATATTAAAGGGGAGAAAGGCTTAAAATGTTACAATACTCATAAAAGAGCAGTCTCAAGACCGTATGTCTAAGTAGAATCTCTTTTAAAAATCCTAACATTTATCTATCAAGTGCCAGTCATTGTGATGATAAATTCATATATCCCAACAGCCTTCTGACATAGGGATTACAATTTCAACGTGAGTTTTAGGAAACTGAGGTTCAAAAAAAGGGGATGTAATTTACCCAGGGCTACACAGCAATTAAAAGAGATTTAGGTTAGTCTGACTCCACAGCCCATTTTATTCACTATACTGTGTTATACCGTGTTACCTTTCAAAAGACAAAATAAATAGAGTATTGAGTCCGACCTTTATCAGACACTTTACATTCACCTGCTGGAAGGTGGTAGAACACAGTGATTAAAAGGTCAGACCTTAAGCCAGGTTGCTTATGCTCAAACTTCATGCCAGCTACTTACTACCTGTGCGACCCTGGGTATATAGTATGTCCTACAAGAGCCTTAGGTTTTCATTGTATAAAGGGTAGTAGAGTTAGCATCTCCCTAGCAGGGTTGTGGTGAATTCAGAATAAGCAACTAGAGTTGTATCTGATATATGACGAGGACCAAATTAGTATTTATTACTGAGCTTCATGATGACACTCTTTCATCAACTGAGGAAATAACTAACTTGCCTAGCGTACCACAGCTCAAATGGAACAGCACAGAAGAGACAAGGTTTGAGCCCTGCTTGATGCTAAGTCTAGGGTTCTTTCTACTATGTCGCAAGAGAAAATGATCAGGAGTCACTGAGAATCTGGGAGGATATAATATCTGCAATGTTTGTGCGCGCGCACGCACACACGCACACATGCACACACACACATGCACACACACACGCGCACACACGCACACACGCGCACACACGCACACACACACACACACACACACACACACACACACACACACACACACACACACACACACACACACACACAGCTGTGCTCTGGGTCATGCAAACCCCAGCAGCTAGAACCAGAAGGGTCTGATTTCCAGCTGCAGCCCAGGAAGCAGGTCAAGAAGGCCCTCATAGCTTCCTCATTCGATGCCTTTCCTTAAGATACTGACTCACTGCCACCTGCATCCCGTCTCCCTCCCTGTCCCCCATATCTGGCATGAGCTGTAGAATCGCTGTGGAGGCAGCAAGCATCTGATCCCCATGAAATGACTGTGCTTTAAAGCTCCTTGCAGAGTTAAACCTGGAGTTGCTGGGCAGTTAAAAAGTACTGCTTGTCAAGTCCCTTCTAACTGTCGGTTGTAATGTGAGTGTGTTGGCTGGGGGTAAATCTCAACCTTTGCAACAGGAGGAACTAAGAATCATCACTTTCTACCACCCTCACCTCCCTTTTACTCTATATGAGAATGGATCACAAGTCACTTGGGCTGGTGTAAAATACATTTCTTGAAATGTTATTGACAGACTTTGAGTAGAAAGGCCTGCCACAGTTTCTTCCTCTCCTCTGCGTCCCTAGAATTATTGATTCTGTTTCCCTGGAGTTGATAATGATGGTGCTCCTATTAGCCCTGTTTTCTTTCTCATCCCTTGGACACCCCTTGTGAACGCGCCCCCCCCCACGTTTTTGCTCCTGCTCCTGCCTTTCCCATTCTGCCACTTAGAATTTTAGGATACCTGTATAGAAGAACAATTTCATTATTTTCCATATTCCTAACTATGACAAAGATAAAGACTTGCATTTTCGGAATGCCTCTTAAATGCCTAGTGTGGTGCTGGCAAAGTCCCATATCTCAGAATTCCTCTGAGGGAGGTATTGTGATTATTACTGATATGCTATTGCTTCTTTAAGAATCAATTAAAACTTGGGGTTGGAGGCATGGTTCAGTTGGTAGAGCTTTATACAATGAGCAAAAAAAAACATAAGATCTTGAGTTCGAGTCCCAATCTTAGACCTAAAAATAAGTAAAGAATTAGTTAAAACTCTACTTTTTCTATCACTGGCCTGATCTCCCCATATGAGCTGCTGCCTAAATGGCATCTGCATCTAAACCTGGTACCTGAGACTAACAGAGCCTTCATTATGTCATCCCTCAATACTCACTGCTGCTGAGTCCTGTATACACAAACCCTGCGTTCTTACAGGGAACACTAACTATTCCTTCCTGTGGATTTTTTCTTGTAGATTTATGCTCAACCCATGTGCAAAACAAGTGAATGCCCAGAAGTAGCTCTCAGCTAATTATGGGACAGTTGTTAGATAAATTCTGCACTTCCCTTATCCTTCATTAAGGTAACTCTGAGACATATTCCACAGTATGTCCCCGAAGGCAGCAGCAAGAATGAACATCAGCTGCCCAACAGCAGTAACCCACTCAACAATAAACCCTAGATTAGCTTCTTTTCCTCCTCTGGCTTACTCCCAGCCTTTTACCTGGCCTGGAACCATTTCCTAAATGAACTACTTGCACTGAAATCTGTGTCAAGGACTGCTTATGCAAGAATCCAACCCAAGCCATTCTTTATATTGTTTTAAAATACGATTATTTTTCCTCACTTTTTTGGCCTTTTTTGTGTATGTAGTGACGTGGGAAACAGTTTCTTCTTTTGATTTCACAATATTTATGGAGCACTCACCTGTGTATTGAGACACTGCACTGGATTACATAGAGGATTAAAACACACATGACACAATTCTTCACCTCCAGAAACTGTGAAAGTGGATTTAAAAATAGAAAACTTCAAGTTATTTTCTTTCTCTTGGCTTTTAATTGATATACTATTTGGAACAAAAGAAATGATGTTATGGTAACACAGATTCAGAGATGACACATTGCCAGCAGTATTAGGTGATCCTCTGAGTTACAAAAACCCAACAACCCATAATCCCACACTTCTCAAGCATCAAGTGTCAATTTGTTTCATGCTTTTTTACCATTTCTCTCTATATTCATACATATTGTAACAGATGGCAGAGAATAGAGACAATTTTAAGTTCTGCTTTAAATAATTATCACTCTACTATGTACATTTCTATTTTAAACAATCTTTGTTAATTATTGTGAATAACTTCAGAGGATTCCAATGAGTCAGTGTATCATAAATTATAAAATATTTTCCACATTGAGGAACATTTAGGTTGTTTAAATTTTTTTATTGCATGTTTCAGTGAATGTCTGCTGACCTTTATTTTCATGTTGAAATGCATCCTTTTCTGTGTGCCAGCCTTGGGGCTTGATCACAGGGCCTGGGTGCTGTTTCTGAGCTTTTTTGCTCAAGGCTAGTGCTCTACCACAACCACAGCTCCAATTCTGGCTATTTGGTGATTAATTAGAGATAAGAATCTCATGAACGTTTCTGCCCAGGCTGACTTTGAACTGGCTTCCTAAGATCTCAGCCTCCTGAGTAGTTAGGATTAAAGGCATGAGCCACTGGTGTCCAGCTCAGATAACTTTCCATTTTAAATGGAAAAATATGCTGTTTTTAAAAAAATGCATAATAGGAACATTATGATTCTGAAGTTACATATATAGCATCTGGTGGCATTGTTCTGTCCTGTTTACTGAAGTGGTCACAAGGAAAATAGAAATTGAGTCTTATTCATCCTCAACAAGTTATTTGGACTTGGTGAATCCATTGATGTCAGATAGATTAGGCCCTTAAGACAAAAGTTATCTGAGAGCAATTAAGCACTTACATATGAGTTTTTTCTACTCATAAACAATGAGGAAATTTCCAAATGACAATGTATTTTCTTCTTAGCAATTTGAAATGCAGTGTATTAAATTCAGAAACATAGCTAAATTATTTTGTACCATCAATGACAATTCTGAGAAGGTTGCCACTCAGTATTAAATTTAAGACTAATAAATAGATTCCCTATTATTTATTCTGGGATGATATGGACTTGTGTATGCACTAGATTCAGATTTCCTGGGTTCAGATGCCCTGTGAATTTTTTTTTGTCCATTGTGAGGCTTGCAAGGGTGCTGTTCCTAAGCTCTTCATCTCAAGGCTAATGCTCTACCGCTTTAAGCCACAGCTCTACTTCCTGTTTTCTGGTGGTTGATTGGAGATAAGAGTCTCAGGGCCTTTCCTGCATGTGCTGGCTTTGAGACATGATCCGCAGATATCAGCCTCCTGAGTAGCCAAGACTACAGATTTGAGCCACCAGTGTCTGGTGGAAATGTTCTTTAACAGAAGAAAATTTAGGGGTTAGTGGATTAGGTTGCTGTCATTAATACAGCTTTGTAGAATTTTAGGAACTTGATCACTGCATATGTATCTTCATCTATCTATTGTTTAATTGGGGGGATGTTATGTGCTTCATTTGTTGGACTTGAGTCTTCAGAGTATTTATTGGACATAAATATTACTGTTGCTTGATTACGTTTAATGTTATACACTATTGTTGATATAAAACTAGAAGTAGGTACATAGTGTAAGGTAAAGCAGGCATTAGCTCCATGGAATCTTACGGGATGTGTTCTCCAGCAGAAGGGGGTTATTACTTGAGGAGTGTATGAGGAAAGCATGTGAGGATGGGAAGGCACGGACTATAGCTTTCAGAGTTCCTTATAGATACATCCCACTAAATTAAGCTGGAGAAGACCTTAGAGAGCTGAACCAGTGACAACTCCAGTAACACATTAAGAATAATGTGGAAGCATTCAGAATGATTCTTGCTTAAGTACTATCCCAGAGAATTTTGACTGGGGTAGGTTCCAAGCATTGGAATTTTAAAAAGCTGTCTAGGATTTCCAAGACACAGGCAGGGTTGGAGACCACTGATATAAACCACCTATATCTTTTCTGAAAAGCACTGGCATTAAAACGGACTATTTCAAGGCTAGGTCACTACAGTGTGGTGGGGCTGTCTCCACCGCCTGTGCCTTTGCTGTTATCCCATGCTTCCTGCTTCATTAATTTGGCAAATTCTATTTTTCTACCTCCCCCAAACACAGTTGTACGTTTTGACAGGACTAAATAATACTGTCTGCTGGGAGTGCATTGGTGTGCTTTGGCTCCAAGAGGTAAATTGCTCCCTATGGACAAACATTTTTTTTCCTCCAAGGAGAACATATTTTATTTACCATACTTTATAGTACTCTGGCGGGCGTGGGGGGATGGGGGGGTGAGGGGGTGAGGGTGGGGGGCAGTCCACATAGATGTTAAACAGCAGGAATTCCCTGGGGAATAAAGAAGGCATTGTATTAAAAGGGCACGGCAGTGCTCTGGAACCACAAAGGGAAAACAAGTTTAGGAGTCTCCTGCCTCTTGTACATTTTAGTCTGGAAATGAATTCTGAGGCCTTGGGTTTATTTTGTGGAACATATTTCTGAGATGAAGGTCCTCATTTTTTAAAAAAGGAAATCTACTTTGAAGGATATGTCTTCTGTTGAGATTTTAAGAAGCAATATTGCAGATATGTTTGTGAGAAACTGGTGAGATTTACTTTTTAATCTTTCTTCTCTCTTAAAATTAAACAGTATTTTAACTGGGCATGGTGGCTCACACCGTAAGCCTTGCTATGCAGGAGGCTGAGATCTGAGGACAACGGTTCAAAGCCAGCCTTGGCAGGAAAGTCCATGAGACTCTTATCTCCAATAACTATCCCCCAAAGCCATTAGTATAGCTGTGGCTCAAGTGGTAGAGCCCTAGCCTTGAGCACAAAATGTCAGGGAAGGCACTCACACACAAAATAAAACAGTATTCCAAGCACAGAAGTAAATAGAGAAAAACATGATAGATATGTGCTTACCTCTGGGTTTTTCAAGTCATAACATTTTAATACAAAATGGCATATAAAACATGAAAAATGTTGAAGAATTTACCAATGTACTTTACATAATATAATACTCATGCAGTTTTTATTCAGCTTTAAATATTATCAACATCTTTCCAGTCTAATTATATCATCTATCTTCCTCTACCACCATTTAAAATTATACTAGAACATTTTAAAGAAAATCCTAGATATCAAGTAGTTTTCTTCATAAAGAATCTGGAATTGCTGAGGTTGTATTTTTGCACATGATCATCATACAATTATTAAGCCTAAAAGAATTGTAAAAAGTCTTTTTTGACTCAAGACTCTTGTTATGCCATTCTACTTTAGCCTCTTGCGTGCTGGGATTACAGTGTGCACTACTAACCCTACACATTTCTAAATACCCACCCCACAATCAAATTTCTCCTCTTGTCTCAACATCTGTTCATCTTTTTTGTTTTCTTACTGTTGTTTGTTCACTATAGTCATTCGGTCATTAAAAATTGAGAACATAGCAGAGACAATAATAGATGACAACCAATAGCTCATCATCCAACTTTAACAGATAACAATTGTTTTCGTGTGCTGGTACTGGGGCTTGACCTCAGAGACTAGATACTTACTGGCCCTGAGCTTTTTTGCTCAAGGCTACTGCTCTACCATTTGAATCACTTCTGGCTTTTTTGATGCTTAATTGGAGATAATATTCTTATGAACTTTCCTGTCTGGGCTAGCTTTGAACTGTAATCCTCAGATCTCAGCCTCCTAAGTAGCTAGGATTATAGGTGTGAGCCATTGGCTCTAGGCACAAATAATAATTTGTTAAAGAGCTAAAACATTTTTATTGTATAGTTCCTCTTGTATTTGGCATGTTTCATTTCTTAGCATGTTCTAAGTAATCTCAGGACATGTCCATAATATATAGTGTGCATTCTTTGAGCTTTACTTGAATAGTATGCCTATTATTTAGCAGTATGTCTTTACTTGAGGTTGTCTATTTTTAGTTTATTTTTGTGGCTTGGGATTTGAGCTCAGGGCCTTGTGCTTGCTAGGCAAGTACTGTACCACATGAGCCATATCTAAAGTTCTAACATGAGCCATATATAAAGTTCTAGATTTGTTTTTTTTAATGCTCTTTCACCTTTCATTTACTACTTGTATTGGATCTTTCAGATTTTGTTTGCTCTTTTGTAGTTACTTGAATAATGTTTATGATCTTTCTTCTTTTGTCATAGACTTCCTTTGTAGAATTTCTTCTTTCATAGCCTCTAATCTTTTGACATTTTTAGTCAATAAAATCTAGTGGAAGCAAGACTGAATTCTCATCCTTGGCCTCAGGAACCCCTGCACTATTTATTGTCTTGGGACCCTTGCCACTAATACCTAGAATTGTCTGGGATGGCATACTGTGCCAACTGAACTAGTTTAGATTAATTAATCTTTACGTAACCTAGGAACTGACTACCATCCCATGATTGAGCATGGCTGATAAGCTTCATGACAGGCTAGATTCTGAGGAAGCACTTTTCTGGAACTAAAGAAATCATTAAGCAAGAGGTCACATGTCCTATGAGAATGAAGGCAACCCTCCCATTTATTTTTGGTTCCCAATATTTTCAATTCTAGTGCCTGTTTTATCTTCACAACAAGTTGATTCTCAAGGCTGCTTGTGTAATGTGTTCTCTTAACCAATGGATCTCAGTCAATACCCAACACTATCTTCCGAGACCTTTGTAAGTGCCCGGCTTTAGAAATGTGAGTCACTTCATTTTCCTCTTAGAAGCCCTCCACCATTAATAATAAAAAGAAAAATTAAGCCATATGCCGGTGGCTCACGCCTGTAATCCTAGCTACTCAGGAGGCTGAGTTCTGAGGATCATGGTTCAAAGCCTGCCCGGGCAGGAAAGTCCGTGAGACTCTTATCTCCAATAAACCACTAGAAAACCAGAAGTGGTGCTGTAGCTCAAGTAGTAGAGTGCTAGCCTTGAGCTGAAGAGCTGAGGGACAGTGCCCAGGCCCAGAGTTTAAGCCCCACCACCGAAAAAAAAAAAAAAGAAAAATGAAAAAGTCTCCACTAAAGCCAACTTATGGGCCAAGTAGTTCGAAGCACTTCATGTGACTAGGTTGATTTATCCTCAAGAAATAAATAATTGACCTCTGTGGTTTTTGGTGTGGTTAAATAGTACAGATCTTTATACTATGTCAGTCTGTCTCTTTTTATAACAGAGTGTCTCAATAGGAAGATTCAGTTTGAAAAGACAGTACATTCATTTTAAATAAGCTTTCTCCAAGAAGAGTTAAAACTGTATTTCCTCAAAGGAGTTATTGTAGAAGCAGATAGGAAGGCAGAAAACTGCCTCCAATTTGGATAGCAGAGACAGAAGGCAAAACAGGCCCTAAGTTAGACAATCATTCTGTATTTGTTTTTATGAGTAGAAGATGGAAAAGTGTTCAAGCAGCTGTAGAAGACTGAGGGTGAGTAATTAAACTGTCTGCAAAGCCTCTGCTATTACTGTTACAAAAAGATTCTAAAATGGAAGAGACATCAGAATCAGCCTGCTTGCTTACATGTTGAGTAAAAAAAAAAAAGGAGATTCCCTTGGGGGTATTTTGAGTACTTGATTGGTTCTGGCAGAAGTCCAGACGATGGAAAAGTGGCAGGTGGCACATTCTCACTGGAATAAAGGCTTTCTGTGTCCATTGGCAGGTACCTCAGGGCCCATATTTGAATAAAGCTGAAGGGACATCAGGGAGATTTCTTTTGTCTTATTATCAGAAATAAAAATTTAAATGGTATAGAGCAGTATTTGTTGTCTTCTTCAACTTCTCTTTTAACAAGTATAAAATTCGCATGCCTTTAATGTTACTTGAAATTCAAAATTAAAATGTGACTGAAAATAGATCAATAAAATATGGGCAAAGGACTTCCTGTTTTCCTTCCTTTCATCTTCCTGTCTTTATTTTTTCTCTCTTTCCATCTGGTTTTCTCTCTCTTTTTATTTCTTTTTAGGGAGAGGAGACCGAGGCAGAGTTTTATATCTTGTAGGATATTATGTTTTTTAAATAGTGTGCTCAGAATCTGAAGATCCTTTTCTGAGTGGCTTCTAATTCCAGAGTTATACCTCTAAAACTGACTTATAAAACTGTCTTTTCAATGTCCATTGGTAGTGTTGACGATTACACTCAATTGTTTTGCAGAGGCCAAAATATAGTCAGCGAGATATTTGAAAGACTGTGAAGAGACTTACTTTAAAGTTGGTGCATGGTATGCATTGCTGTCAAAGAGGAAATAATTCCCTTGGAAATGGTAAGTAGTATGTGATGAACTTTGTTAGTACTATGGGTTGACCTTTGGCAGCTGTGTTGAACTCCTGTCATGTTTTTTACATTTGCAACCTATACAGTGGTCTGTCATATCTTTGTCTCACTGAGACTTTAGGTCCTTCATATGATAGAAAGATTTTTTAAAAATCTCATAGCTTTTAATACACAATCATTGTCTAATATGCCATGAAAATCCAACAAGCTATCACAATTTCAGTGAGTAAAACTTGGTGAGAAGCAGACAGATTTAAGAACTATTTTACACTGAGCATTTGATCAAGAAATAGACTAAGAAAAGCAAGAACTCTTACCCAGGTTAAAGCCTGACATTTAACACAAATGTTTTGAGTGTGCCTGTTAGTTGCTCTGCTTTCTTTTCTCCCTGCCCTGTTTTTATTTTCTTCACCGATTCTGCATTCAGAACCAAATCTGGAGTGTTTTGTAAGCACATCATGTTCTCTGAGTCTTTTTTTTTCTCTAGAAATAGTATAGTGCTGACCACTTAATGCTCTTCCCTATGAATGAATTGTTCTTTTGAACGGAATCAAATGTCCTGCAGGTATGTTTGGGCTCCATTTCAACCTCCATTGCTTTGTGGGTATATTATTTAGCCTATTTTCAACATTTTTGGGAACAAACAGCTCCTTCATATGTTCCCTTTCTACCTTCAGCAGCTTTCAATCCAATTTTGGCCGTAGACTTTCTTTGTCTATCTTTGCCTTCTCCATTGCTCTCCCTCTTCTTGCCTCACATGTATTCCTAGAACCCTTTCTCTGACAATCCTTGTTGAGAGCATTACAGCTGAGCTTACCAGTTAAGCTTTATAACTTGGAATACTAAAACCTTTCTGTAGCTTATGCTTAGCAACGGGATAAACTTGGCATGGCAAGTGGGTCGTCAGTATGCGGTCCTAGCATGCTCTTTGCAATCTAGTGTGGTAGGTAACCTACCTACATAATGTAGAGTTGTCACTGGATATTCATGGGAGAAGGTTGGCAGATTCCCCACATATTATAACATCTGCAGGTGCTCAAATCCTTATGTAAAAATGATGTAGTACTTGTATATTACCCATATATACCCTTCCTGTACTTTAAAAATTACTACTAGATTACTTAAAGTTGGTCAAAGGTAAATTCTATGTAAATACTTGTTGTACATTATTACAATATAGGAATAATAAGAAAAACACATCTATATGTATTCAGTACAGATGCAAAATTTTCATAGATATTTTAAATCTCCTGTTGGTTGAATCTATGGTTGCAGAACCTATGCATATGGAGGGCCAACTATATCTGAATCTTCTTATTTTCTATGCTTTGATCTGTTGTGAGGCTTGAACTCAGGGCTTGGGCACTGTCCCTAAGCCTTTTTGCTCAAGGCTACTGCTCTAACACTGAGCCACAGCCCAACTTCCTGTTTTCTGGTGGGAAATTGGATGTAAGAATCTTACAGATATTCCTGCCCAGACTGGCTTTGAATCAGTCTTTAGATCTCAGCCTCCTGAGTATCTAGGATTACAGGCCTGAGCTGCTAGCACCCAACTTGTATATAATTCTATACTATCAAGTCTTTGCTCATGTTGAAACTTCTGTTCTAAAACCAATTTCCTAAACCTACTCTTATTCAACCTTTAATATCCAACTCAACATGTCACGGTTTTCTGCAATTTCAACTTGTATATCACCCCCAAATCAATTCCTTCTTTTTATTGTTGGTTATGGGGTTTGAACTCTGGGCCTGGGTACTGTCCCTG
This sequence comes from Dipodomys merriami, assembly GCF_024711535.1. NCBI lineage: Eukaryota > Metazoa > Chordata > Mammalia > Rodentia > Heteromyidae > Dipodomys > Dipodomys merriami. Next base: position 106,537,562 of record NW_027204492.1, read on the forward strand.
ATCTCTTCAGCTCAAGGCAAGTGCTCTACCATTTGAGCCACAGTGCCACTTCCGGTTTTCTGGTGGTGTATTGGAGATGAGAGTCTCACAAACTTTCTTGTCTGGGCAGCATTGAACTGTGATCCTCAGATCTCAGCCTCCTGAGTAGCTTGGATTACAGGCGTAATCCACCTTAATAACTGTTTTAATCCCGATATGTCAATTTATGCAACAAAATATCAGTTATCTGATATCTGATTTGGATATGAAATACATCCCCAAAAGATTCATGTGTGGAAGGCTAAGTCTGTAGCTGGTAAATTCCATCAATGAGAGATATTTGGATCCTGACATCTCTGACCTGCCCAACAGATGAATCCTTTTATGGATTCAAATACAATGGATGGCATTATTGTGTGGTGAGACCTAGTTGGAAGAAGTTATTGGTGGCAACCTCTGAAAAGATATATATTGTTTTGGCTCCTTCTTGCCTATCTCTCTCTGTTTCATAGCTGCCATGAAGGGAGCATCCCTTGCCTCTTTCTTTACTTCCTTCCTGGCTGCTATGAGGTGAGCAGCTTTCCTCAGCTATGCCCTTCCTCCATACTGTTTCTGCCTTGTCACAGGTCTAAAAGCAAGATAGCCAGTTGACCATGGACTAAAACCTCTGAAACTGTGAGTCAAAATATTTTTTGTCTCCTTTAAATCATTGTCAGGTATTTGTCACAGTGATGAAGAGTATGACTAACATACACTGGTGCATTTCAAGTCTGCTGTGTCTCTTCTCTGAATCATCTGTACTCTGGGGCCATGCCAGAAAAATAGCATTTATCTGGGCTATTACTGGTCATTTGAAACAGAGTAAAGAAAATATAGTGAAACCAATGAGTTTTCACTCAGAAATGTTGAACGTCAGTTTTGTTAATATTCCATTGGCCCCTCCAAAATCAGATTATGAGCCAATGGGATGAAGAGGTATAATTACATGCCTAGAGAAGAGCAGCTTGTATTTGAATGCTGTTAATGTATTCAACCCAACAACTTCCTATACTACTTTGCCTTTAGCACAATATTATTTGCTACATTTTACTGTTTTTTAAATATTTTGTCCTTCTGAAAATGGATTCCTTAAGCTCAGGAAATATATTTCATTCACCTGTTTATTTCTATAGTTTGAACTTACCCATCAAGGCACAGAACTATTTAATCATTGTTTGTTTCCTAACCAAGGCATAGATGAATACATATATTTTGCTTGAGTCCAATAGGGATGTTTACCAAACAGTAACCCTACCTGAATTCAAGTGCATCAATATCTTGCAAGAATGTATTTCTTTTTTTTTTCAAAATAGACTCATGGGCTTTTTTGGACCCTATGTCTTTGAATTATTTTCACAAAATAGGAAATTTTAAAAGCCAGTTGATATCATTAGTCGTTGGAAATCATCTATTTGACACCAGTAAAAGCACCAGCCTATCACATTTTTTCATAAGAAAAATGGATCCAGTGGAGGTGTAATGATCGAATGAACTGGTTCTTGCAGAAGTGAGCTCCCTGACATATAAAGAAGGAAAGACAATGTGACAGAATAGAATGACCCTGGTCTCCAATGTCAGGTAAACCTGAATTTAAATTCTAGATTAGCTATTTGTAGATAGATATGTAATTGACTTTCTTAGGTACAGAAAAAGGGATAACAATATTTACCAGTTTGAAAATGGCAAATGCAAAGTTTCTGGCATGCAGAAGTCACTTAGTAATTATGGAAAATAATATTAGGATGTTTTAAAGAACATTCTTATGTCATTTGAGGACAGAATGATTAGGTTGGTTAATTTCTAAGTCCCTTCAAAAGCTAAGATCTTATTCTAAAATTGTAACCACTATTTTTAAAAGGAACTCAAAGATCCCACCAAATATGGCAGAATGGGGAATTCCAGGGCTTTGTTCTTCTAAAAAACCCCAAATCCTTACTGGCATAAATGGCCAGAAACAACTTTCATGTAAGTCACAAATCAGAAATTAAACTAACCAGGGGAAATCTGTAGGGAAAAAACTGCTACATTGTAAGATTGTACCCTGACATTTTGTTTTCCACTTACCACCCTTTACCCCTATATTGCCTGTGACTGTGTACTCCTGGTACAGAGGGAGCTGTATAAACTTACTCCTAAATAACTGTGATTTGGGGTTTTGAGCTATGGACTGGATGGACAAATTTTCTTTTGTTAGACTCAGACAATTCCCAAGGCTGGGTGGCTTAACACGTGTCATTCACCAATAGTGTTTTAAGTAAAAAGAACCAAACTCTGCTCCCTGGAATACAAGAAACAGACGTACGCGCACGTACGTGTGTGTGTGTGTGTGTGTGTGTGTGTGTGTGTGTGTGTGTGTGTGTGTGTGTGTGTGTGTGTGTGTGTGTGTGTGTGTGTGTGTGTGTGTGTGTGTGTGTGTGTGTGTGTGTGTGTGTGTGTGTGTGTGTGTGTGTGTGTGTGTGTATGCATTGAGGAAAAACGTTCTAAAAGGAAATACAGGAAGGAATATGTACTTAGGAATAGAGAAGGCCATGAATTTGCTCACAGCTAGATACATACTTAGTGAAGACATGAAAATACCCTGAATTTCCAACTCCAACTAACTTTCACGTTTTGTGCAGGGTGAAAGGTATCTGGCTGAATTTGGCTAAGTGTTAAAGGAATGCACCAACCTGGAACCAATCCACAATGTCTTAGAGAATTTCTTGTCTTTCCTTCCTCTTTTTTGCTTTGGCATTTGAGGAGACTTGCTGTCAAAACAAAAACTGAATAGTAGGTTATAGAAGTGGTTATACATGACAAAGAATATAGCATGTATAAAGAATTTAGAAAAGTCAATCACACAAGGCATGTGAGAATAGATGATGTAGAGGAGAATGGATGTCTGGAGTTGAGACATTATACCTTTCAAAATATTCTGTCTTCAATAAAAGTATATATACAACAAAACAAGAAAATATGGCTCATTCTCAAGAAAAAAGTTCACAGAAGCTCTTCTTGTGTCTACACACTGTCTTTCATAGATAGAAACTTTAAGTCAGCTGCCTTAAATGTGCTCAAAATGATAAAACCATGGATGAAACCATGAAAAACAATATCTCGCAGAATATAGTGTATCAACAGAGAGAATTTTATTTTAAAAAATAGAAGTAGAAATTCTGATTGAGAAAATTAATGTGACTGAAATTTGTTTGACAGATTCAACAGCAGATTTGAGCAGGCCAAAAAGGAATTGGCAAAATTAAAGATAGGTTGTAATCTAGACTATAAGCTAGACTGATAAAAAGAAAGAAAAAATGAGTGAGGAAAAATGAACAGAGCCTGAAAGATCTGAGAGATACAAAATGAATCAATATATCCATATGTTCATATGGGAGTAGAAAGAGAAAAGGTCAGAAAGAATACGTGAAGTAATAATGGCCCCAAACTTACAAGTTTGCTGAAAGACAGAATCTACACCTGAACAAAATCTACACAAAGAATTCCAAGCCAAATAATTCCAAGATTCATCCTGAGATCCAGTATCTTCAAACTGTTAAAACAAACAGCCAAGTGCGGGTGGCTCACAACTGTAATCCTAGCTACTCAGGATGCTGATAGCTGAGGATCATGGTTCAAAGCCAGCCTAGGCAGGAAAGTTCAGGACATTCTTATCTCCAATTAGCAATAAAAAAAAGCTGGAGGTAGAGTTGTGTCTCAAATGGTAGGGCAAAATAGCTCAGGGACAATGCCCAAGCGCTGAGTTCTAGCCCCAGAACAGGTACCAAAACCAAATAAATACAGAGAGAAATTTGAGAGCAACAAGAGGATATTATAAATAAAGGATCCTCAGTAGCACTAAAGGTCAATTTCTCATCTGAATCATGGAAGCCAGAATGCAATGAGATAATGTATTAATGTACTGAAAGAAAAAAATGTCAATGAAGAATTCACCATTCTTCTATAATGGAGAGAATAAGGTATTTCCAGATAAAACCTGATGGAGTTTGTCACCAGTAGACCTGTCTTATAATAAACACTAATGGTATTCATTCAGACTGAAAGCAAAACAAAAATCTGAGCACACTCCCTCCAAATGGCATATCCATCAAACAAATGTTCACTGAGTGGCTATCTAGGTGTAATCTTGTGCTGAATAGTAGTGTAGAAAATGCATGTTTTTCTCAATGAACTTTGATAAAATAGAACTTACAATGAAGCCACTTTTACTATGAGAATATAAATATGGCAGCTATTCAAATTTTAGGGGGCTAAATAGAACCTGAGGAAACTGCTTTGCAGGCTAAAAATAAGTGACCACCAGGACAAGGTAGAGTTCCTGTGTCTTTTCTGATGGATTATTTTCTTTCCTTCTTTTCTTTTCTTTTTTTATAATTTACTATTTTTTAATTCTGAAAATACCATACAGAGGGGTTACAATTACATGAGCAAGGTAATGAGTACATTTCTTATCAAGCATTGTTGCCTCCTCCTTTGTTTCCCCTTCCCATCCCCCGCCACCCCACCCCCCACCCCGTGCCAAAGTTGTAAAGTTCGTTTTCCGACATAACATCTTGTACATCTCATTGGTGCAATGTGTCCACTTGTATCCCTATTTAAACAATTTGTTTTTTCCCTTCCCCTCCCCAAATTATACCAACATCAAATACTGTGAAAACAGGGGTTATACCGTGGGAGAGGTACATACAAAGCAACAAAGAAATATCTTATAAGTATGTTAGACACAGTAGCAAGAAAGGAAAAAAAATTGAGTCCTTAACTTGGGGTTCATTTCACTTGACATCAACTTATCTGACCATTTGTGCTTGTCCCAGACATATACTAGTAATTGCAAATAAGGGAAACCATGGGACCTATGTTTCTTTGGGCCGGCTTACTTCACTTAATATAAGTGACTACCAGGACAAGGTAGAGTTCCTGTCTTTTCTGATGAATTCTTTTCTTTCTTTCCTTCTTTTCTCTTTTCTTTTTTTCCTCTGTCTCCTTCCTCCCTTCCTTTCCTTTCTTCTTCCTTCTTCCCTTCCTTCCTTCCTTCCTTCTTCCTTCCTTCCTTCCTTCCTTCCTCCCCCCTCTCTCTTTCTTTCTTCCTTTCTTTCCTTTCTTTCTTTCTTTCTTTCTTTCTTTCTTTCTTTCTTTCTTTCTTTCTTTCTTTCTTTCTTTCTTTCTTTCTTTCTTTCTTTCTTTCTTTCGTATCTGCAAGTTACTTCTTTCAGAAAAATAAGAGCTTATTCATTACTCAAACTATTCATATTTAGAGGAAGATATACACTTCACAATTGATTCTGATGGATGCTTTTTTTTATATATGGCTAACTGAAACATGGAGAGCTGTTGGATGAAATAAGGATAGGAATGGGAAGGGAAGATCATTTAACTACCCTTCAATACCTTGTTGAGATAACAGATACAGAAGGTTCTATTGGGAAGTAAGTAAGGGTGTGCAGTCTATTAATAATGGTTCTAAATTCAGTCTTCTATTATTACAGAGTTGGAATCTAAGATTTTCTCTTCTTTTCCATCTGGAATGTTTCTGTGATTGATTGATCAATAGAATATGGTGGAAGTGATACTGTGTTAGTGACAGTCTTAGGGCTCAGGAGCCCAGAAAACTTTTTACTTTCTTCCTCTTAGAACATTGTCTGGGAGCTTTGAATTACTCTATATGAAAGCCATGGTACTGGAAAGAATATATGTAGGCACTGTGGTTGACAGTTCTATCTGATCCCAGCTTGGAAGGAAAACCTTCCAATGTGCTAGATATAATAGGAGTGAAGCCAATTTGACCTTTAGATCAGCCCATTTTTGAACTGAATACTGACAAGTGTACAAGGTGAGTCTTTAATATATGTGAACAGTGTAGAATGGTTAAACCAAGTTAATTATTCATCACCTCATATGCTCATTTTGGTAATAAAATTTAAAGTCCTATTTTCTTTGTAGTTTTCCAGTGTATTATACATTATTATTAATAAAAGAAACTAGTAAAATATTAAATACTATTTCAGAATTAAACTTTTTTAATCTGTTCGCTAAGAGCATACTTAATTCCCTCTGGTTCTGCAATTTCTTTTTTCTTTTTTTTCCAGTCCTGGGGCTTGAACTCAGGGTCTGGGCACTGTTCCTGAGCTCCTTTTGTTCAGGGCTAGCACTGTATCACTTGAGCCACACTGCCACTTGTGGCTGTTGGTGATTAATTGGAGATGAGATTCTCACAAACTTTCCTTGCCCAGGCTGGCTTTGAACCGCGATCCTCAGATCTCAGCCTCCTGAGTAGCTAGGATTACAGGTGTGAGCCACCAGCACCTGGCTATTTCAGTGATTGTTGTTGTTGTTGTTGATTATGGGGCTTGAACTCTGGACTTGGGCGCTGTCCCTCAGCTCTTTGGCTCAAGGCAAGTGCTCTACCTCTTGAGCCACAGTGCCACTTCCTTCAGTGAGTAATTTACCACAATATTTATATACGTCTGAAAAATACTAGTGTCTATATGTATAAGGCATATGAAAATGTTGAGCTTTTTTGAAGTGTCATACTTACTCTATAGACTCCAAAAGAATTATAATCTTGGAGATGAAACTAATTCTAATTGTTAGTAGATCTAAAGCAATTGGGTATGAATTAGGAGCTAGTAGAACCAGCACGTTGAAGCTTATTGATGATTGATTACTAAAGGTTGAAGTTCATGAATTGATTGTTAAAATATAGACATTGAGATATTGGGTAAATACTGTTACATAAACTTATCCTAAGACATATATCTATTTCTTGGTGTTTAGTACTGTGATTATTTTCATGTTTATTTCAAGGAATTATTTTCTGAATATAATAGTTCACCTACCCATTGCGCATATATCATAGATATTTATACATTTTCATTATTAGACATTTGCTTTGATTAAATTTTGCTTTAAGGTGTCTCATCTTGCAGAATAAAAGGTCTTCTCTGGACTGTTAAGGCACATTTTAGGATTCTTTTCCCTTAAAGATAGAATGTCTGATTTTAAGCTAGTTCAACATTGTAGATGCTTCCAACATCAATGTAATTTCTTTTTCATTGCTCTGTATTTTGTGTCTGGTATATTTCCAGAGCTGTTTGAAAAGTAATTGAGTAGACTATGTAAGTGTTCTATCTACTGAGCATTACCTGGTGCAAATGGATTATATAATAAGACCATCTACCTCTGTGGAATTCAGCGTGTAATGGATACATCTATTAAACTTCCTTTTGGCTTGCCATTACACAAAAGATGTAAGCTTAAAACTAGAAAAAAAGTAGTATCTATAACGAAATCCACTAATGCTGAACACTTATCTAGAAATAAAGGAGGGTAGTTTAGAAAATAGTGTTTTGATATTTTGCTGTCCTTTTGCCAAGGACAAAATGTTGTTTTTGTATTTTAGTTGGTTACTAACATTGGTTAGTAATTTGATTTCTGTAGGAAAAATTATTGTAAAGTTACGAGTTTGAAACTACCTGCTAATCATATGTAAGCATTATTTATTTATTTATTTACTGTTGTGGGGCCTGAACTCTGGGCCTGGGCACTGTCCCTCAGCTCTTCAGCTCCAGGCTGGTGCTCTACCAATTGTGCCACAGCACCACTTCCGGCTTTTTCTGTTTATATGGTATTGAGGAATCAAACCCAGGGCCTCATTCATACAAAGCAAGCACTCTACCACTGAGCCACCTACCCAGCCCCATTTTTTAAAATTTTTGTGCCAGCACTAGGGCTTGAACTCAGCATGTGAGCATTTTTGCTCAAGGTTAATGCTGTACTACTTAATTCACAGTTCTACTTCCAGCTTTTTAGTGGTTACATCGAGATTGGGGTCTCATGGACTTAGCTACCCGGGCTGGCTTCTAATTTCAGTCCTCAGATTTCAGCCACTTCAGTAGCTAGGATTACAGGCATGACTGGCAAGTGACTTAAATGCTTTTTTTCTTTTAACTTTTTTGTAAAGGTGATATACAGAGGGGTTACAGTTACATAAGTAAGGTAATGAGTACATTTCTTTATGAACAGTGTTACCCCTCCATCATTTTCTCTTACTCCCCCCAACTTCCCTCTCCCTCTGAGATGTAAAGTTTATTTCCAACATATTATCTAATGAGTGTCACTATTACATTGGCTCACCGTTTGTCCCACCGTTCCTGTGATTCCCCTTCCCTTCCCCAAATCACATAAACTTCTTTAAAAATTTTTTTTATTGTGAAAATACCATAGGGGTTACAATTACATGGGCAAGATAATGAGTACATTTCTTATCAAGCATTGTTGCCTCCTCCTTTGTTTCCCCTTCCCATCCCCCCCCCCCACCAAAGTTGTAAAGTTCGTTTTTTTAAAAAAAATTTTGTGAAAATACCGTACAGAGGAGTTACAATTACATGGGCAAGATAACGAGTACATTTCTTATCAAGCATTGTTGCCTCCTCTTTGTTTCCCCTTCCCATCCTTTCCTTTCCTCCCCCACCTGATTCTCCCCCCCCCCACCAAAGTTGTAAAGTTCGTTTTTCGACATAATGGCTTGGACATCTCATTATTGCAATGGGTCCACCTGTATCCCTATTTAAATGGTTTGTTTTTGCCCTTCCCCTCCACAAATTATACCAACATCAAATGCAATGAAAGCAAGGGTTATACCATGGGGAGGGACATACAAAACAACAAAGAAATCATCTTATAAATATGTTAGAAACAATTGCAAGAAAGAAAAAACAATTTGTGTGTTTTTTTTAATTTAATTTTATTTGTGAACATACTGTACAGAGGAGTTACAATTACGAGGGCAGGATAATGCGTACATTTCTTACCAAGCATTGCAGCCTCCTCCTTTGTTTACCCTTCACCTCCCTTCCCAGTCTCCCCCCTCCCCCCCAATCCCAATCCTTCTCCTTCCCCCCCCCCCCACACACTGACGTTGTAAAGCTAGTTTTGGACATGACAACTTGTACTTCTCATTGTTGCAACAGGTCCACCTGTATCCTTAAACAACTGTTTTTTCCCCATCTCCTCCACAAGTTATACTGACATCAAATATAGTGAAAGCAGGGGTTATACTGTGGGGGAGGGATATACAAAGCAACAAAGAGATAATCTTATAAATGCGTTAGAAACACATGCATGAAAGAAAAAAAACATTAAAATACACATCTAAGGGTTCATTTTCCTGACATCACATTATCTGACCTTTTCCGCTTGACTCATACATATACTAGATATTGCAAATAAGGGAAACCATGGGACCTATGTTTCTTTGGGCCTGGCTTACTTCACTTAATATAATTTTTTCCAAGTTTTTCCATTTCCTAACAAATGGGGCAATGTCATTCTTTCTGATGGAGGCATAGAATTCCATTGTGTATATATACCACATTTTCTTGATCCATTCATCTACTGAGGGGCATCTGGGTTGGTTCCATATCTTAGCTATGGTAAATAATGCTGCAATAAACATAGTTGTGCTGGTAGCTTTAGTGTGGTCTTGTTTGTAAACATTTGGGTAAATGCCCAAAAGTGGGATTGCTGGGTCATAGGGGAGCTCTATGTGAAATCTTTTGAGGAACCTCCATACTGCTTTCCAAAGTGGTTGAACAAGTTTACATTCCCACCAACAATGAAGTAAGGTTCCTTTCTGTCCACATCCCCTCCAGCATCTGTTGTTGTTAGAGTTCTTGATTTTTGCCGTTCTAACTGGAGTGAGGTGATATCTCAATGTTGTTTTGATTTGCAAGAAAAAACAATTTGAATACTTATCTTGGGGTTCATTTCACCTACATCGACTTATCTGAACTTTTCTGCTTGTCTCAGACATAAACTTCTATACAAGAAAAAAGACACAGAAATTTAAAAAAAACAAAAAATAAAAAAAACAGTAACAACAGGGAATAGCCAAAGTGGGGAGAAAGAAAAAAAATAACTGAAAACAGTACAATAAAAAAGTCGTGTTTTCATTTCTTGGCATTTCAATAAGCATCATTTTATATGGTCATATCCATATTGCTGTTGAGTCATTATGATCTTCTGCTAAGAATATCTGAGACATATTCCAGTTACTACAAATGAGGGAAACCATGCAGCCTATGTTTCTTTGGGTCTGCTTAAATGCTTTTTAAAAGAAGCATAGTTGGGGCTGGGAAGGTGGCTCAGTGATAGAGTGCTTGCCTTGCATGCATGAGGCCCTGGGTTCGATTCCTCGGCACCACATAAGCAAAAGGAAAAAAAGCCGGACGTGGCACTGTGGCTCAAGTGGTAGAGCGCTAGCTTTGAGCTGAAGAGCTGAAGAGCTGAGGGACAGCGCCCAGGCCCAGAGTTCAGGCCCCACGACCGGACCTCCCCCCCCCCCCAAAAAAAGCATAGTCTATTTCTAAGCATAGAAAGTTAAAGAATGTTGGATTAGTTTCAATTGTTTAATTATTTAATTATTAATTATTTAATCAAACAATATTTATTAATTTAATTATTAATAATATAAAACAATATAACACAATATATTTATATATAATATAATATATTAATAATTTTAATTAATTTTTACTTATTTAATTTTAAAGTCTTGAATCACTGATTCTTCACTTCAGATTTTATTATAGTCTTGATATCTGTCATTGATCTTGAAAGATGTTATAGAATTCTAAAAATTAAATCCCTCAAGACATAATATGGAAACATTGGAAACTAAACAAACAAAAGGGTGCTCAAACTCTGTAATTCTAATAGTCACTGTCTTTGACACTGGCCGCATGGATCTTACTATCTTGTCTCATTTTGTACACATAGAAATAACTTGTACTATTGTCTTTAAAACCACGCTCAAATGAAATCTGTTCTTTTTGTATTTTGCCATGCTGGAGTTTGAACTCAGGTCTTTATGTTTGGTAGGTAGGCTCTGTATTGCTGAACCATGTCGATAGTCCATTTTTTTGCACTGGAAATTTTGTGATATGGTCTTCTTTTTCTCAAACTGTGATTCTCCTATTTTAGGCATCTAACCACAGCTGCAATGACAGGTGTATGACACCATGGCAAGCTTTTGAGATGGCTTCTTGCAGATTACTTTTTTTCTAGTTGGCCTAGGATAGCAGTTTTTTCCAATCCCAGCCCTCAGTCTGCAGACACATGTCGCAATCCCCAGCTATTAGTTGAAAAGGGGATCTCAGGAACTTCTTCACCCAGGTTGACCTTAAACTATAGTCCTTTTGATCTCAGACCCCCAAGTAGCCAAGATTAGAGATATGAGCCACTGCACTTGGATAATTACAGTTCTTAATATAAACCCAGGTGCTGGTGGCTCATGCCTATAATCCTAGCTGCTCAGGAGGCTGAGATCTGAGGATCGCAGTTCAAAGCCAGCCCGGGCAGGAAAGGCTGTGAAACTCTTATCTCCAATAAAAAAAAAAAACAAATTACCAGAAAACCGCAAGTGGTGTTGTGTCTCAAGTGGTAGAGTGCTAGCCTTGAGCTGAAGAGCTGAGGGACAGCACTCAGGCCCAGAGTTCAAGCCCCATGACTGACCAAAAAAAAAAGAAAAAAGTAAAGAAACAAATGTTTCCTCACATACAAGAAATGACAAATTAAGTCTCAGATGTACCAACGAAAACACAGTACACTGGACTTTCTTAGTAGAATATGTAATGTCAGGGCTGCCTGTCATAATGCAGCAAAAGAAAACAAATGATCATTGCCAAGCACACTTTTGTTGCAGACGTGAATGGGAAATGTTTCAGGCAGACTTCAACCTGTCATTCCCTATATATTAATTGAGTGTTATTAAATTTTGCTGATGGCAAATAACTATTCTTGCCATGAGCTACTCCATTTATCAAACTTGAAGGCAATGGAGGATCTGGTGTGGAAACCATGCAAAAGCACATAGACCAAAAATCTACTAAAGAGAAGAATCCTTTATGGCCTTGTCTCCGTACAGTGTTATACACTTCATGGTCTTCATACAGTGTTATACTCCTCATGCAGTGTTATATTGTTGGATATCCACTCACTATCCAAGGATAGGCCATTTGAATAGTTTTTGATATCCTAGGGATAGAATTACAGGAATCAGTTGTGATTTGGACAATCAGTACACTCACGTAAGTCCTTTTACTGGGACATTTCGCAGAAGCAAAGCTTGCTATACATTGTGACTATTGAAGAGCTAATAGTAAGGGGCAGAATCCATAAGTGAGGCTTGTCTTCACTCTTCTTGCCAGGAAGATACTCTTAGATTTTGCCTTACGGATTCCTCAGTCACCTTATCTCATGATTAAGTGGAGCACCTATAAGTACTCAGCTGTTGCTTGAAAAATACGTGCAAGAATTAATGTGTCTTGGCCAGGTGTTGGTGGCTCACGCCTATAATGCTAGCTACTCAGGGGGGCTGAGATCTGAGGATCATGGTTCAAAGCTAGCCCAGGCAGGAAAAGTCTATGAGACTCTTATCTCCAATAAACCACTCAGAAAAACAGAAGAAGTGCTGTGGCTCAAGTGGTAGAGTAGTAGATTTGAGTTCCTGAGCGACAGCACGTAGGCCCAGAGTTCAAGCCCCATATGTCTCAAGTATTTGCCATGTCTGATGAGAATGGAAGGAGCATTCTGTATTCATCTGGACTCGACTTCCTCATTGCTGATGGGGGAAACCTAAGGGGCAGGAAGAGGTAGGGATGGTAAGAAGGTGGAGAGCCATACACAGAAGCGATGCTTCCCAGACAAGCAGTGCATTGGGGGACTTATATTTTGCGAGTACTGTTCTTCACCTTTGGCTGCGGTACAGAGCAGTCAGCCCTGTGACAGCCCCGGAGACCGCCATTCTACCAGACAGCTCTCTTCTTGTGTGTTCATGTTCCCCATATCCTCAGTATATAGAATTATCTTTTTTGCTGGGTGTGTCAACCATAGATTTGTGGCCATGGCTCCAGCTTTGTGACAATGTCTAACCTGTGGCTCACAATTGGCTACACTGATCTAGCTTTAAAAGGGACTCATTTTGTTGAAAAGGAGAGGAACATATCTGAACCCCTGGCTTTATGTGCCATGCCCTTACCTATTTATTCTCTCTCAAAACACAGTAATTGTTCTAGGCTCCTTTAAAGCTTATGGTGCCAGGAGAACAATGAGCATAGATAATGGCTTTCTCTTGTAGAGAAAGATGGCTCCTCGTAGGATTCCTTCTCCAGCCCAGTAGCCAGAAGTGTCTTTCTGTATAGATTTCCCTAAACCTTGAAAGTTTTGGTTCCATTACCCCAGATGCTTTGGGGGAAACCAACCTCATCTCTGACTCTTAAGAGGGAGATCTGTCTTTTAGGCTTCTGTGCTTAAACCTATTTCTTGGTCATAGAGAATTGGTTCAAGGATAGATTTTTGACATAACACTAGGAGCTCTTGGAGAAAAAAAGCTTCCAGAGTCTTCAGAACTAGAGTAACTCTCTCCGTACCCCTGGGACTTTCTGGAACTAGCTTGAGATCAGAGAAAAGCAACATCCTGAATATAAATTTGTCATAGAGAGGAAAGAATCTGGGACTCCTATTTCAGTATGGAACTGCTGAATCAACTCTACCCTGAAACTTGCATAGCTGAACACCAAACTTAGAATTATATAAGCCTTTTATTGTTCAAGTTACTTGACTCAAATTCATCCTAATAATACAGTGGATGGGAAGGGAGGGGGTGGTTAAAGAAGATGAGTTTCTACCATACTTCCAAATTGGTGGTGGAAACTCTTAGAGGTGGTGGAATTAGGAGGTTGGTAGATGACACGGCAGGTATGAGGGAATCTTGTGGATGTTAGATGAGCTTTTCTTTGTTTAAAAAAATCTGGCCTCAGGGTCATCAGTGAGCTGTGTTTCTGCCATGGCTGCGTAATACTGAGCAGGTACTCAATGACTGTCTTGTACAATGAATGAAACCAGTTCTGTACCACGGAGAAAGCAAGTACACCTCTGCCATTTGCTTCTTGGTTAATTTAGTAGTGTCACCGAGAGGTCCTATTTGCACAGTCCATCATGTCCCGAGTCCCTAGGCTTTTTAATGAAGAGTAGACCTTTGGGATTACAGGTGATGACCTTTCGAAAGGCACTAGAAACAGATAGTGCCTAAGAGCAGAGGACAAGCAGGCAGCACAAATTAAGGCTTCTTTTTGTGGCAGTTGCCTCCGCAATGCTTTGAAACATTCTTTCCCTCTTTAGTGTCTTTTTAAGCTGCATCGAACTCCATGCCTCTCATGTTTTCTTCCAGAAGGAGTTTGTGTCAGGGGAGGTCCACTTTCTTTAAACCGGTCAAGGACAAATATCACTGTTCACTGCCAGAAGAAGCTGATAGTACATACTTGCTGCCAATAAAATGACTGGAATGGATTTCATTTGGAGTGGGGGGTCCTGGATTACCCTTTCATATCCTTTTGGCCCTTCGATGTGTCTTGTCACAACTCATGCCCACTGCAGTGCAAGACAAGCAGTTGATTTGAAGCAACAGAATTTATTTACAATATGTTTCCAAAAGAGACTCCACAGTAGGTCTCCTGGTTAATGCTACAGTGAATATAATCTATTTTATGAACCATCAGGTGAGATATAAGCAATAATTCTAGGACTTTTAATATAGAAGCCATCCATCAAAACCTCTGTGTGACTTGAAGTTTTAATAAATGTACTTGTTTATTAGATAAACCACTTGTAAAATGCAACAGAGAAAGCATTAACAGAAGACTTCAATAAAATTCTTAATACTTTGTTTGTTTTCACTCATTTATTTTGATTTCTCATGTTACACTCAATAGTTATATACAAATGTACCCCCAAATGATGGCAGACATGAAAGATAACATTACTATAATTTAATGAGGTAAATCTCCACTCAATTCCAAGTAATGACAATGGTTTACAAATATCCTTTTCAATGAGATATTGAAATGCCTTTGATTTCAGAAAATTGTTTTCCATTTTTTATCACCAAAGAAACTTATTATCTTGGTAGTCAACAAAGTGGTTTTTTTCATGCCAGTTAAGGAAATAGCATTGCACATTGAACCTCTCTTTCATGTGAACTATGTTGCGATGTCATTTAAATCCTTTGAAATTGCAGTTTCCCTGGTACATTAAGGAATTTATTAGGCAATTATTATTCAATAGAATGGTGGATAGAACAATTTAAAGCTAAGATTAACATAATTGAAAATTTATTTGAAATTAAAAAAATCTTGAGATGATAATATAAATCAGTAAGCTTTCAACAAAAAATCATTTTATAATATGATTTCCTTTTTTTAAGAAAGAGGTATATTTGAGCATTGGCAAATTCTATGGCAGCTAGAAATGATGGCTCCAAACTGCTAAGTACTTTATTTAAAAAAAAAAAAACCCAGAAGTTAGAAAGAGGTCAGCCTCCACAAAATGGAGATCAAAACCCAAATCAGTGTGTTACCCACCCCCGCAGAAACTGAGGTAGTTACAGGTATAACCTTCAACATCAGAAGCTGAATATGTTTTAATGATTAGTCATTAGCCCTTTAAACTTGAAAGAGTAACTGGATATTGGGTGGAGATTGGTATGTATTAGTGTGTTGGAGCCAGTTCATGTTTTTGACAGCCAGTTATTTCATTTTCAGGAATTTTGCAACTCATTTAATAAACTGTGAACTTGGAACAAGCTATGCATCCTCTTCTCCAGATAGTAAGTTGGTAACATTTATTACTACATGGCTGGATGTGAAGTTTCTTGTATATACAAAGATAAACTTAGAATCAGAAGTCTTCTTGTTCCTGACATTAGCACCTAGTTTTTCTTTAGCCATCTGGTTTCTTAATCTTGTTCATACCTCAGAATGATCTATGATCCCCAGTAACTACTGGACAGACCCTATCTGTGTTCATGCCTATAGCCTTCAGTGTCATTAGCTTTTTTTTAGTCTTTCCTTGGTTGTCTTAATACTATTGTTGGAGACCCTAACCAGATTTTAGCTCCTTTACCTTCAGTCCTGACTTAGACTCTTGCAGCCCCCAAACCTATCCTGTCTGAGAAAATGAATGAAACAATCTCAAAGAATACCCCTAATTATAGAAGATAACACCTAAGGTCTGTCCATGCCTGTCAACATGCTTCATTTCAGCATGTATTTAGAGTAAGCATCTCCTCCATCATCTGCAGTTCTCTCCTGACTCTTCTTTAGGTGATGGATTGGAAGGCTGCAGGTGAGTTCATACAAAGTTCTCATCTAATATCTGGTAGCACTTCAACTTAGATGTCCTAGCTACCTTATCCCTCAGGTGTAAAAACCCTGAAGTATGTGCCACAACTATTTCCAAAAAATGGCTGGGGGTGGAGCCTTGTAGAATAACCTCTTCATGAGCAAATCCCTTATTGCCTTTCTTTTTTTACTTGTATCACCATCCCACAAGTACTTCTGGAATCACCTCCTAAATAAACCACTTGCACACACATCTTACCTCTGAGTATGATTTTGGGAAAGACTCAGCTTGAGACATTCATTGTTCTCATTATTATGTCAATAACCAATTGTAAGGGATTTATGAACCAAATTCCCCCCAAAATGCTTGAGTTATAATACCTGAATAAGAAGATTCTTGGCTGGAAGATGACACATTTGTAAATGTTCAGCTCAGCATCTGCTTTATTTTTAATGCTTTATGAGGGCCAAAGATTTTGCAGTATTGCAAATAAGAGAAACCATGGGACCTATGTTTCTTTGGGCCTGGCTTACTTCACTTAATGTAATTTTTCCAAGTCTTTCCATTTCCTAACCAATGGGGCGATGTCATTTTTTCTGTTGGAGGCATAGAATTCTATTGTGTATATATACCACATTTTCTTGATCCATTCATCTACTGAGGGGCATCTGGGTTTAGTACATGTATAGAACAAGTAGAAAAGGCCAAAAGCTATGTACATATGACCATATAAGATAATATTAAGTGAAATTAACCCCAAGTTAGGGACACAAACATCTTTTTTTTTCTTTCTTGCTATTGTTTCTAACGTATTTATAATGTACCATGTGATTTTTTTGTTTCTTTGTATGTTCCTCCCCCATGGTATAACCCCTGTTTTCACTGTATTTGATATCGGTGCCCTGAATCTTGTATATACACTTCTCTAATTTGGGGAGGGAAAGGGAAAAAATTTTTCAAATAAGGATTCAGATTGACCCATTGTAACATTGAGATGTACAAAACACTATGTTGAAAATGAACTTTACAACTTAGGTGGGGGTTGGGGGTAGTTGTGGAGATGGGAGGGAAGGGATGGTAGGGGGAAAACAAAGGAGGAGGCAACAATGCTCAATAGGAAATGTACTCATTACCTTGCTCATGTAACTGTAACCCCTCTGTACAGCATTTTTGCAATAAAAAAACATACAAAAAAGATTTTGCAGTAGTGTTTGCTGTGTTTTCCCTTTGCCACGATCAAAGAAATGAAGAAGGGTAACAAGTACAAGTATACACATGTATTTGTTTTTAGTTGTGGGGTTTATTTTTAAATCTGTGTATATACAAAATGATGGAAGTGTCTATTTACTAAACATTGCATTTGACTGTGACATTTCACAGGATGTCAAAATAGTTTAGCTTGTAATTGTGTCCTTTAGCTTACGGTACATAATTCTGTATCTTTTAGGATAATATTCACTTGGAAGATGCATTGGACATGGTGCCCAGAAATGCTTACAATTGTAGCAATTGTAAGAGTTTGTGTGGGAAGGTTTGAGCCATATTAGCTGAAGTTAATAACCATTTTGCCACCTAAGATCGTAAAAAATATAAGGAATGTGAAAGAACATTTCTAGAAAGACAAGGATAAAACATCCAACATAATGCAGTGAAGTATTTTCACTTGGAAAACTTTTCTATTACTTTGATAATAGAAATGAAATTACCAGACCCTCAAACAATTGAAAGTGAAAGAAGGTATATTTTGAATTTGTATTTCACAACGTTGCAGAAATTTCAGATTTTCTTTGCATGTTCATACAAAGAATCCTGACAAGTACAGTTATTTCAAGTTTAAGCATTGGGCTAGGCGTGTGTGTGCGTGTGTGTGTGTGTGTGTGTGTGTGTGTGTGTGTGTGTGTGTGTGTGTGTGTGTGTGTGTGTGTTTATGTGTATAGAAATTATTTGGTATAACTGGATTTTTCTTCATGTACAGAAATTATTTGGTTATAACTGGATTTTTCTTTTCTTTTGGTTGGTAGAACTTAAGGCCTGTGCACTGTCCCTGAGCTTTTTTGCTAAAAGGGCTAATGATCTACTACTTTGAGCTTTGAACCACAGCTTCACAGTTTTTTAGTGGTTAATTGGAGATAAGATTCTCAAGGACTTTCCTGCCTGGGCTGGCTTCTAATGGTGATCCTCAGATCTTGGCCTCCTGAGTAGCTAGGATTATGGGTGTAAGCCTCAAGTACCCAGCTATTTTTTTCTTTTTGTCATGAAATATCAGTTGCTAACAATTAATAATCACATTCAGTACTACTCTAAGGTTTGGGAGGATCTTGCATCATTTTTCTACAGTTTTCCTATAATGTAAGGTTAAATGAATATAATTAAATGGATCTTTTTCTAACAACCTATATTGCTTATTTCGTATGGCTGCAAACAAATACAACAGCCTCGGGTCCATAGGAGTCAAGATTCTTACATCTGCTTATGCTATAGTGTTGGATATTTACTACAGTTCTTTTAGAACTTCCCATAAATGAATGTTTTTGAATTTATTTAAGCAGCATCATTTAAGGGAACTTTTTGTGTTTTATATTTTTGTAGTCAGTGATGTTCATTGTGGAAATGGACAGTTTCCTGTAGATAATACAGTGGAATCTCAACGTAATCCTCCAGGAAGAGGGAAGCTGGCATTTGATGCCAAGTGTGAAGGGTCTGGCATGTTAGCTGTGCCTTAGTAGAAGTTTTAGTTTACCAGCCCTTCACTCTTTTCTGTTGACTATTATTTGAACCCCAAGGAATGACATCTCCACTTTTCTGAGTAAAATCATTATCTCTTTACTTACAATGGCTTTAAAGACAGAATTATCTTTTTTAACTTTTCTAACTATTTTTTCCATTAAAATATGACTGGATGACCTCTAGTTTTGCCTATATATTTTGTCAGTCGTGGGGGCTTGAACTCAGGGATTGGGTGCTGTCCTTGAGCTCTTCTGCTCAAGGCTAGCATTCTACCATGTTGAGCTATAGTGCCACTTCCTCTAGTTTTGAACATACAGTGGTAATATCCTCATCCATTTATAAGGCTACACATCCAAGTATAAATCCATAATGAAGAATACCCTGCAGTGAGTTTTTTTAAGTTTGTTTAAGCGTATTTTTCTTTTTTGTTGTTGTTTAAGCATATTTTCCTTCTATTTTTGTTGATGTAATTTAACATGTTTTCTGTTTATGATCGGGCATTATTGTCTTGCTGGTCTTTGCCAGCTGATGCATATAACAGTTCATCCTGGTTTGGGATTCTGGCAAAAGCTTCATGGGTTGTAGCAGTCAAACTTTGCAGAGGGACTTGATTTTTTTTACACTTGCTTCAAAACCAAAATTATCAACTTTAACTCATTTTAAAGTGAAAAATCTTTAAAAAGAAATCCTGATTTTTGTACTTTTTCATGGGAAGAAGGGACAGGAATGGGAAATAATATATTAGCCCTGGTCAAGAACTGTCTGGATATAGAAGGCATCTAGGTTGTCTGATGGCCTCATTGGGGACATATAGGAAGGAACAATATTCATTCTTCTTCCAACTTTGTTGTTTTTATTGGAGCCTTTTATATTGGCCTGTTTTGAAGGGAAATATGAACTAAAATGGAATCAATTATTAGGCAGTATCTCTACAAACCTGAAGTGTGTACATATTAATTTGCCATTTGGATAGAAACTTAACTGTGTATATGTTGAAAATTTAAAATGAATTCATTTACTTTGTCTTTTCCTTTAGCACTTATTTTCTGGGTTATTTAGGGAAATGTCAATGTTTCAGAGTAAAGCAATGTAGGCAAAAATCCAAGAGATTAAATTTAGTATTTTTGTGAATAGCTTTTCACTGTAAAATATTTCCATGGTAAGCTCAATTAATTGAACATGTGCTTATGAACTGGAATGCCCCAAGGAATTAGTAGTGAGAGTTTAGTGTAATATATTTATTTTTCTAATCAGGATTTTTCATCTACATTAGGCTTGAAAAAGGCAATCAACTAAATTGCCCTCGCTTCCATTTGTTGAGGAGTTGTGTTTGATGAGTGCATGTCCATGCTGAAATTATTCTGTAGAACTAGAGTTTTCCTGTATGTGTGTGTGTGTGTGTGTGTGTGTGTGAGAGAGAGAGAGAGAGAGAGAGAGAGAGAGAGACAGACAGACAGACAGACAGACAGATAGACAGAGACAGAGACAGCGAGACAGAGAGACAGCGAGACAGCGAGACAGAGGGAGAAGGAGAAGAGGGAGAAGGAGAGGGGGCAGAGAGAGAGATCTGATTTCAGTTTCCATGGAAATAGGCTAAATAAGGACTTTAACAGACAGGAGTATGAGTGTGACTTCTCTTTTGCAATTCCCAGCTGCTGAGTTCTAGCTCAGTACTATTGAGACAAAATTTAAAATCTCCCTATCCTTTATATTATGAGATCAATATTGTAATTTGTACCTGTAACATATAATTTTGGACTCAAGCTTTCTTTTGTAACAGTGATAATCACTCATCCATTCAGTTAGTCCTGTGAAATGAACTAAAAAATAGAACCCAC